>NW_026909710.1:0-347979 GCF_023558435.1 Drosophila sulfurigaster albostrigata | reverse complement strand
CCGAGAACAAAGCAATCATTACCAGTAACATCGTAGTTACCCCCAAAAGTAATAACCCTAACCCTGCTGAAATCCTCCAAGAAATCAAAGAACAGGCCAGAAAGTTTCTGGATAAAAACCGAATTTCAAAGTAATTAAAACTGAAACTGACAATGCTAATAGGGACAGGGACACGGAGGAAGTCAAGGCTAAGGTAACCAACGAGCGAAGCCTTAAGAGAGCCTCTACTCCCAAAAAGAGATCTATTTCTCCCAGCCCACCCCCCAAAAACCCGTAAAAAGCAGCAGGGGCCAGCAATTGATACAAGTGATGAAGAGTGTATTGTTGACATCGAGAGCGTCAGTGGGGGGGAGGACGGCGGTACTCCTGTCGTTCTGGGACTCCAATCTGATATAAGCAATGACAATGTTGAAAATAGACCCCTAAACATAATCATCCCATACATCGCCGTCGCGACAGTTCTCATAAGTATGGCCGCACAGCTATTTGGAAACAAGTTCCAAGCTAGAGCAAACACGGGACTTGGTCTTGAGATCCAAGCTACAGACTCGGCCACCCATGTTGGGATCCATAAACTTTGTTTCGACGAGAGAATTAATTATAAAATATCAAACAGCAATGATCTACAAAGATATAGAATCATAATAAAGGGACTCCATGCTTCAACAGATATAAACTAGATTTCGGGAGCAACTAAAAAAGATCGGACATACTCCTTGCCACATCACAAACATAAAGGGAAGTTTTTCAGGTCAACCTACTAATGCCTTTAAAGCAGATCTCGTTAACCAAGAAAACAATAAAAGCGCACTAAATATAAAAACCCTTGGCACATACAAAGTCACAATAGAACTTCCAAACACCAAAAGAAAGGCTTATCAATGTCACAAGTGAAAACCTTGGCACTTGTCATCATGTGCTGAAGGACTGCAAGGCAAGAGAGTTCACATGCTTCAAATACGTTGGAAAGCACCCCCTCACACGCATGCCCAAACCCCGAAAAATTTCGTCTTAAAATTTCGTATTACATTTGATGTTGACTTAATTCTATTTTATTTGTTTCGATCCAACTTGATTTGTTTTGATTTGATTCGATTGGCTTTGTTTTGATTTGATTTAATTTAATTAGATTTGATTTGACGTGATTGATTGATTTGATTAAACTTGATTAGATTTTATATGAATTTGATTTAAGATTGTACTTCTTCTAGATAATAAGCTATTACCTTTGAAACAATTAAAACATACTTGAATTACATTGAAGTCTTTACATACACATTTTGATTTAGGGATTATGGGAGTAGATTTGACCCTATAAATATAATTAATTAATCAACCTCTTACTCTGCCAATACTGCCATCCAACAAGTAGAAGCACTACTAAATGAATTTTCAACTTGGACTAATAAATGGTGCATTAAAATAAATACAAACAAAACTGCACATGTCCTCTTCCCTCTAAGAAATGACTTTGAATTTACTGCCCAAAGAATCAAACTAATGGGACAACCTATTGATACAAAAACCTCCCATCCTTACCTATGAGTCCAACTTACCTTTTGTAAACACATGGGTTCTCTTGTCACTAAATTTAAAGCCCGTAAATCCTAATTGAACTGGCTCATTAACAAAGATAGCAAACTCCCAACTGAATCCAAAACACTCCTCTATAAACAACTAATCTCCCCCCATATGGCAATATGCCATTCCTATTCTATTCCTATAACAGTATTCCAAAACACTATCCTCAGAGAAATCGCCCAAGTGAAATCCACAAAGCCTTTAAAATTGAAACAATAGACCAAGTGTACAATAAATATTCCAACCATTACAATCCCGAAGCCAGAAGAATTATCTTCTCCCCATACATTCCCATAAGACTGGCTAACAGTCGACAAAGATATGTTTCCCAAATCAACAAACATATTAGACCTCGCCGAAACCAAGTTGCTCCTCTGCAGCCACCAAGCCTTAACTAAGAAACCCACAATAACATCATTAGTACCCTCCTTTCCAAAAAAGGAAAACTTACTGAAAAAATAGCTAACCTCCAATCTAGACCGCCTTTTGATCCAGAAACCACTGAGCGCACCTTTACACTTAACTTCCCTATGAATGCAGCCAGCATAACTTTCCTTACAAGGGACATCAGGAACCTCAAAAACAAACTCCAAACTGTTGAGCGCCAAATAAGCTCTTTCAACCTCTTAAATACAACTGAACTTGTACATAAGTTAACAACAATGTTGACACACCAGAAGGTGACTAAAAGCATCGACACCTGAAATGCACTCAGCCAATTCTGCAAGCTCTGCAAAGTCTGCAGAACATCCGCCACTTGCCCTGGGTCAGCACATCGATCGTGGGACACTTGCGCAACGCGGGATCGCAAGCAGCAGCGAGTGCCACGCGCCCTGTGTCAACACAATATCCATCGTGGGACACTTGCGCAACCAGCGCCAACGCGGGATCGTCAGCAGCGACGGCAGCAGCGGTAGCGGCAGCGAGTTTTCATTATAAGAATTAGAATTGTCATAAGTTAGTTCCATATTGGCAACCAAATAAAGCAATCGCTTTTTTTTAATAAAACAAACATAACGTTTTGTTAATTCATATAATACAAAGCTTTCAAATTCATACCGAAACCAATATCCTAATCACAAACTACACTCCAATGACACAATAACCTCGACACTAGCTGTACAACTATTTATTATACTATATAAATACTTTCTTTACCTAATACAAAATATCAAACTGCCGCTATATTCGGCCAAATACTAAAACGCCTAGCAATAACATTATTAACACAAGGCTTTGCGAAATACATAACTGAAATATCCAGTTACTGTACGAGCATCCTGCCTTTTTTTCCAGCTGTCTCTGTCTCATCACACAACTGCTCAGCTGCCGCTCGTTGCAGCTTCATCAGTCTCATAAGTTTGCTCCTCATCTTTTCGTTAATGTGCCTTTAAGAGGCCATCCAGCTCGGCGCCCATACGCTCAAGCAGGTCTTTAACTGACCCCTTCTCGCTGGTTGGGCCAGCAACAGGCACGGTGCGTGTGACCATATCAGGATCAGGCACAGCAACCGAGTTCGCTGACTCGCTACTGTCGCCCGTTTGGTTATGGCATGCTAGTTCTACGCTGCCACACGGGAACTTCGGCCTAACTGGCCGAGTGAGAGTGTAAGTAAGTATGCAACTGCAAATCACTCAGCAGCGTCCACGTCGAGCTACTGACCCTCCTAAAAGAGTATGCAAATAACTTCTGCACGGTGCCCGGGGTCGCCCGTCTGGCAACGCCAGAGCACCCAATCTGGCAGAGCAGCTGATATGAGTGCAGCCCTCGTCGTCAGCTGGTCGTGGACGTGCACTTGCGTTTTGCTTTGCACTTGTTGCGGTTTATTATAATAAATCAACAATCAATAAATCAACAATTTCCCTCGCAGCCGTCAACACTGCCAATGCGCCTCTTGGTAACGCGGCTCCCTTCAACGTCCAGTAGCAGGTGCCCGGCCGTCCGTAAGTAAGCAAGGCTTGGACACAGCTCAAACTCACTCGTTGTTATTTTTTTTTTAATGTTGCGACTTGTTTTAACGAGTTCCAGTGCAATCGGAAGGAGCGCACTATGGTCCAGCCGACCACTTTTCTTGATGGAAAACCAATTTTTGAAAGTTAACGGAAGTCCGCGATTTTGACGGCGTTGCATCAGAAAAAGAATGACCATTAAAGTTGCGTACCAACAATTTTAATAGAGGGCGCCACTTTCGCGTAATCAGCTTGTAAACACAGATGATCTGATGTAAACAGATGTGTTGTAGAAAAGTGCAGAATTTAGTGCAATTTAAAATTTTGTAAAAATCTAAATAAAATGATAATTTGTTGACATTTTTGCGATGAATTATAAAGAGTGTGGTTTGTTCTACGTGTTTTGTTATATGCGGAGTATAAAACAGTTGTAATGTCTTCGAAAATTTTATGTCAAAGTGTGTCGTCCAACATGGGCCAATTTGTAAATAAATCTCATTTTCATAGACTTATGAAGTTGGGTTCAAGGTTGTTCAGGCAAGAGACCAATTGTGTGTTGTAGAAAAATTAATTCCTATTCGATTGTATATAGTTAGCAATGCCATAAGCGCCGTTCTTCTTTGAATTTTTTATTTTTAGACCATAACCTAAAATTCAACAATTCAGACTTGTTTGGCGTGTGGAGAACAGGGAAGACAACAAGAAGCAAGTAAATTGCAATATTCGAATTTTTAAAAAATGCAATAACTGGTGATATTTCGGATGCTATTACTAAAGCTTTTAAAGTTTATAGTAAGAGATTTGGCTATCGTTTTGCGGCAAAATTGAGATCATGTAAAATCAATAAAGACTACTTTAAACAAAGATATGCGAGTTGGCTGACAGAGCAAACAATAATTCCAATTGGAAAAAGAAGAACTTCAGCAGGACGACCAACACTTGCATACTCCCAGAGGAAAAATAACACTCGAAGAGAGTATGTTGCAGATCTGGAAGTTTCCGAAGGAGAGAATACAAATTTATTAATTCAAGCTGCCAGCATGGCCGCTCGCAAACAAGGCATGCATGATCTTGCAGCTGTTTTAAAATTATTATATTATCCCTCTGTCCAGATAAGGGAAAACAAATTCGCAAGAGCGTTAAAGATCCCATCATAAAGCCAAAACAGATTCCCCCCAACGAAGCGTTAGCTTTTCTTCTTGACGAAAATCTCTGTAAAGAACAGTACTGCGCTATGAGGGACCTGACGAAAAGAAACCATTGCGATATTTTTCCTGCATATAATAAAATTGTGGAAGAGAAGAAGTATAGTCGACCCGATAGCATTACAGTTTCAGAGATAAGAGCAGAAGTTCCGCTTCAAAGTCTCCTTTGCCACACCGCAAGCCGAATTGTGTCTTTGCAAAACGAAGTGATTTTCACTATAATGCCAAGGTGTGGATTTTTTGTGTAACAGCGCCTGAAGCTAATGTGAATTAGATACGGCCTAAAAGTATTCAACTTTTCTTGGCAGCTAAAGTTCTTTATAAAACTATGCCATTTTATTAGCAAGGGAAAAATCTTTCAAAGAGATCCTAAAAGTATGCAAGTGTAATTTCAACTTTGACGTTTCGTCAGCTGCACTGAAAAAAGCTCTGCTTTGACGTTTCGCTCGCTGCACCGCACATGCTCAGCCAGCTTAAGCTGGGCTGGTTCCGGTCAAATCACTTTTCTGGTCACCGGCTGCGTGTATAGACGCATATTTCAATTGGGAAAAAATAATTGTGCATCGAGCCACAATTGGGCCTTTTTCCTTTATTGTTTCCGGTAAGCATTTATAGAGTTGGATTCTTTTTAGAAATATAAAAGTAAAAGTATAGCGTCACTCTGTCGTACAAATTTAAATGAATGTATATGGTTAAAATTTAGTATTGCAGAATTCCAAAATTGCGCAAAAAACTAAAAGTTAAAATGATTTAAAAATCAAAAAATTAGCGAGGCTGTTTTGTTGACAAAAAATAAATAAAATTTAATTTAAAATATGTATTGTGCCACATCCCATTGAAAATAAAAGCGCTAAAATATTGTACAACAACAAATTAAAAAAGTGAAGCGCTACAAAAATTAAACAAAAACAAATGTACAAATACAAATTAAATAGTTGAAATGAAATACAAAAATTGTAGAGCCATGAAAATTTCGAATATGAAAACCATTGTTGAATGTGTTGTGTACAAGTTACAAGAAATTTGAAAGAGAAAACAAAACAGCTAAAAGCTTCTCACGCTCAATGCCTAAACGAAAATTATTATATTAAATTAAACTAAATGAATAAGTTATGAAAGTCAGTGCAAGTATATTGTATATATATACAATTTTTTTTGTCGCGATTGTGCCATATGAGATGTCATTGTGTTAGTGGAAATTTCATTTTTTTTATACAGCAATGTTCCAGTACCTCGCAGGAGATCGATCACCGCCGCGGGAGTTCTGTATATAAGTTTTTATTAAAAAAAACCTTTGTATACTGTATTGACAATTCATTAGGAACATACCCGCAACAAACAAAAAAAAACGCAGCACGCTCAATTTCTGATCTTCAATTAATAATAATGAGCAGCGAAGAAAGGGCTATTGGTATAGGCAAGACCACCACCCCCAAAGCCGACGAGCTAGAGCCGGACTCTAAAGCTTGCCCCGCAAATACCCATAGCCCTGTCGCCTTGTGCTTCTTCTCGTTGCACGTTACATTTGATAGCAAATTTAACCTTAAGCTATGGATTCGATGGTAGCTCTGGGCAATCGAACTATAAACAAATGCATTCTGGATAACAAGCAATTGACATGGACTCCAGTCTTTTTGCGATAACGGTAACACCATTAAGGATGGTAGATTCCTCCGGGAATATATTGTGGAATAACCGAACACCGCAATCGATTAGTCGACCACTTAAACTTGCTTTCATTAAAGAAACAAAGGAGATGATTCTAAAAGCAAATGGAGATTTACAAGAGCAAATAAAATACTTACAACCCTGCAAAATGCCTATGGACTGCGGAAAATTTGTGTATATAAAGTTCGACTTATATCTAACTGTCATCGATGGCAAAGTGCTTAACGCATTAGGGGCTGTCCATATATTACGTAATCACTTAAGGGGAAATGATTATGTTTGATTACATGGGGAGGGAGGGGTCTTGGACAATGATTACGTAATCATTTTATAAATATTTTGTTGTTAAAAGTATTTATTCAAAAATTGGTTACGCGCCGATTACTGCGTCGATAACTACCGAGTGCAACTCTATAATTAAGTCGATATACATATGCTATTATTTGTATATCGAAAATCAGCTCTTCGTTGTGAAATTATGGAATGAACCGTAATCTGTTTTAAAGTCGGTTGTGACATGTTCTGCAATGGAATCAAACAGTGAATTATTTCAATCGTTATTTAAAACATACAAGCTGCGATATCCAGACAAAAAACCGTCGGATTGCCAAAAGGAAGCAGCGGCAATATGGAAAACAGCAAAAAAAAAGAAGAAAAAGATTTTCAAACACATAAAAAATGTAATAAAAAAATATGAAAGTCAGGTGCAACAAAAAAAATCAAAACGATGTCATTTTTTATGAATGCTTCAAAGGTATGTACGATATTTTTAATATATTTAATTTAGTTCGCTATACATATGCATGTTGGTGGAAAAATTATTATATTTTTTTTAACTATTTACAGAATATATGTACTCCCAAAAACGATGTTCCTCACTCAGCGATCGATAATGAAAATTCTACTGATCTAAGGTCTCAGCAAGGTAAGTGAATTATAAAACTATTTTAATATTGGTTAAAGAACAAATCACCCAAAAACTTTTAAATTTTAGATGAAAATGGAAATCATATTCCTCAACCAGTGTTGATGCGAGCGCATTGCTAAGTGAGAGGCACACCTCCGCTCCGCCGACCGAAAAGCACTCAAAGCTTTTTCGCTCACTAGCAATGCGCTCAGTACGTAAGAATGCACTCAAGCTCCAGTGCTCTCAGCTTCTCTCTCCCACAACTCACCACCGCTGAGCCGCGCTCAGCATAGATCAACGAAATGCCGTCGGCATTTCTCTAAAGTTCAGTTCTAATTTTCGCCTCTTTCGCTACGGTATAATTACCCCCCAATTGTGCGTTTCCAACAACCCGCAAAGTTCATAATAAATCTATATATGTATTATAAGAAAAACCGCGAGTGTTCTTATTTCGGGAAGGAAAAAGCAATTCTGGTACTTTCAGCGCCCCCACGAACATTGGTCCTTCGAGCCGGATCCCATTATCATCGGCATTCCAGCATACTACGCTGATAAGTATCACAAGTTTTTTCCATTTGTCCTATCACTTCTCCCACGGTCGTCCGCCCCTCACTTTCCGACATATTGTGCAAAAGATTCCAACATCTTTTGCCAAGTTGCTTTCCTTTTTGCTTCGGACGAACTTTTCTGCGTTTATCCGTTTATATACATTCATTTATAATAAAATATTATTATATTTTTGTTCCGCCAATCGCGTACGTATGTATGCATGTGTGTTTATTTTTTGTAAGTGCAAGTGCATATTAGTGAAAAGTGTAAATTATTAAGAGAGCTACTAAATTGCAAATATTATATATTGTATATTCCATACATATATAAACATACATAATAACTAAAATCCAAGCTGTGTGTACAAGAATTTCGTATTGCTTTTAATTCTTGTCCGTTTTATGTTTTGTATGTCGCGATAATCGCCGACATACATACATACACACATACTTTGTGCACTCTCTTGTCCGCAAGCGCTCCGGCTTGCAGCCGCGCTTGCTCTCGCTCTCTCTCGCTCTCTCTTCACACACGCACATACCTTTGTGCACTCTCTCTTGTTCGCAAGCGCACCGGCTTGCAGCAGCACTTGCTCTCTCTCTCCGAATACAAACATACGTGCACTTCGTCTGCTCAAACGTTTGACAGCGCAGTGCAGACATACATACATACATACGTACATACTGCAAGTACTTCTGCGAGTGAATAGATTGGCAGGGCAGCGGTAGTCGCACTCGACATACCCTACCCTTTCCTTGATTTTTTTTCCAAGTGATATATTTAGTGTGTGTATTTGAGAGCAACTCCCAGCTCAAGTGTCGGTGTATAGGCTACCTCCAGCCAGTGTCCCACACACATAGACATACCCACACACATATACACACCTACGTATAAATACACTTCTCCTTCCAACACATATCCATATACAAATATATAAATAATCTTTTGTTTTTTTCATGACAATTTATTTATTATTTGTTCCATCCAGCGCATCTTTACCCACTTTTGTGTTTTTTCCAGCATTTTGTGTTTTTGTGGTATTTTTCCGTGCTTTTTTTTGTTCTTGTTTTCGACAATCATTTGCTTGATTGTCGCGGGAAACTTCCCCCGGCCCCTTTGCGTTCGTTGCCTGTGTCCGCAGTCCGTACCCATTTGGGTACAAAATATCTCAGCACTACCTGTGGTATTTTTTCTAGTTTTTTGGCATATTTTTGTCTGTGATTTTCTGGTTTTCAAACCGGCTGCTTCCTATTTTCCGTGCGTAGCATGTCAACGGGCAAACCCGATAAGACTAAAGCTAGATTGTCCGTGCCTTCTACTAGCGCCGCTAGAATTTCGATTAACCCCCCCTTACCTAAATCCAGGAAGGAGTCGGCTCTTTGTGCATCCAGCACTTTGCCGATTCATTCGCAATCGAAAAGGGAGGTCCCCGCACGGTCAGCTAGCGTTTCGCCCGCTTCTGGCACCAGGCTTGCAGTCAAATCCAAGCCGCTAATCTTGGTCACACAGCCTTCGTCCGATCCTAAGACAAAGGTTCCTTCCGGCCCGATCCACAAAACAAAACCGATGGCACAAAACAAAGTAGACACAGCGTTGACGAAATTCATCGCCGCGACTGATCGTATCAGTCACTTTGCGGCGAGAGTCAACAATCTTTCGGCTGATAGCCCATCCCTATATACGTGCCAAGTCCGAAGGGACCAGATGCGTTCCTTATGGGAAAAGGTCGAGAATGAGTATGAGGCTTGCTCTTGCGTCATGTCTGAGGAGATGACCACAGAAGAGATCCCTACTGTTCAGGCCAAGTACGAGTACTGCTATGCTGCCTACGAGCAGTGTGCAGCTCTGTTAGGTGAGCAAATAGCCAACGCATCCCAGGCGCTCACCCCCCCGTACACCCGTACAACCACAAGCTGTGCAATTTATGCCCACAGGATGTCGATTACCTCCGTGCGACACCGAAGTTTTCGGAGGCGATTACACTCGCTGGCCCACCTTCCGGGATTTATTTACGGCCCTCTACATCCAGAACCCGAGACTGTCGGCAGTTGAGAAACTTTTCTATCTCAACTCCAAGACCAGCGGTGAAGCCCATTCAATTGTTTCAAAGTCTCCTTTAACAAATGAAGGGTTTCAGTCGGCTTGGTCCAGCTTGACTGAGCGTTTCGAGAACAAACGGTTGCTCGTAAACAGTCAGCTGAGAATTTTGTTCAATTTGCCCGCCATTGGGCAAGAGTCGGGTTCCTCTATTCTGGAGCTGCAGAGCACTATTCAAGGGTGTCTGACAGCCTTAGAGCACACGAAAATCAACGTAGAGAATTGGGATTGCATCCTGGTTTTCTTGTGTTCTTCGAGGCTCCCCAAGTTGACCCTTTCTCTTTGGGAACAGTCAATCCAAAACAAGAGCGATAATCCAACGTGGGTTGACATGAACGCTTTTCTTCTAGAGCGGCATCGCACCCTAGAAGCGATAGCGGAGGTGTCATCCGGCACGAACCCTCCGACGGTTCCAAGAGCCTCACCCAAGAATGCCCCCGTCTCCAGGCAGGTCAACTCTTTTGAGAGTAGGGTGATCATTAAGACCCAGACCTGCAATTTCTGTTCCCGGGAGAATCATCCGATTCGATTGTGCCCTCGCTTCCTCCAGATGGGTGTCAACCATATCAAGCGACAGAAGCTTTGCTTGAACTGTTTCGCACGAGGCCATGTCCTGGCCGACTGCACAAGTGCGCACAGCTGTTTTACGTGCAAGGGTCGTCATCATACACTCTTGCATCGAGTCAACCCGACGCCGACAGTCACTAATCCCACTCCTAATATACAGTCCACTCCTTCCCAGTCAGCTAATGTGCAATCATTCCTGGCAGTTAACACACAAGGTGTTCTGCTGAGTACAGCTGTTGTACACATTTGCCATTACGGCGTTCGGCACACAGCACGGGCTCTGATCGATTCCGGATCAGAGGCTACCTTCATTTCTGAACGATTGTTCAAGCGCTTGAGGATGCCATACACATCCGTTCAAGCCCACGTCTCTGGGCTGACTCAAGTTGTAGCAGCCCAGCCCGAAAGCATTGCCAATTCCTAATTGGCTCCCCGTTGCGACCAGATCTGCAGATTGAGGCATCGGCTTTCATCCTTCCTCAATTAGCAGGAAAACTGCCCTCATGCTCTGTCCCACAAACCATCCTCGACAATCTGCCAAGCATTCCGCTGGCCGACCCCAAGATCTATGAGAGTTCGCAGATAGACGTGCTTTTAGGCGCGGATATCCTCCCTTCCGTTCTTCTCGGCGGCTCTCGTCCGAACGTTTGTGGGACCCTCATTGGTCAAGAGACCATTTTCGGTTGGATCCTGACCGGCCCAGTGTCGGGATCCACTTCTAACTCCATCTCGTCCTTTTCGACTCGACTGTCCGTCGATCGAACTCCTACGATCGGTCCTGTGACAGGACCCCCCTCCAAATCTATTTCAGTTTTTTCGGTTCGACTGTCCGTCGAACGATCCTCTAAACGCAAGCCTTTGTTAGGCCCCCATTCAAAATCGGTTCCAACACCTTCGGCTCGACTGTCCGTCGACCGAACCTATACGATTGATCCTGTGACAGGACCTCCCTTAGAACCTCTTTCAGCTCGACTGTCCGTCGAACGATCCCGGACGGAGACGCAGTCTTCCTCTGCACCGATGGCACCGGTCACTCCGCGTGGGGTCTCCGTGCCTCCCGGCACAACCTCGCGCCAGCCCAGGAGCCGACGCGACCACCCGGCACCCTCCAGAGAAGAACCACCAAGGACGTCCCGTGTCCACGTTTCCCAGGCCGACATCCACCAGGCCGGCATCCACAGGCCCACTCACCCACGCACCCGGCCCGTGCCTAGCTCCCGCAGACGGCACTTTTCAGTGCAAAGGAGTGAGCATACTCCCCACCGCGGCGGGTTGGATCCGTGTTGTCCAGTAAGCCGCATCAGCGAGTCGTTGCCAGGGGCCTTGGGCCTCTCCATCCCTCGCATGGGCGCTGAAGGAGTCTGCACGGCGTCGTTGCGCTCCAAGACACACCCACTCTATCTATCCTGATATTGTCCTGCCGGGTATCCTCCCAAATTTGTTATTTTTTTGCAATCCCAATATTGCAAGGGGGGGGGGAGAATGTTGATGAGAGCGCATTGCTAAGTGAGAGGTACACCTCCGCTCCGCCGACCGAAAAGCACTCAAAGCTTTTTCGCTCACTAGCAATGCGCTCAGTACGTAAGAATGCACTCAAGCTCCAGTGCTCTCAGCTTCTCTCTCCCACAACTCACCACCGCTGAGCCGCGCTCAGCATAGATCAACGAAATGCCGTCGGCATTTCTCTAAAGTTCAGTTCTAATTTTCGCCTCTTTCGCTACGGTATAATTGACCCCCAATTGTGCGTTTCCAACAACCCGCAAAGTTCATAATAAATCTATATATGTATTATAAGAAAAACCGCGAGTGTTCTTATTTCGGTAAGGAAAAAGCAATTCTGGTACTTTCAGCGCCCCACGAACAACCAGTGATCGATTCAAATGACAATTCCATCGATCTAAAAAATGAACATGGTAAGTAAATAATAATCAAAAATATTAGTAAACAGACCAACTAAATCACTTAAATACTTTACTATTGTAGATGAAAAGACAACAATTAATGTCAACAGCGAAAAAAGCTACAGAAAGCCTGCGCAGGAAAAGGCAAAGGCAAATATTGTATCCTTAACTCAGAGAGCAGCAGTCCTAGCGCAGGCAAATAATTCAACAATGTCTAGCGAAATCCAAAAGGAGCTTGATAAAACTAGGCAAGAAATTGAAAAGGAAAGAAAAAGCCTCAAGCGCAAGCAACAAATTGCAGAAGCTCAAAATAAATACAGGCAGAATAAACAACAAAAATTGAGTTGCCTATTTAAGGAAATTCCTCAAGCTAAAAGTTTTTGTAGCCAACGATCTACAGTTGGCAGACCCCCGATTGAAGACGATCAACCGCTTCTCCATAAAACTATTTTGGAGATAGCCATGTTTGGAAGTGGAGCTGATGAAAGGAGGCGCACTAACCTTGTCAGAAGTGTAAAAACCTTGTCTGATCTCCATGAAGAGCTCAAAAAAGAATGGTTTAACTTGTCGAGAAGCGCAACCTATCTAAGACTATTGCCTAGAAGCTCTTCCTCGATTGAAGGAAAACGTCATGTGAGAACGGTACCGGTAAAGCTTTGTCGAGCCCAAACAGATTACCACAAGCAGCATATAGATGGATATTTTGCTACAGCATCTATAAAATATCTTGAAAGCGTTGCCTCTGTTCTCGGCCCTGCTCAAGTGTTTTTTTTTGTCACAAGACGACAAGGCTAGGGTGCCAATTGGATTGACTGCTGCAAATAAGCAAGCACCTCTGCTTATGCATCTTGAATACAAGGTCAAGCTGCCAGATCGCGATTGGGTTGTTGCCCCAAGGCATAAGCTAATCCCATCAGTTTATGCGGGTGTAATCATAAGTCCACAAAAACTGGGAGACCCAAAAACTGGCCCCACATTTATAAGCATAAGGAGTGGAAAGCATTCTTCATCTACTGCTGGAACTCATGCTAGAGATTTCGACAGTATTGTGAAGCTAGAGTCTTTTAAATCAATAGCAAGGACCGATGAAGGACTAGTCAAGCCTGTGGTTATTATAATTTCCGATGGTGGCCCTGATGAAAATCCCAGATATGGGAAGGTTATTTCCCATGCAGTACAACATTTTAAGGCATACAATTTGGATGCAATTTTTGTTGCCACAAATGCTCCAGATAAAATGTTTATCTAAGTAATAGCTAAATTATCCATTAAAATCCATTTTTATTTCAGGAAGAAGTGCTTTCAACCGAGTCGAAAGGAGAATGGCCCCACTAAGCCGGGAATTGTCTGGGTTGATTTTGCCGCACGACGTGTTTGGAAGCCATTTGGATAACCAAGGCAGAACCACAGACTTCGACTTGGAGAAAAAAAATTTTGAATTCGCCGGAAGGACATTGGCCAAAGTTTGGGGCAACATGGTTCTCGATGACTTTACTGTGACTGCCAAATATTGTCTACCTAAAGAAGAAGATGCAGAACTGGATGACATAGATCAGTACTGGTATCAAGAACATGTTCGTGAGAGTCAATACTTTCTGCAAATTGTGAAATGCCGTTCTGAAGAATGTTGTGGAGAATTTAGAAGTGGATTACTTCAAATTCTACCTGACAGATTTTTCCCTCCTCCTATAAGGGTTGTTCAGGGTGTCTCTGAAATAATGGTTTCCGAGAACAATGAGAAGGGCAATTTTCTGGACCTAATGCAACGCAGAGCTCTCGTGGTATCAATAAATAAACACAACAAATATTTGCAGGTAAGCTTTGTCTAAATTTTATATATTGAATGTGCTAATATCACACTGCCCACTTTCACTCTAGATTCCCTACGACTTGAATTGCCCGTCGGTACAAAGCCAACTTCAAAAGCGCATATGCAAAACGTGTGGGTTGTATTTTGCATCACAAAAATCAGCTACTCGGCATGCAATAATCCATAAAAATGTAGCTGTATGCTTTGATTTGAAATCAAAGAAGCCCCTTTACCGTGTGGCTGGACGGCGAAAGAGAGAATGCCTAGTGATTCAGACATACGAAGGATGTGAAGACCTCGAATGGCTTGACGAGGACTGTGTAGACGACGAAGGTGAAGAAGATACCTGCGGAAATAAAGAGATTTCGACAAGCCAGCTTCCAATAGTAAAAAAATATTAAAGAGTGGTTGGAATCTCCTTATGAAAATACAGTGTAAAAGAACAAATTTTCATATTTTTCTTTTTTTGTGATTACGTAATCATTGTTAGGGGAGGGTGTTCATCAAATGATTACTTTTGATTACCAGGGGGGGGGAAGGGTCAAAAATCGCAGAAAACGTGATTACGTAATATATGGACAGCCCCTTAACCGGAACGAAATCAACTTACGCCTGTCCAATATGTAGGGCAGTGCCATCCGATTTCTTAAACAATAAACATTAAGCATGCGAGAAGTTCTTGACTCTTATGGACAATTTAAAATTTGGTCTTAGCCCATTATATTGCTGGATTCGCATGTTTGAATTTATTCTGCATGCGGGTTACAAGTGGAATCTTAAAAAATTGAGAATATGTGAGCCAATTGATGAAAAAGAAGTTGCTGAAAGAAAGAAGGTTATTCAAGACTTTTTTGGCAGCAACTTGCCCTTAAAGTTGATCAACCAAAGATTGGAGGATTTGGCAGCACAAATGATGGGAATACAGCTCGACGTGCTTTTGGTGATCCTAAAATATTTTCTAATAATACTGGCATTGACGAGCAACTCATAAGCAATTTGAGAACGGTGCTAATATGCCTGTCATGTCAATTGCCAATACACATTAAAAAATTTAAAAAAGTTTTGACATAAAACTGAAAAAGTGCAGCAGAATTAATAATTTCTTTGATGTCTTCCACCGTGCAATGGATACGTCAGATCAAATTATACCTTCTGTAAACCAGAAAAAGATGAACTTCCAAGCGAAGTATTGCATTTATTATTAAGCGAAAGCCCTCCTCTAGAAGACCCTGACTGCACTAGATGAATTTTTAAACAATATGAAATCACAATTAAATATTCTACTTGATAACGAAGAGCAAGAGGATTAAAATAGCTCAGGTGTAAAGAATATGCTATAATAATAAATTGTTGGAATTTGGTCCAACGATCAGATCGCAGTAGTGCAAATAAAAAAAAAAACAAGGGTTAATTACGCGGAAATTATAATAAATGTTTATTATACAGCCAATTCATTTGCTGTGTTCTTTACGACTTCACGACTCAAAGCGAACTCTTTATTTCACAACATTCTATGTATACATATGATGAAATTCATTACAAGGATGCCATATCAATTAATGCTTAACATAGAGTTACCAGATTATCATTTTGTTTCTTACGCTAATTCGTTAATTTCAAACACACCCCCCTCAAAATGGTAATCTTAAATACTTATCAATCCTAATGATGCACTACAGTCATTGTGCTTTTGGCCGCCTAGGCCTTTCGTTAGAACATCTGCAGGCATATGCTCTGTCTGCATATACTCAAAAGAAATGTCGCCACTCTTATGCATCTCCTGGATAAAGTGGTGCCGCACGTCTATGTGTTTTGTACGAGGATGGAATCCAAAACCTTTGACCAAGTGCTGAGTGCTTTGATTGTCATTGAAGATGCTCACGCACATAAACTTTAGGCCAATCTTGTTCAAAAGAGCTTTCAAGTATAAAGCCTCTTTCACTGCCTCGGACATGGCTAAGTACTCCGATTCCGTGCTTGATAATGCGACGGTACGTTGCTTGCGCGCCTCCCAACTTATGGCGGCGCCTGCCAATACAAATGCTTGACCGGAGTAGGAACGTCGATCTGTCAAGTTTCCTCCCCAATCAGCGTCGACCACACCATATAGATCATCTCCCGTCTGCTTGAAGAGAAGTCCAACCGTCTTTGTACCGCTTAGGTACCGAAGGATGCGTTTCGCTGCTTTCCTGTGGTCGATCGTGTAACATGAGTTGAACTGACTCATGAAATTTACCGCATATGCTATATCTGGTCGTGATGTAACTGCAAGAAACATTAAAGATCCAATTAAGTTTTGATAAGGATACTTTTTCATTTCGTCTTCGCTTGGATGCTCTGGTCTTCGCAATGTTGACTTTGATTCAATGGGTGATATCGCCGGTTTGCAATCACTCATTCCAAATCTCTTAAGTACAGCCTTGATGTACTTTTCTTGAGAAATGAAAACTTCACGTTTCTTCTTGTCCTGTTTGAATTCGATACCCAAGCACGTTTTCACTGCACCGAAATCCTTCATCTTAAATGCCTTGCTGAGATGTGCCTTCGTTTGCTGTAGCCATACTGGATGATTTGAGGCGAGTAGCAAATCGTCCACGTAGATCGTGACTATTAAAAGTTTTTCGTCTTGTCGTTTAACAAATAAACATGGATCCTGCTCCGTGGGTTCTAGTCCGATTTCTTGTAACTTCTTTGTAAGTTTACAATACCAACGTAATCCGGATTGCCGTAGTCCATATAGTGCTCGCTTCAATAAGCACACTGGATCTCGAATTACTCTTAAGGCTTTTCGCCATTCCTTGGCTGCTTTCACGTACTCATCGTCAGGACGTTGTTGTTTAGATCCAATTGGGCTACCAGATTTTAGCTTTTCCATAAACTCATTGAAGTTCTCCGGGATGTTCATGTAAACTTCCTCTTCCAGCTCTCCGTTAAGGTATGCTGTGACCACGTCCATTTGGTGGATTTCCATATCAAGTTCTGCTGATAAAGCAGCTAGCAATCTCACGGACGTGAATCGCGCCACAGGCGAATACGTTTCATGAAAATCATCTCCGGGCTTCTGCGCATAACCTTTTGCGAATAAGCGGGCCTTTTTCTTGCCTGATACGCTGCCGTCATCTTTTGTTTGGAAAACCATCTTGTTTCCAATTACTTTGCGTTCCTTTGGTCGTTCAACAATTTGCCAGGTCTTGTTGAGAATTTGTGCCATGAATTCGTCTTCTATAGCTCTTATCCAGTTATCAGCATTGTCACTATTTTGTGCTTCTGTAATAGTCAAAGGATCATTTAATGTTGCACAGTGGGCGATTTGGTCCCGCTAGCGGCATTTAATTAATAACTTCTAAACTAAAATAGATATCTTTAGACGGTTTTTTCACTGATCAGAAAAATCAAAGAATTTTTAAGTTAAAAAAATTTTTTTTTTAATTTTTTTAAAATTTTTTTTTAATTTAAAAATTTTTTTTTAAATTTAAAATTTTGTTGTACTTTTATTTTATTTGAACTTCAATTAACATATTTCATATATAAACTTTATCTAAAAAATGATGGGATGATGGAAAAAAATGGGATGACTTCTGAGTGCAATACTAAAAAAAGATCCCTTTTTGGTACTAACACTGTGTCTAAAAAGTACCATAGTTTCAAGGCTAGCAGATAATAGCAGTTGATATTACACATTTTGGACGCCACTGATTCATACTTTCGGCTAATAAAGGAGTTAGACTGAACTTAGTTGAATAAATTAAGTTCTACTCCACGAAAGACAGGTGTACGCTAATCCGGGCTAGTTGTTAATACACTGAATTACCACTACGTTTTATGAGCTACACATTTATAGACCGGTCACAAACATTGATTTTTTTGAAAATACATACCTTGAATATAATAAAAAACCAAACTTCTAACAAATTCACCAAAAATTGTAAATTTCCTCAAATTCCATGCGCGCAAAGAGAAAAAATTGTGTAAAGTTCTTTTGCGAAATCATATGGTGTGTTTGACCGATCACAGCTGATGATCAGCTGATCGTAGAGCTTTCAAAAAGCTTTTAAAAATCTAATCAAAGCATCTGCTATCGATATGTGAAAAAATATTAACGGATTTTTAAATTTGAAAATTTGAATTAAATGCCGCTAGCGGGACCAAATCGCCCACTGTGTGTTGCAGCGAATGCCATTTCGCACTCTTCAAATGCATCCTCGGATGATGCTTCATTTACATCCTGGTTTTCTTGACTATTTTCGGGAACCTCGATTCTTGGCTGATAGACTTTGCGGGGTCTTCCGCGCTTACCAGTCCTTATCATCTTGGGACGTGCTCTACCATGTCTCACCGGCTGAATTGCCTCTTCGGCTGTTCCCTCGTCACTAGATGAACTGTCTTCCGGTTCGTCTGCGATACTGTCCAGCTGCATATCGATGCAGTCTTCTGGTTCATCATAGAACTCGTCAAATGCACTCTTGAATCCAGAAACATTCATAAATTTGACGTCATTGCTGATTATAATCGTGCGTCGCTGGGGGGAATACAATCGATAGGCTTTCGATTCTGTAGCATATCCCAGTAGTATACATTCTTCTGATCGCGACTCGAACTTTCCCTTGTTTTTTCCTTTTATCAAAGCGTAGGCCTTTGTACCAAATGTTCGCATATATGCCACTGTCGGGACTTTTCCAGTCCAGTAAGTATATGGAACGTCTCCAGATAACGCTTTCGTAGGACATCTATTCCGGATATACGATGCCGTGTTGATCGCTTCCGCCCAGAACGAAGGTGGTGCTCCTGATTGTTTCATCATACACCTGGCCATCTCTACTAATGTCCTGTTTTGTATTTCAGCTATACCATTTTGTTGCGGCGTATAAGGAGCAGTCAACCGCCGGCCAATACCATGCTTCTTCAAAAAATCATCGAAATATTTGTTTCGAAATTCCGTGCCATTATCGGATTGCAGATTTTTGATTTTGTGGCCTGTAATATTCTCAGCAGAAGATTTATAGGATTTAAATGCTTCGAATACTTCTGATTTTTGTTTCAGAAAATAAATCGAGCAATAACGAGAATAATCATCTATAAACGTTACAAAATACTTATATCCGCTTAACGATTGAGTTCGCATTGGTCCACACACATCACTGTGGACGATTTCCAATGGCTGCTTCGACCTCTTCTCCTTCGCGTTCTTGTAGTGGTTTGCTGTCTGCTTTTCGCTTATGCAAATCTCACACTTCGACATCTTTGCGTTCTCGCCAATAATCATTCCGTGCACTTTACCAGTCTTTGACATGCCCCTTAGATCACATTCATTTAAATGGCCCATACGGCTATGCCAGATATTTATATCACTTTCTTTGTCATTTACATTGTTTGCTTCATGTTCTTTGGCATTCAAATAATACAGGTTTCCGTATCTTTTGCACTTAGCCACACTTCTTTATTATTTTTCATAATAACTGCTTCATTTTTACGAAAACGCACTTCATAACCTTTGTCCGCGATTTGGGAAACCGACAGCAGATTTTGCCGTAGTTCAGATACATACAAAACTTTTTTCAATATGATCTTATGGTTCTTCTGCTTCTCTTTAACTTCGATATTTACGTCACCGACAGCTTTCACCGTTGCTGTATTGTTATTCGCCAAATGCAATGTTTTCACGGTTTCTTCAACGTTCTCGAACATATTCTTATTAGAACTCATGTGTGCCGTACAACCGCTGTCTAGGCACCACATATTACTTTTTCCTTCTATGTTGTACACATTTTCACATACACTATTTAGTTCTTCCTTTTTGATATGTGCTTTACTTTCGGTTTGCCCGTTCTTCTCTTTTGGTTTCGATTTACTTCGACAGTCGCGCGCGAGATGACCGATTTTATTGCATGTATAACATTTTCTCGTTTCTCTTTGTTCTTTTTCTGCTTTACCGCCGCCTTTTCGGCGACTTTTGCCTTTGCGCGCTTCTGCTTCTTCTAATATTTTCACACGCAGAATATCAGGGTTTGGCAATTCATCACGTGTCTCTATTGCGCATCGAAATGTTTCATAGGAATCCGGCAAACTATATAACAGAAGAATCGCGAGCAGATCGTCGCCAATGGCTACACCAATTTCTTTCAATTTCTTTACTGCATCAAAGAAATCATTTATATGTTGTCGCGCGTCACTACCTTCACTCATACGGGACAAAGCTACACGTTTGAGCAAACTGGCTTTTCGCACTGGTCCCTTCGATTGAAACGTTTCTTGCAGTTTCAACCAATATTCTCTTGCCGATTCACAGTTTTCAATTAAGGCCAATTCAGATGGGCTGAATGACAATAGGATGTCTGCACGGGCTTTCTCATCTTGCTTTTCCAAGCTGCTTGCTCAGCCTCCGCATCTGGGCACAATTTTGAGCCGTTCACATATGCCCATAGATCGCTCTTCACGAGTATGGCACTCATCTGCAATTTCCACGTGTCATAGTTCTCCGCGTTTAGGGGCTCTATTTTAATGAACGCACTTGCCATTTTTCACGGCTTATTGTTCACTGCACTTTCTGTCTAATTTACTTGCACTAGGGATACTGGGCCCATAACCTGTTGGAATTTGGTCCAACGATCAGATCGCAATAGTGCAAATAAAAAGACAAGGGTTAATTACGCGGAAATTATAATAAATGTTTATTATACAGCCAATTCATTTGCTGTGTTCTTTACGACTTCACGACTCAAAGCAAACTCTTTATTTCACAACATTCTATGTATACATATGATGAAATTCATTACAAGGATGCCATATCAATTAATGCTTAACATAGAGTTACCAGATTATCATTTTGTTTCTTACGCTAATTCGTTAATTTCAAACACACCCCCTCAAAATGGTAATCTTAAATACTTATCAATCCTAATGATGCACTACATTCATTGTGCTTTTGGCCGCCTAGGCCTTTCGTTAGAACATCTGCAGGCATATGCTCTGTCTGCATATACTCAACAGAAATGTCGCCACTCTTATGCATCTCCTGGATAAAGTGGTGCCGCACGTCTATGTGTTTTGTACGAGGATGGAATCCAAAACCTTTGACCAAGTGCTGAGTGCTTTGATTGTCATTGAAGATGCTCACGCACATAAACTTTAGGCCAATCTTGTTCAAAAGAGCTTTCAAGTATAAAGCCTCTTTCACTGCCTCGGACATGGCTAAGTACTCCGATTCCGTGCTTGATAATGCGACGGTACGTTGCTTGTGCGCCTCCCAACTTATGGCGGCGCCTGCCAATACAAATGCTTGACCGGAGTAGGAACGTCGATCTGTCAAGTTTCCTCCCAATCAGCAGACCACACCATATAGATCATCTCCCGTCTGCTTGAAGAGAAGTCCAACCGTCTTTGTACCGCTTAGGTACCGAAGGATGCGTTTCGCTGCTTTCCTGTGGTCGATCGTGTAACATGAGTTGAACTGACTCATGAAATTTACCGCATATGCTATATCTGGTCGTGATGTAACTGCAAGAAACATTAAAGATCCAATTAAGTTTTGATAAGGATACTTTTTCATTTCGTCTTCGCTTGGATGCTCTGGTCTTCGCAATGTTGACTTTGATTCAATGGGTGATATCGCCGGTTTGCAATCACTCATTCCAAATCTCTTAAGTACAGCCTTGATGTACTTTTCTTGAGAAATGAAAACTTCACGTTTCTTCTTGTCCTGTTTGAATTCGATACCCAAGCACGTTTTCACTGCACCGAAATCCTTCATCTTAAATGCCTTGCTGAGATGTGCCTTCGTTTGCTGTAGCCATACTGGATGATTTGAGGCGAGTAGCAAATCGTCCACGTAGATCGTGACTATTAAAAGTTTTTCGTCTTGTCGTTTAACAAATAAACATGGATCCTGCTCCGTGGGTTCTAGTCCGATTTCTTGTAACTTCTTTGTAAGTTTACAATACCAACGTAATCCGGATTGCCGTAGTCCATATAGTGCTCGCTTCAATAAGCACACTGGATCTCGAATTACTCTTAAGGCTTTTCGCCATTCCTTGGCTGCTTTCACGTACTCATCGTCAGGACGTTGTTGTTTAGATCCAATTGGGCTACCAGATTTTAGCTTTTCCATAAACTCATTGAAGTTCTCCGGGATGTTCATGTAAACTTCCTCTTCCAGCTCTCCGTTAAGGTATGCTGTGACCACGTCCATTTGGTGGATTTCCATATCAAGTTCTGCTGATAAAGCAGCTAGCAATCTCACGGACGTGAATCGCGCCACAGGCGAATACGTTTCATGAAAATCATCTCCGGGCTTCTGCGCATAACCTTTTGCGACTAAGCGGGCCTTTTTCTTGCCTGATACGCTGCCGTCATCTTTTGTTTGGAAAACCATCTTGTTTCCAATTACTTTGCGTTCCTTTGGTCGTTCAACAATTTGCCAGG
Source organism: Drosophila sulfurigaster albostrigata (assembly GCF_023558435.1). NCBI lineage: Eukaryota > Metazoa > Arthropoda > Insecta > Diptera > Drosophilidae > Drosophila > Drosophila sulfurigaster. The sequence goes on along the minus strand of NW_026909710.1, from coordinate 325,330 downwards.
TCTTGTTGAGAATTTGTGCCATGAATTCGTCTTCTATAGCTCTTATCCAGTTATCAGCATTGTCACTATTTTGTGCTTCTGTAATAGTCAAAGGATCATTTAATGTTGCAGCGAATGCCATTTCGCACTCTTCAAATGCATCCTCGGATGATGCTTCATTTACATCCTGGTTTTCTTGACTATTTTCGGGAACCTCGATTCTTGGCTGATAGACTTTGCGGGGTCTTCCGCGCTTACCAGTCCTTATCATCTTGGGACGTGCTCTACCATGTCTCACCGGCTGAATTGCCTCTTCGGCTGTTCCCCTCGTCACTAGATGAACTGTCTTCCGGTTCGTCTGCGATACTGTCCAGCTGCATATCGATGCAGTCTTCTGGTTCATCATAGAACTCGTCAAATGCACTCTTGAATCCAGAAACATTCATAAATTTGACGTCATTGCTGATTATAATCGTGCGTCGCTGGGGGGGGAATACAATCGATAGGCTTTCGATTCTGTAGCATATCCCAGTAGTATACATTCTTCTGATCGCGACTCGAACTTTCCCTTGTTTTTTCCTTTTATCAAAGCGTAGGCCTTTGTACCAAATGTTCGCATATATGCCACTGTCGGGACTTTTCCAGTCCAGTAAGTATATGGAACGTCTCCAGATAACGCTTTCGTAGGACATCTATTCCGGATATACGATGCCGTGTTGATCGCTTCCGCCCAGAACGAAGGTGGTGCTCCTGATTGTTTCATCATACACCTGGCCATCTCTACTAATGTCCTGTTTTGTATTTCAGCTATACCATTTTCTTGCGGCGTATAAGGAGCAGTCAACCGCCGGCCAATACCATGCTTCTTCAAAAATCATCGAAATATTTGTTTCGAAATTCCGTGCCATTATCGGATTGCAGATTTTTGATTTTGTGGCCTGTAATATTCTCAGCAGAAGATTTATAGGATTTAAATGCTTCGAATACTTCTGATTTTTGTTTCAGAAAATAAATCGAGCAATAACGAGAATAATCATCTATAAACGTTACAAAATACTTATATCCGCTTAACGATTGAGTTCGCATTGGTCCACACACATCACTGTGGACGATTTCCAATGGCTGCTTCGACCTCTTCTCCTTCGCGTTCTTGTAGTGGTTTGCTGTCTGCTTTTCGCTTATGCAAATCTCACACTTCGACATCTTTGCGTTCTCGCCAATAATCATTCCGTGCACTTTACCAGTCTTTGACATGCCCCTTAGATCACATTCATTTAAATGGCCCATACGGCTATGCCAGATATTTATATCACTTTCTTTGTCATTTACATTGTTTGCTTCATGTTCTTTGGCATTCAAATAATACAGGTTTCCGTATCTTTTTGCACTTAGCCACACTTCTTTATTATTTTTCATAATAACTGCTTCATTTTTACGAAAACGCACTTCATAACCTTTGTCCGCGATTTGGGAAACCGATTTTGCCGTAGTTCAGATACATACAAAACTTTTTTCAATATGATCTTATGGTTCTTCTGCTTCTCTTTAACTTCGATATTTACGTCACCGACAGCTTTCACCGTTGCTGTATTGTTATTCGCCAAATGCAATGTTTTCACGGTTTCTTCAACGTTCTCGAACATATTCTTATTAGAACTCATGTGTGCCGTACAACCGCTGTCTAGGCACCACATATTACTTTTTCCTTCTATGTTGTACACATTTTCACATACACTATTTAGTTCTTCCTTTTTGATATGTGCTTTACTTTCGGTTTGCCCGTTCTTCTCTTTTGGTTTCGATTTACTTCGACAGTCGCGCGCGAGATGACCGATTTTATTGCATGTATAACATTTTCTCGTTTCTCTTTGTTCTTTTTCTGCTTTACCGCCGCCTTTTCGGCGACTTTTGCCTTTGCGCGCTTCTGCTTCTTCTAATATTTTCACACGCAGAATATCAGGGTTTGGCAATTCATCACGTGTCTCTATTGCGCATCAAAATGTTTCATAGGAATCCGGCAAACTATATAACAGAAGAATCGCGAGCAGATCGTCGCCAATGGCTACACCAATTTCTTTCAATTTCTTTACTGCATCAAAGAAATCATTTATATGTTGTCGCGCGTCACTACCTTCACTCATACGGGACAAAGCTACACGTTTGAGCAAACTGGCTTTTCGCACTGGTCCTTCGATTGAAACGTTTCTTGCAGTTTCAACCAATATTCTCTTGCCGATTCACAGTTTTCAATTAAGGCCAATTCAGATGGGCTGAATGACAATAGGATGTCTGCACGGGCTTTCTCATCTTGCTTTTTCCAAGCTGCTTGCTCAGCCTCCGCATCTGGGCACAATTTTGAGCCGTTCACATATGCCCATAGATCGCTCTTCACGAGTATGGCACTCATCTGCAATTTCCACGTGTCATAGTTCTCCGCGTTTAGGGGCTCTATTTTAATGAACGCACTTGCCATTTTTCACGGCTTATTGTTCACTGCACTTTCTGTCTAATTTACTTGCACTAGGGATACTGGGCCCATAACCTGTTGGAATTTGGTCCAACGATCAGATCGCAATAGTGCAAATAAAAAGACAAGGGTTAATTACGCGGAAATTATAATAAATGTTTATTATACAGCCAATTCATTTGCTGTGTTCTTTACGACTTCACGACTCAAAGCAAACTCTTTATTTCACAACATTCTATGTATACATATGATGAAATTCATTACAAGGATGCCATATCAATTAATGCTTAACATAGAGTTACCAGATTATCATTTTGTTTCTTACGCTAATTCGTTAATTTCAAACACACCCCCCTCAAAATGGTAATCTTAAATACTTATCAATCCTAATGATGCACTACATTCATTGTGCTTTTGGCCGCCTAGGCCTTTCGTTAGAACATCTGCAGGCATATGCTCTGTCTGCATATACTCAACAGAAATGTCGCCACTCTTATGCATCTCCTGGATAAAGTGGTGCCGCACGTCTATGTGATTTGTACGAGGATGGAATCCAAAACCTTTGACCAAGTGCTGAGTGCTTTGATTGTCATTGAAGATGCTCACGCACATAAACTTTAGGCCAATCTTGTTCAAAAGAGCTTTCAAGTATAAAGCCTCTTTCACTGCCTCGGACATGGCTAAGTACTCCGATTCCGTGCTTGATAATGCGACGGTACGTTGCTTGCGCGCCTCCCAACTTATGGCGGCGCCTGCCAATACAAATGCTTGACCGGAGTAGGAACGTCGATCTGTCAAGTTTCCTCCCCAATCAGCGTCGACCACACCATATAGATCATCTCCCGTCTGCTTGAAGAGAAGTCCAACCGTCTTTGTACCGCTTAGGTACCGAAGGATGCGTTTCGCTGCTTTCCTGTGGTCGATCGTGTAACATGAGTTGAACTGACTCATGAAATTTACCGCATATGCTATATCTGGTCGTGATGTAACTGCAAGAAACATTAAAGATCCAATTAAGTTTTGATAAGGATACTTTTTCATTTCGTCTTCGCTTGGATGCTCTGGTCTTCGCAATGTTGACTTTGATTCAATGGGTGATATCGCCGGCTTGCAATCACTCATTCCAAATCTCTTAAGTACAGCCTTGATGTACTTTTCTTGAGAAATGAAAACTTCACGTTTCTTCTTGTCCTGTTTGAATTCGATACCCAAGCACGTTTTCACTGCACCGAAATCCTTCATCTTAAATGCCTTGCTGAGATGTGCCTTCGTTTGCTGTAGCCATACTGGATGATTTGAGGCGAGTAGCAAATCGTCCACGTAGATCGTGACTATTAAAAGTTTTTCGTCTTGTCGTTTAACAAATAAACATGGATCCTGCTCCGTGGGTTCTAATCCGATTTCTTGTAACTTCTTTGTAAGTTTACAATACCAACGTAATCCGGATTGCCGTAGTCCATATAGTGCTCGCTTCAATAAGCACACTGGATCTCGAATTACTCTTAAGGCTTTTCGCCATTCCTTGGCTGCTTTCACGTACTCATCGTCAGGACGTTGTTGTTTAGATCCAATTGGGCTACCAGATTTTAGCTTTTCCATAAACTCATTGAAGTTCTCCGGGATGTTCATGTAAACTTCCTCTTCCAGCTCTCCGTTAAGGTATGCTGTGACCACGTCCATTTGGTGGATTTCCATATCAAGTTCTGCTGATAAAGCAGCTAGCAATCTCACGGACGTGAATCGCGCCACAGGCGAATACGTTTCATGAAAATCATCTCCGGGCTTCTGCGCATAACCTTTTGCGACTAAGCGGGCCTTTTCTTGCCTGATACGCTGCCGTCATCTTTTGTTTGGAAAACCATCTTGTTCCTTTGGTCGTTCAACAATTTGCCAGGTCTTGTTGAGAATTTGTGCCATGAATTCGTCTTCCATAGCTCTTATCCAGTTATCAGCATTGTCACTATTTTGTGCTTCTGTAATAGTCAAAGGATCATTTAATGTTGCAGCGAATGCCATTTCGCACTCTTCAAATGCATCCTCGGATGATGCTTCATTTACATCCTGGTTTTCTTGACTATTTTCGGGAACCTCGATTCTTGGCTGATAGACTTTGCGGGGTCTTCCGCGCTTACCAGTCCTTATCATCTTGGGACGTGCTCTACCATGTCTCACCGGCTGAATTGCCTCTTCGGCTGTTCCCTCGTCACTAGATGAACTGTCTTCCGGTTCGTCTGCGATACTGTCCAGCTGCATATCGATGCAGTCTTCTGGTTCATCATAGAACTCGTCAAATGCACTCTTGAATCCAGAAACATTCATAAATTTGACGTCATTGCTGATTATAATCGTGCGTCGCTGGGGGGAATACAATCGATAGGCTTTCGATTCTGTAGCATATCCCAGTAGTATACATTCTTCTGATCGCGACTCGAACTTTCCCTTGTTTTTTCCTTTTATCAAAGCGTAGGCCTTTGTACCAAATGTTCGCATATATGCCACTGTCGGGACTTTTCCAGTCCAGTAAGTATATGGAACGTCTCCAGATAACGCTTTCGTAGGACATCTATTCCGGATATACGATGCCGTGTTGATCGCTTCCGCCCAGAACGAAGGTGGTGCTCCTGATTGTTTCATCATACACCTGGCCATCTCTACTAATGTCCTGTTTTGTATTTCAGCTATACCATTTTGTTGCGGCGTATAAGGAGCAGTCAACCGCCGGCCAATACCATGCTTCTTCAAAAATCATCGAAATATTTGTTTCGAAATTCCGTGCCATTATCGGATTGCAGATTTTTGATTTTGTGGCCTGTAATATTCTCAGCAGAAGATTTATAGGATTTAAATGCTTCGAATACTTCTGATTTTTGTTTCAGAAAATAAATCGAGCAATAACGAGAATAATCATCTATAAACGTTACAAAATACTTATATCCGCTTAACGATTGAGTTCGCATTGGTCCACACACATCACTGTGGACGATTTCCAATGGCTGCTTCGACCTCTTCTCCTTCGCGTTCTTGTAGTGGTTTGCTGTCTGCTTTTCGCTTATGCAAATCTCACACTTCGACATCTTTGCGTTCTCGCCAATAATCATTCCGTGCACTTTACCAGTCTTTGACATGCCCCTTAGATCACATTCATTTAAATGGCCCATACGGCTATGCCAGATATTTATATCACTTTCTTTGTCATTTACATTGTTTGCTTCATGTTCTTTGGCATTCAAATAATACAGGTTTCCGTATCTTTTTGCACTTAGCCACACTTCTTTATTATTTTTCATAATAACTGCTTCATTTTTACGAAAACGCACTTCATAACCTTTGTCCGCGATTTGGGAAACCGACAGCAGATTTTGCCGTAGTTCAGATACATACAAAACTTTTTATACCCGCTACCCATAGGGTAGAAGGGTATTATAACTTTGTGCCGGCAGGAAATGTATGTAACAGGTTGAAGGAGGCATCTCCGACCCTATAAAGTATATATATTCTTCATCAGCGTCAACAGCCGAGACGATATAGTCATGTCCGTCTGTCCGTCTGTCCGTCTGTGTGTCTGTCCGTCTGTCCGTCTGTCCGTCAGGACGTTGTTGTTTAGATCAATTGGGCTACCAGATTTTAGCTTTTCCATAAACTCATTGAAGTTCTCCGGGATGTTCATGTAAACTTCCTCTTCCAGCTCTCCGTTAAGGTATGCTGTGACCACGTCCATTTGGTGGATTTCCATATCAAGTTCCATATCAAGTTTCTCCGTCTGTCCGTCTGTGTGTCTGTCCGTCTGTCCGTCTGTCCGTATGAACACCTAGATCTCAGAGACTATAAGAGATAGAGCTATAATTTTTTTTCGACAGCATTTGTTATGTTTGCACGCAGATCAAGTTTGTTTCAAATTTTTGCCACGCCCACTTCCGCCCCCGCAAATCAAAAAAATCGAATAACAAGCGTAATTTTAAAGCTAGAATTGCGAATTTTGGTATATACAATAACTACTATAGTAGTTATGATTCCTGAAAATTTGGTTGCGATCAGATAAAAATTGTCGAAGTTATTAAAGAAAGACTTTCTGAGTTGCTTTGGGTGACAATCTGGTATATTGTGCCGTCTATGGTATATTTTGAATGCGGTACTATGTCGATATACCAAATATACCATTTGGTATATTTTTAGTATTTTTGCAGTATATTCGGTATATTTTGAGAAAATACCGCAAAATATGTTTCTTTTATTCAAAATGGGTAGCGGGTATCTCACAGTCGAGTACACTCGACTGTAGCTTTCTTACTTGTTTCAATATGATCTTATGGTTCTTCTGCTTCTCTTTAACTTCGATATTTACGTCACCGACAGCTTTCACCGTTGCTGTATTGTTATTCGCCAAATGCAATGTTTTCACGGTTTCTTCAACGTTCTCGAACATATTCTTATTAGAACTCATGTGTGCCGTACAACCGCTGTCTAGGCACCACATATTACTTTTTCCTTCTATGTTGTACACATTTTCACATACACTATTTAGTTCTTCCTTTTTGATATGTGCTTTACTTTCGGTTTGCCCGTTCTTCTCTTTTGGTTTCGATTTACTTCGACAGTCGCGCGCGAGATGACCGATTTTATTGCATGTATAACATTTTCTCGTTTCTCTTTGTTCTTTTTCTGCTTTACCGCCGCCTTTTCGGCGACTTTTGCCTTTGCGCGCTTCTGCTTCTTCTAATATTTTCACACGCAGAATATCAGGGTTTGGCAATTCATCACGTGTCTCTATTGCGCATCAAAATGTTTCATAGGAATCCGGCAAACTATATAACAGAAGAATCGCGAGCAGATCGTCGCCAATGGCTACACCAATTTCTTTCAATTTCTTTACTGCATCAAAGAAATCATTTATATGTTGTCGCGCGTCACTACCTTCACTCATACGGGACAAAGCTACACGTTTGAGCAAACTGGCTTTTCGCACTGGTCCTTCGATTGAAACGTTTCTTGCAGTTTCAACCAATATTCTCTTGCCGATTCACAGTTTTCAATTAAGGCCAATTCAGATGGGCTGAATGACAATAGGATGTCTGCACGGGCTTTCTCATCTTGCTTTTTCCAAGCTGCTTGCTCAGCCTCCGCATCTGGGCACAATTTTGAGCCGTTCACATATGCCCATAGATCGCTCTTCACGAGTATGGCACTCATCTGCAATTTCCACGTGTCATAGTTCTCCGCGTTTAGGGGCTCTATTTTAATGAACGCACTTGCCATTTTTCACGGCTTATTGTTCACTGCACTTTCTGTCTAATTTACTTGCACTAGGGATACTGGGCCCATAACCTGTTGGAATTTGGTCCAACGATCAGATCGCAATAGTGCAATTAAAAGACAAGGGTTAATTACGCGGAAATTATAATAAATGTTTATTATACAGCCAATTCATTTGCTGTGTTCTTTACGACTTCACGACTCAAAGCAAACTCTTTATTTCACAACATTCTATGTATACATATGATGAAATTCATTACAAGGATGCCATATCAATTAATGCTTAACATAGAGTTACCAGATTATCATTTTGTTTCTTACGCTAATTCGTTAATTTCAAACACACCCCCCTCAAAATGGTAATCTTAAATACTTATCAATCCTAATGATGCACTACATTCATTGTGCTTTTGGCCGCCTAGGCCTTTCGTTAGAACATCTGCAGGCATATGCTCTGTCTGCATATACTCAACAGAAATGTCGCCACTCTTATGCATCTCCTGGATAAAGTGGTGCCGCACGTCTATGTGATTTGTACGAGGATGGAATCCAAAACCTTTGACCAAGTGCTGAGTGCTTTGATTGTCATTGAAGATGCTCACGCACATAAACTTTAGGCCAATCTTGTTCAAAAGAGCTTTCAAGTATAAAGCCTCTTTCACTGCCTCGGACATGGCTAAGTACTCCGATTCCGTGCTTGATAATGCGACGGTACGTTGCTTGCGCGCCTCCCAACTTATGGCGGCGCCTGCCAATACAAATGCTTGACCGGAGTAGGAACGTCGATCTGTCAAGTTTCCTCCCCAATCAGCGTCGACCACACCATATAGATCATCTCCCGTCTGCTTGAAGAGAAGTCCAACCGTCTTTGTACCGCTTAGGTACCGAAGGATGCGTTTCGCTGCTTTCCTGTGGTCGATCGTGTAACATGAGTTGAACTGACTCATGAAATTTACCGCATATGCTATATCTGGTCGTGATGTAACTGCAAGAAACATTAAAGATCCAATTAAGTTTTGATAAGGATACTTTTTCATTTCGTCTTCGCTTGGATGCTCTGGTCTTCGCAATGTTGACTTTGATTCAATGGGTGATATCGCCGGTTTGCAATCACTCATTCCAAATCTCTTAAGTACAGCCTTGATGTACTTTTCTTGAGAAATGAAAACTTCACGTTTCTTCTTGTCCTGTTTGAATTCGATACCCAAGCACGTTTTCACTGCACCGAAATCCTTCATCTTAAATGCCTTGCTGAGATGTGCCTTCGTTTGCTGTAGCCATACTGGATGATTTGAGGCGAGTAGCAAATCGTCCACGTAGATCGTGACTATTAAAAGTTTTTCGTCTTGTCGTTTAACAAATAAACATGGATCCTGCTCCGTGGGTTCTAATCCGATTTCTTGTAACTTCTTTGTAAGTTTACAATACCAACGTAATCCGGATTGCCGTAGTCCATATAGTGCTCGCTTCAATAAGCACACTGGATCTCGAATTACTCTTAAGGCTTTTCGCCATTCCTTGGCTGCTTTCACGTACTCATCGTCAGGACGTTGTTGTTTAGATCCAATTGGGCTACCAGATTTTAGCTTTTCCATAAACTCATTGAAGTTCTCCGGGATGTTCATGTAAACTTCCTCTTCCAGCTCTCCGTTAAGGTATGCTGTGACCACGTCCATTTGGTGGATTTCCATATCAAGTTCTGCTGATAAAGCAGCTAGCAATCTCACGGACGTGAATCGCGCCACAGGCGAATACGTTTCATGAAAATCATCTCCGGGCTTCTGCGCATAACCTTTTGCGACTAAGCGGGCCTTTTCTTACCTGATACGCTGCCGTCATCTTTTGTTTGGAAAACCATCTTGTTTCCAATTACTTTGCGTTCCTTTGGTCGTTCAACAATTTGCCAGGTCTTGTTGAGAATTTGTGCCATGAATTCGTCTTCCATAGCTCTTATCCAGTTATCAGCATTGTCACTATTTTGTGCTTCTGTAATAGTCAAAGGATCATTTAATGTTGCGAATGCCATTTCGCACTCTTCAAATGCATTCTCGGATGATGCTTCATTTACATCCTGGTTTTCTTGACTATTTTCGGGAACCTCGATTCTTGGCTGATAGACTTTGCGGGGTCTTCCGCGCTTACCAGTCCTTATCATCTTGGGACGTGCTCTACCATGTCTCACCGGCTGAATTGCCTCTTCGGCTGTTCCCTCGTCACTAGATGAACTGTCTTCCGGTTCGTCTGCGATACTGTCCAGCTGCATATCGATGCAGTCTTCTGGTTCATCATAGAACTCGTCAAATGCACTCTTGAATCCAGAAACATTCATAAATTTGACGTCATTGCTGATTATAATCGTGCGTCGCTGGGGGGAATACAATCGATAGGCTTTCGATTCTGTAGCATATCCCAGTAGTATACATTCTTCTGATCGCGACTCGAACTTTCCCTTGTTTTTTCCTTTTATCAAAGCGTAGGCCTTTGTACCAAATGTTCGCATATATGCCACTGTCGGGACTTTTCCAGTCCAGTAAGTATATGGAACGTCTCCAGATAACGCTTTCGTAGGACATCTATTCCGGATATACGATGCCGTGTTGATCGCTTCCGCCCAGAACGAAGGTGGTGATTGATTGTTTCATCATACACCTGGCCATCTCTACTAATGTCCTGTTTTGTATTTCAGCTATACCATTTTGTTGCGGCGTATAAGGAGCAGTCAACCGCCGGCCAATACCATGCTTCTTCAAAAATCATCGAAATATTTGTTTCGAAATTCCGTGCCATTATCGGATTGCAGATTTTTGATTTTGTGGCCTGTAATATTCTCAGCAGAAGATTTATAGGATTTAAATGCTTCGAATACTTCTGATTTTTGTTTCAGAAAATAAATCGAGCAATAACGAGAATAATCATCTATAAACGTTACAAAATACTTATATCCGCTTAACGATTGAGTTCGCATTGGTCCACACACATCACTGTGGACGATTTCCAATGGCTGCTTCGACCTCTTCTCCTTCGCGTTCTTGTAGTGGTTTGCTGTCTGCTTTTCGCTTATGCAAATCTCACACTTCGACATCTTTGCGTTCTCGCCAATAATCATTCCGTGCACTTTACCAGTCTTTGACATGCCCCTTAGATCACATTCATTTAAATGGCCCATACGGCTATGCCAGATATTTATATCACTTTCTTTGTCATTTACATTGTTTGCTTCATGTTCTTTGGCATTCAAATAATACAGGTTTCCCTATCTTTTTGCACGTAGCCACACTTCTTTATTATTTTTCATAATAACTGCTTCATTTTTACGAAAACGCACTTCATAACCTTTGTCCGCGATTTGGGAAACCGACAGCAGATTTTGCCGTAGTTCAGATACATACAAAACTTTTTTCAATATGATCTTATGGTTCTTCTGCTTCTCTTTAACTTCAATATTTACGTCACCGACAGCTTTCACCGTTGCTGTATTGTTATTCGCCAAATGCAATGTTTTCACGGTTTCTTCAACGTTCTCAAACATATTCTTATTAGAACTCATGTGTGCCGTACAACCGCTGTCTAGGCACCACATATTACTTTTCCTTCTATGTTGTACACATTTTCACATACACTATTTAGTTCTTCCTTTTTGATATGTGCTTTACTTTCGGTTTGCCCGTTCTTCTCTTTTGGTTTCGATTTACTTCGACAGTCGCGCGCGAGATGACCGATTTTATTGCATGTATAACATTTTCTCGTTTCTCTTTGTTCTTTTTCTGCTTTACCGCCGCCTTTTCGGCGACTTTTGCCTTTGCGCGCTTCTGCTTCTTCTAATATTTTCACACGCAGAATATCAGGGTTTGGCAATTCATCACGTGTCTCTATTGCGCATCGAAATGTTTCATAGGAATCCGGCAAACTATATAACAGAAGAATCGCGAGCAGATCGTCGCCAATGGCTACACCAATTTCTTTCAATTTCTTTACTGCATCAAAGAAATCATTTATATGTTGTCGCGCGTCACTACCTTCACTCATACGGGACAAAGCTACACGTTTGAGCAAACTGGCTTTTCGCACTGGTCCCTTCGATTGAAACGTTTCTTGCAGTTTCAACCAATATTCTCTTGCCGATTCACAGTTTTCAATTAAGGCCAATTCAGATGGGCTGATTGACAATAGGATGTCTGCACGGGCTTTCTCATCTTGCTTTTTCCAAGCTGCTTGCTCAGCCTCCGCATCTGGGCACAATTTTGAGCCGTTCACATATGCCCATAGATCGCTCTTCACGAGTATGGCACTCATCTGCAATTTCCACGTGTCATAGTTCTCCGCGTTTAGGAGCTCTATTTTAATGAACGCACTTGCCATTTTTCACGGCTTATTGTTCACTGCACTTTGTAATGGACCCATACAGTACATACATACATAAAAAACAACAATAAAATTTAAAAACTTAAAATAACCCCAAAAATAAATAATACGTTAGGATTTGAATTTAAATAGTTAGGCGCGCATAGGCGTACGTAGATATGTGGGTGACAGTGGAGAGTTACAGCGTTGTAAGTGACAGATGTAAATTCACCATGTGGTGAATTTCGCTCTCACTTGGGCTGGTTAAGATCTGCACTAGCAAGGTTAGATCTTTTTCAATCAAGATCGCAAAGGAAGCAGACGCCCTAGAAATTCTGTATATCCACCCAGAACATCAAAAGAAATAAGGCCTCGTGGCCAAGAAGAAAAAAAAAATTATTAATCTTGGATAATTTTGTCCATCCCCGCCGCTTTTGCCGCAAAACGCTGGCATTGTGCTAATACTTCAAAGTGCCGTCCAGGCAAGGTAAATATTATAAAAATAGGAAAAAAATAATTAGTTGCAAACATTTCATAAAAAATTGTTTAAATCAGGTGTCCACTTATATATACAGAGGAAAAAATAATCTTTGCTACCAGCCAACTGGCTAAGGCGACGACCGACAGCAGCAGCAGGGAGCAGACAACAAATAAATAATCAATTAAATAATTAATAAAATAATAAATGTAACAGAAATAGAAGTGCAAGTGTGTGCATAGCGAGTGCAAATCGCTTTAAAAAAAAAACCGAACAACATTGCGGCTGAATCTCAGTTAAAATCATTAAGATACTGAAAGCCCAAAATCATATGAGCATAGAAGAAAAAGAGTCATTAAAAGCATAAAAAAGTTGGCGAACAACGTGAGCAAAAGACCAGAAAAAAAACTGAAGCAGTGAAATATATATTGTGTGTGTAAAAAAAAGTTAAGAGAAAAAAAAAATAAAAAGACTACACTCGACAGAACATTTTTTGTTGTTTTTTTTTCTGTGCCTAATAACGTACAAAAACAAAGTGTCATAAAACAATCAAGTGCAAATCATAAATTGGTAAAATAATTTAAAATAAAAAAAAAATTTAAACAAACCCAACAACACCATCGTCGAGAAGGCCTTCATCGAGGAAAATTGGGTGAGTGAGAAAAGGAAGTCGCAAGGCGTTAGCTACCACATCGTTAACACTTTTGTGTTGGCCAGTGTAGCCGCGCTGTGATTGCCGGCGGCTTGCGCACTTTTCTTTGCATTTATTATTCTATCCCTTGTTATGTATTTGCCTTGATTTGCGATGACAAGTGCATCAGTTAATTCATCTGCCTAGTCCAGATTAATCAAGACAAAAATAAAGAAAAAGCAGAAATGAGTTAACTGATTGCCTTTTCATTAATATTCGTATTTTATTGCCATGTATCGCTATTGCGATTTCTTTTTCAGGCGCGGAGAAAAGAAATAAGAATAAATGTTTTGTCAAGTGTATTTTGCAATAGTATTTAAATGACAATAAAACAAATACACAATATATAACAGTCAGTGAACATTACAAAATAAAACCACACAATAATATTAAACTGCTCAGTGAAATAAAATAATACAAAACTGTACGAATGAAGTTGTTCTAAAACCTACTTGCTCTCATACGTATTTGCTCTACCAAATTCAATTGTTCTCAAACCTCGTTGCTGTGAGCAAAAACCTAAAACATGAAACATGAAATATGAAAATGAAATGAACAATTAATTACAACTAAAATAAAATAGTATAAAATGTATAAAAATTTTAGATACTATTTCGCATGCAGTAGCCTAAACACATTAAAAATTCTGAATATTTGAACGACTTTCTTATACTCATATTGATCATTATACTTGTACACATATTCTAATACTAAGTTATACTCTAGTTTATTTGGCAAATCTGGATACATTTTGTTAAAATAACTATTCATTATTATGCATATGTTGAATTTCCGTTATTTCTGCTTGAATAATTAAATTTTATAACGATGATGAAATACTAAGTTTTCTTTTCTGATGACATGGGAGCATAAGAATGGGTAAATAAAAAGCTGCGTTTGGGGTCTTCACTTAAAAATACATTAGAAGACTATGGCTGGGTGGGTAGCGAACAAGGAGAGTGACATCAACACCTTCGTCCTCTCCATTTAGGTACACTACTATTCTTGTGAGTTTTCTTTTCAGTTTCAAATTAGTTTGTTTAATTGGCCATAGTTTGCTTGGTTTTGTTTTAGGCTTATATGCCTTTTGCTGTATTCGCATAAGGATCGTTTCATGCATATTTGATGAGGGACTCTATAATAATTCACCGCAAGCATAGCGATCATCAGTGACAGCAACAACCCCCCCACATCCCGGAAGAGCTAAGGGTTCAAAGGGTCCCGCTCGGCTGGTGATGCTGCAAGTAATTCTGGCACCCAACAAGGGGCTGATATTGCAAGAATTTGGAATTTGGCCCTACAACGGTGGGACAGTCATTACAAGAATTTTGGCGCCCAACACGTGGGGCAGGTGTTATTATGGCATTAATTTGCTAGTATTAGCACTGGTCCCAGATTAATAGCAGTTGTACGAAGCTTGAAAGGATTTAGAAATCTATTGGAATTCGATTCTTTATTAGCATACGCTGATTGAACTCGACCGTAGCAAATTCTTTTTTCTCTTTCCGTTTCATAAAAAGAAAAAAAATTTTTTTGTGATACGGATGATAGCTTGACCAAAAAACTATAATAAGATTTCATGGGTTGTGGAGAATTGGAAAAAAATTGTTTCAGTTCTTGTTTCAATTCTTCATTAACTTATCGAATTTTATTGGTCACGTACAATTGAAATTAATTAATTAGCTCTTTGTCTTCGATTGAATTTGTGCTTTATAATTGCATTCAAGGTGAAGTTAAATTTTGCTTACTCTTTGGAACTCGAGTATTTGAGCATTTGAATACATCGACCAAGAGAATAGTTGAATTTATTTATTCAGTTTGTGTAGCAATACGTATTATATAGCCTTTTTCATGAGCAAGGTTTTTCTCTGTGAACATTGACGTAAGATTCGCTGTAAAGGTATTTTACTGGAATACAATGTTTTTAGATGCAAGTGTGTCTCATTGTCCGTAAAAGTCCTTTTGGCCGAGTTTGATGTTGTTGTTTATTTGAAAAGGAAACCTTTGGTAGTTGAAATAGCCCATTCTCAAGATAGATATGTTACAAGAATAAGTAGTGGAAGCCAATATATTTACCCTTACTTATGTCTCCCAAAAGAAAGTCATCAGAAATAACTATATAAAATAAAAAAATGCCACTTGAACATAGTTTTGAGTCCAACCGAAATCAGCAACATGATAGTACGGCTGCAAATATCTGTATTATTTGCGGGAAATCATGTTGAATACACAGCCGTGTGCTGTTACAAATTGTCACCACGTATTCCATAAAAGTTGTTTGGAAACGCGAGTGCAAGTCCATAAAGAGTGTCCCAGCTGCTTAGTAGCAGTTCAACCAAAAGAATGGAAAGTAGTTGTTGGCAATCATTCTCCAAACTCCAAAAGTGACGATGCAAATCCAACGCAACGAGTGGTTGCAACTGGATATCGCCCGGTTACTCGATCGTTAGCACATCAGTTGGAATCTTTGAATTCACAGGCACCAAAAGGAGCCGAAGCGCTGATCACTATTGACGTTCCATCTCACGAGATTTGTCCTCCGCCTGGTAGTACTCCAGCGAATGTGAGATTACAGGCAAATCGGAATCCGAATGCACCCGCTAGAAGAGGTCGTCCAACAAGACAACGAAGATCAAATCATTCTCAAGCGCCACCCAATTTTCAGATAGATGTAGAGTCCATTGTCCGAGAAACGGTTACTCGCGTTTTGTCCTCTATGTCAGGTTCGGGAAGTGTAGGTGCTCCAAATGGCCACGTAGCTCATCGTGAAACGCCGATTACTCCACGAAGTAGCCGATCCACTAATCTTATCCAGAATTTAGGGCCACATAGAATCTCAGACATTCTACAGAAATGGGGTGTCCGATTTGATGGTACCGCCGAAGGATTATCTGTTGAGGAATTCTTATACAGAGTACAAATCCTAACGCGCGAGCATTTTGAGGGGGACTTGGAAATTATAAGTCGAAATATCCATCAGCTGTTGATAGGAAAGGCAAACAGTTGGTTTTGGAGATACCATAAGAGTGTCCAAACTTTCAACTGGCGAGAATTTTGCGTAGCGTAGCGCTCAGAAATCAATATCGCGAGAGCAGATCAGTAACTGAATTACGGGAACAGATTCGATCACGTAAACAAAAGCCAGGTGAATCCTTCGACGCGTTTTATGAAAGTGTTTGCAAACTGATGGACAGATTATCCGTTAGTTTTGCAGAAGACGAACTGGTAGAGATGATTCAGGGAAACTTACAGATTGACATGAAAGAAAGACTTCTGTTTGAAGATATCTCTTCGATTTCCGAGCTTCGTCGTTTGGTACATAAGCGTGAACATTTTCTGCAGGATATAGGTAGAGCACGTCAGCCACAAGTCAAAGCTGGTGCATATCGAGTATACGCCCTGGATGACGAGCAACCCGAAGAAGATCCTGAGAGTGACAAACAGGTTGAGATAGCAGCCATACAACATAAAACACCATTAGTATGCTGGAATTGCGATACTGCTGGCCACATATGGGAGAATTGTTTGGCCGAAAGAAGAGTTTTTTGTTATGGATGCGGGGCTCCGCAAGTGTATAAGCCAAATTGCCAGAACTGCAAACAAAAGCAGGAAAACCGGCAAAGGGGCATCCAATGCAGGAAGGATGTCCCAGAAATAGGAGATAAGTTGAATTTAGAAAGTAAAACGGTTAGAATTTTAGAGCGAAAAGCCGATCCATTAACTCGTCCTGAAATACGCAATAGTTTTAAGCCTTATCATGAGAGATTAAGAGATTATTATATAGCTAGAGAGAGAATTTTTGCTGGACAGGGGAAGAAAAGTCGTCGAAACACTATTCGTCAACGAAAATATTTTAAGTTTCTTAAAAGCAAGAAAGCTATGATGGTGTCAACCATTTTCCAAAATAATGTTGACCGTCGTAGTTATGCAAGTGTTTCATTCTTAGAGTTTTCCGAACTTGGCTTGCTTGATACTGGAGCAAACATCTGTTGTCTTGGTGATTCTTTGGCTGCGTTGGATTTTTCAAATCATCCCAATTTTAAGCCAATAAAGTCGCAAGTTCGAACAGCTGATGCTAAAGTGCACCAGGTGGAAGACAGATAGATCTTTACATTATTCCATCGATAGCTCAGAAATTAATACTAGGAATAGATTTCTGGCGAGAATTTGAACTCGCACCAGGAGTAATTAGTTCAATTTTGTCGGAAGAGATAGAACAGGATCAAGCTGATGATAGATATCCATTATCCATGCAAGAACGACAGCAATTGGAGGCAGTAAAGGAGTTATTTCCAAATTTTGAAAGACAGGGATTGGGTCGAACGGCGTTAATTAAACATAACATTGAAATTGGTGATAGTAAGCCAGTGAAGCAGCGTCACTATCCAGTGAGTCCTGCAGTTGAAAAGTTGATGTTCTCAGAAATTGATCGTATGCTTCGGCTTGGGGTAATTGAACCATCGCAAAGTGCTTGGAGCTCTCAATGCGCATGGTTGTAAAGCCAAACAAGGTTCGATTATGCTTGGATGCTCGAAAGCTAAATGAGGCCACCCGAAAGGATGCTTATCCGTTGCAAAGCATTGAAGGTATCTTCGCTCGACTTCCAAAGGCTAATTTGATTTCTAAGCTAGATCTCAAGGATGCATATTGGCAGATAGAGCTTACCGAAGAAGCGAAACCTTTCACTGCTTTCACTGTTCCAGGTCGATCTTTATACCAATTTACCGTCATGCCCTTTGGTCTTTGCAATGCTCCTTCTACAATGTCGAGATTAATGGATGATTTAATCCCGCCCGATTTACGCCATTGCGTTTTCGGATATCTGGATGATCTCGTTATCGTTTCCGAAGATTTTTCATCTCACCTTGCTGTGTTAGTTCGCATAGCAGATCAATTTCGAAGGGCAAACCTTACGTTGAACGTTTCTAAAAGTCACTTTTGTGTCACAAAGGTTAATTACTTAGGATATGTGATAAGTAATGGGGGAGTAGCAACCGATCCAGAGAAAATATCTTGTGTACTAAACTGGCCTACTCCCAAGAACTTGAAGCAAGTTCGAGGTTTCCTCGGAGTTTGTGGTTGGTACCGAAGATTCATTAAAGATTTTGCTGAAATTTCGTGTCCCATTACCGAAGTGTTGAAAACAAAAAAATGCTTTAAATGGTCGTTAGAAGCCCAGGAAGCAATGGATAGGTTAAAGACATTGTTAACTACCGCTCCAGTGCTGCAAAATGCAGATTTTTCTCGAAAATTTTTCTTACATTGCGATGCCAGCGATCATGGTATTGGTGCTGTATTAGTGCAACTTTCAGATACAGGAGAGGAACGGCCACTGGCATTTATGTCAAAAAAATTGTCGAAAGCTCAAAGAAATTACAGCGTTACAGAAAGAGAGTGTCTTGCAGTAATTTTAGCCGTTGAAAAATTTAGATGCTATCTCGAACTACAACCATTCGAAGTAGTGACGGATCATGCGAGTCTCTTATGGCTAATGCGACAGCAGAATGTATCTGGCAGATTGGCTAGATGGATTCTTCGTTTACAAGCGTTTAAGTTGACCATTTCGCATCGAAAAGGCAAGGATCACGTTGTTCCAGATGCATTGTCAAGAATTAGTGAAGCAGAGATTGATAGCGTCGAATGGATAGGTCCAGAAATTGATTTAGATTCTCCAGCATTTCTTGAGGCTGAATACGTAGAACTAAAAGACTTAGTGGACGCGAATACTGAGAAATTCCCTGATTTGAAGGCTGTAGATAAATATGTCTACATTCGCACCGAGCACCCATCGGGAAACGCAGTTCAAGATATGGATGTTTGGAAGTTATGGGTGCAGGAGTCATTACGAGTTGCAGCTATTCGGCAAGCGCATGATTGCGACATATCTTCTCACGGTGGAATGCAGAAAACTATTGAACGATTTTGAAGGCACTTGTATTGGCCAGGTCTATCTAAACAGGTGCGGGAATATGTGCGTGAATGTGATGTTTGCAAAGAAACGAAAGCGCCAAATATGACGTTACGACCTCCAATGGGTCAGCAAAGTATATCGTGTAGGCCTTTTCAAAAGTTATATATTGACATACTTGGTCCTTATCCACGAAGCAAGAAGGGTCATATTGGGCTGCTCATCGTCCTTGATCATTTCAGCCGATATCATTGGCTATGTCCGTTAAAAATTCACAACAGCAGCTGTTAACGAATTTCTTGGAAAACGAATCTTTGCAGAGTTTGGTGTTCCTGAGATCATTGTAAGTGACAATGGATCTCAATTCAAATCGAATGAATTTAAATCATTTTTAACAAAGTTTGGAATAATTCATACTTGCACTGCTTTATATTCGCCTCAAAGCAATGCTGCCGAGAGGGTTAATCGCTCTTTGCTAGCAGCTGTTCGCTCGTATCTTCGAACTGATCAGACAGAGTGGGATACAAACTTGACCCATATTTCTTCAGCTCTACGATCTTCTTTACATCAAGCGATTGGATGTTCGCCGTATAAAGCTTTATTCGGATTTAATATGATCAACCATGCTGGTGATTACAAGTTACTGAAAAAATTATCTGTATTAGAAGAGTCACCCCTGCTGAATCCAAGGGATCAGATACAATTGTTGCGAGAGGATATTAAACAAAATAGTCGTGCTGCTTATGAACGTAACGCTACGCAATACAATTTGCGAGCAAAGCCAGTTGCTTTTAAAGAAGGCCAAGAGGTGTTTAAAAGAAACTTTTATTTGAGCAATTTCTCGAACAATTTCAACAAAAGTTAGGTTCGCAGTTTACCAAGTGTCGAATAAAGAAGAAAGTAGGTACTGCATACTATATCTTGGAAACATTGCAAGGCAAAGAAATCGGCACATATCACACCAAAGATTTACGCAGCTAATTCCATCTAATCGTGCCTCGTAGACTCGTTAGATTATCTGGTTTTGTAATGGACCCATACAGTACATACATACATAAAAAACAACAATAAAATTTAAAAACTTAAAATAACCCCAAAAATAAATAATACGTTAGGATTTGAATTTAAATAGTTAGGCGCGCATAGGCGTACGTAGATATGTGGGTGACAGTGGAGAGTTACAGCGTTGTAAGTGACAGATGTAAATTCACCATGTGGTGAATTTCGCTCTCACTTGGGCTGGTTAAGATCTGCACTAGCAAGGTTAGATCTTTTCAATCAAGATCGCAAAGGAAGCAGACGCCCTAGAAATTCTGTATATCCACCCAGAACATCAAAAGAAATAAGGCCTCGTGGCCAAGAAGAAAAAAAAAATTATTAATCTTGGATAATTTTGTCCATCCCCGCCGCTTTTGCCGCAAAACGCTGGCATTGTGCTAATACTTCAAAGTGCCGTCCAGGCAAGGTAAATATTATAAAAATAGGAAAAAAATAATTAGTTGCAAACATTTCATAAAAAATTGTTTAAATCAGGTGTCCACTTATATATACAGAGGAAAAAATAATCTTTGCTACCAGCCAACTGGCTAAGGCGACGACCGACAGCAGCAGCAGGGAGCAGACAACAAATAAATAATCAATTAAATAATTAATAAAATAATAAATGTAACAGAAATAGAAGTGCAAGTGTGTGCATAGCGAGTGCAAATCGCTTTAAAAAAAAAACCGAACAACATTGCGGCTGAATCTCAGTTAAAATCATTAAGATACTGAAAGCCCAAAATCATATGAGCATAGAAGAAAAAGAGTCATTAAAAGCATAAAAAAGTTGGCGAACAACGTGAGCAAAAGACCAGAAAAAAAAACTGAAGCAGTGAAATATATATTGTGTGTGTAAAAAAAAAAAAAAGTTAAGAGAAAAAAAAAATAAAAAGACTACACTCGACAGAACATTTTTTGTTGTTTTTTTTTCTGTGCCTAATAACGTACAAAAACAAAGTGTCATAAAACAATCAAGTGCAAATCATAAATTGGTAAAATAATTTAAAATAAAAAAAAAATTTAAACAAACCCAACAACACCATCGTCGAGAAGGCCTTCATCGAGGAAAATTGGGTGAGTGAGAAAAGGAAGTCGCAAGGCGTTAGCTACCACATCGTTAACACTTTTGTGTTGGCCAGTGTAGCCGCGCTGTGATTGCCGGCGGCTTGCGCACTTTTCTTTGCATTTATTATTCTATCCCTTGTTATGTATTTGCCTTGATTTGCGATGACAAGTGCATCAGTTAATTCATCTGCCTAGTCCAGATTAATCAAGACAAAAATAAAGAAAAAGCAGAAATGAGTTAACTGATTGCCTTTTCATTAATATTCGTATTTTATTGCCATGTATCGCTATTGCGATTTCTTTTCAGGCGCGGAGAAAAGAAATAAGAATAAATGTTTTGTCAAGTGTATTTTGCAATAGTATTTAAATGACAATAAAACAAATACACAATATATAACAGTCAGTGAACATTACAAAATAAAACCACACAATAATATTAAACTGCTCAGTGAAATAAAATAATACAAAACTGTACGAATGAAGTTGTTCTAAAACCTACTTGCTCTCATACGTATTTGCTCTACCAAATTCAATTGTTCTCAAACCTCGTTGCTGTGAGCAAAAACCTAAAACATGAAACATGAAATATGAAAATGAAATGAACAATTAATTACAACTAAAATAAAATAGTATAAAATGTATAAAAATTTTAGATACTATTTCGCATGCAGTAGCCTAAACACATTAAAAATTCTGAATATTTGAACGACTTTCTTATACATCTGTACGGCCACTCATATTGATCATTATACTTGTACACATATTCTAATACTAAGTTATACTCTAGTTTATTTGGCAAATCTGGATACATTTTGTTAAAATAACTATTCATTATTATGCATATGTTGAATTTCCGTTATTTCTGCTTGAATAATTAAATTTTATAACGATGATGAAATACTAAGTTTTCTTTTCTGATGACATGGGAGCATAAGAATGGGTAAATAAAAGCTGCGTTTGGGGTCTTCACTTAAAAATACATTAGAAGACTATGGCTGGGTGGGTAGCGAACAAGGAGAGTGACATCAACACCTTCGTCCTCTCCATTTAGGTACACTACTATTCTTGTGAGTTTTCTTTTCAGTTTCAAATTAGTTTGTTTAATTGGCCATAGTTTGCTTGGTTTTGTTTTAGGCTTATATGCCTTTTTGCTGTATTCGCATGAGGATCGTTTCATGCATATTTGATGAGGGACTCTATAATAATTCACCGCAAGCATAGCGATCATCAGTGACAGCAACAACCCCCCCACATCCCGGAAGAGCTAAGGGTTCAAAGGGTCCCGATCTCGGCTGGTGATGCTGCAAGTAATTCTGGCACCCAACAAGGGGCTGATATTGCAAGAATTTGGAATTTGGCCCTACAACGGTGGGACAGTCATTATAAGAATTTTGGCGCCCAACACGTGGGGCAGGTGTTATTATGGCATTAATTTGCTAGTATTAGCACTGGTCCCAGATTAATAGCAGTTGTACGAAGCTTGAAAGGATTTAGAAATCTATTGAATTCGATTCTTTATTAGCATACGCTGATTGAACTCGACCGTAGCAAATTCTTTTTTCTCTTTCCGTTTCATAAAAAAGAAAAAAAAAATTTTTTTTTTGTGATACGGATGATAGCTTGACCAAAAAACTATAATAAGATTTCATGGGTTGTGGAGAATTGGAAAAAAATTGTTTCAGTTCTTGTTTCAATTCTTCATTAACTTATCGAATTTTATTGGTCACGTACAATTGAAATTAATTAATTAGCTCTTTGTCTTCGATTGAATTTGTGCTTTATAATTGCATTCAAGGTGAAGTTAAATTTTGCTTACTCTTTGGAACTCGAGTATTTGAGCATTTGAATACATCGACCAAGAGAATAGTTGAATTTATTTATTCAGTTTGTGTAGCAATACGTATTATATAGCCTTTTTCATGAGCAAGGTTTTTCTCTGTGAACATTGACGTAAGATTCGCTGTAAAGGTATTTTACTGGAATACAATGTTTTTAGATGCAAGTGTGTCTCATTGTCCGTAAAAGTCCTTTTGGCCGAGTTTGATGTTGTTGTTTATTTGAAAAGGAAACCTTTGGTAGTTGAAATAGCCCATTCTCAAGATAGATATGTTACAAGAATAAGTAGTGGAAGCCAATATATTTACCCTTACTTATGTCTCCCAAAAGAAAGTCATCAGAAATAACTATATAAAATAAAAAAATGCCACTTGAACATAGTTTTGAGTCCAACCGAAATCAGCAACATGATAGTACGGCTGCAAATATCTGTATTATTTGCGGGAAATCATGTTGAATACACAGCCGTGTGCTGTTACAAATTGTCACCACGTATTCCATAAAAGTTGTTTGGAAACGCGAGTGCAAGTCCATAAAGAGTGTCCCAGCTGCTTAGTAGCAGTTCAACCAAAAGAATGGAAAGTAGTTGTTGGCAATCATTCTCCAAACTCCAAAAGTGACGATGCAAATCCAACGCAACGAGTGGTTGCAACTGGATATCGCCCGGTTACTCGATCGTTAGCACATCAGTTGGAATCTTTGAATTCACAGGCACCAAAAGGAGCCGAAGCGCTGATCACTATTGACGTTCCATCTCACGAGATTTGTCCTCCGCCTGGTAGTACTCCAGCGAATGTGAGATTACAGGCAAATCGGAATCCGAATGCACCCGCTAGAAGAGGTCGTCCAACAAGACAACGAAGATCAAATCATTCTCAAGCGCCACCCAATTTTCAGATAGATGTAGAGTCCATTGTCCGAGAAACGGTTACTCGCGTTTTGTCCTCTATGTCAGGTTCGGGAAGTGTAGGTGCTCCAAATGGCCACGTAGCTCATCGTGAAACGCCGATTACTCCACGAAGTAGCCGATCCACTAATCTTATCCAGAATTTAGGGCCACATAGAATCTCAGACATTCTACAGAAATGGGGTGTCCGATTTGATGGTACCGCCGAAGGATTATCTGTTGAGGAATTCTTATACAGAGTACAAATCCTAACGCGCGAGCATTTTGAGGGGGACTTGGAAATTATAAGTCGAAATATCCATCAGCTGTTGATAGGAAAGGCAAACAGTTGGTTTTGGAGATACCATAAGAGTGTCAACTGGCGAGAATTTTGCGTAGCGTTCAGAAATCAATATCGCGAGAGCAGATCAGTAACTGAATTACGGGAACAGATTCGATCACGTAAACAAAAGCCAGGTGAATCCTTCGACGCGTTTTATGAAAGTGTTTGCAAACTGATGGACAGATTATCCGTTAGTTTTGCAGAAGACGAACTGGTAGAGATGATTCAGGGAAACTTACAGATTGACATGAAAGAAAGACTTCTGTTTGAAGATATCTCTTCGATTTCCGAGCTTCGTCGTTTGGTACATAAGCGTGAACATTTTCTGCAGGATATAGGTAGAGCACGTCAGCCACAAGTCAAAGCTGGTGCATATCGAGTATACGCCCTGGATGACGAGCAACCCGAAGAAGATCCTGAGAGTGACAAACAGGTTGAGATAGCAGCCATACAACATAAAACACCATTAGTATGCTGGAATTGCGATACTGCTGGCCACATATGGGAGAATTGTTTGGCCGAAAGAAGAGTTTTTTGTTATGGATGCGGGGCTCCGCAAGTGTATAAGCCAAATTGCCAGAACTGCAAACAAAAGCAGGAAAACCGGCAAAGGGGGGCATCCAATGCAGGAAGGATGTCCCAGAAATAGGAGATAAGTTGAATTTAGAAAGTAAAACGGTTAGAATTTTAGAGCGAAAAGCCGATCCATTAACTCGTCCTGAAATACGCAATAGTTTTAAGCCTTATCATGAGAGATTAAGAGATTATTATATAGCTAGAGAGAGAATTTTTGCTGGACAGGGGAAGAAAAGTCGTCGAAACACTATTCGTCAACGAAAATATTTTAAGTTTCTTAAAAGCAAGAAAGCTATGATGGTGTCAACCATTTTCCAAAATAATGTTGACCGTCGTAGTTATGCAAGTGTTTCATTCTTAGAGTTTTCCGAACTTGGCTTGCTTGATACTGGAGCAAACATCAGTTGTCTTGGTGATTCTTTGGCTGCGTTGGATTTTTCAAATCATCCCAATTTTAAGCCAATAAAGTCGCAAGTTCGAACAGCTGATGCTAAAGTGCACCTGGTGTATGGAATTTTGAAAGTACAAATGAAATATAAAGAGGTGGAAGACAGATAGATCTTTACATTATTCCATCGATAGCTCAGAAATTAATACTAGGAATAGATTTCTGGCGAGAATTTGAACTCGCACCAGGAGTAATTAGTTCAATTTTGTCGGAAGAGATAGAACAGGATCAAGCTGATGATAGATATCCATTATCCATGCAAGAACGACAGCAATTGGAGGCAGTAAAGGAGTTATTTCCAAATTTTGAAAGACAGGGATTGGGTCGAACGGCGTTAATTAAACATAACATTGAAATTGGTGATAGTAAGCCAGTGAAGCAGCGTCACTATCCAGTGAGTCCTGCAGTTGAAAAGTTGATATTCTCAGAAATTGATCGTATGCTTCGGCTTGGGGTAATTGAACCATCGCAAAGTGCTTGGAGCTCTCCAATGCGCATGGTTGTAAAGCCAAACAAGGTTCGATTATGCTTGGATGCTCGAAAGCTAAATGAGGCCACCCGAAAGGATGCTTATCCGTTGCAAAGCATTGAAGGTATCTTCGCTCGACTTCCAAAGGCTAATTTGATTTCTAAGCTAGATCTCAAGGATGCATATTGGCAGATAGAGCTTACCGAAGAAGCGAAACCTTTGACTGCTTTCACTGTTCCAGGTCGATCTTTATACCAATTTACCGTCATGCCCTTTGGTCTTTGCAATGCTCCTTCTACAATGTCGAGATTAATGGATGATTTAATCCCGCCCGATTTACGCCATTGCGTTTTCGGATATCTGGATGATCTCGTTATCGTTTCCGAAGATTTTTCATCTCACCTTGCTGTGTTAGTTCGCATAGCAGATCAATTTCGAAGGGCAAACCTTACGTTGAACGTTTCTAAAAGTCACTTTTGTGTCACAAAGGTTAATTACTTAGGATATGTGATAAGTAATGGGGGGAGTAGCAACCGATCCAGAGAAAATATCTTGTGTACTAAACTGGCCTACTCCCAAGAACTTGAAGCAAGTTCGAGGTTTCCTCGGAGTTTGTGGTTGGTACCGAAGATTCATTAAAGATTTTGCTGAAATTTCGTGTCCCATTACCGAAGTGTTGAAAACAAAAAAAATGCTTTAAATGGTCGTTAGAAGCCCAGGAAGCAATGGATAGGTTAAAGACATTGTTAACTACCGCTCCAGTGCTGCAAAATGCAGATTTTTCTCGAAAATTTTTCTTACATTGCGATGCCAGCGATCATGGTATTGGTGCTGTATTAGTGCAACTTTCAGATACAGGAGAGGAACGGCCACTGGCATTTATGTCAAAAAAATTGTCGAAAACTCAAAGAAATTACAGCGTTACAGAAAGAGAGTGTCTTGCAGTAATTTTAGCCGTTGAAAAATTTAGATGCTATCTCGAACTACAACCATTCGAAGTAGTGACGGATCATGCGAGTCTCTTATGGCTAATGCGACAGCAGAATGTATCTGGCAGATTGGCTAGATGGATTCTTCGTTTACAAGCGTTTAAGTTGACCATTTCGCATCGAAAAGGCAAGGATCACGTTGTTCCAGATGCATTGTCAAGAATTAGTGAAGCAGAGATTGATAGCGTCGAATGGATAGGTCCAGAAATTGATTTAGATTCTCCAGCATTTTTGAGGCTGAATACGTAGAACTAAAAGACTTAGTGGACGCGAATACTGAGAAATTCCCTGATTTGAAGGCTGTAGATAAATATGTCTACATTCGCACCGAGCACCCATCGGGAAACGCAGTTCAAGATATGGATGTTTGGAAGTTATGGGTGCCGGAGTCATTACGAGTTGCAGCTATTCGGCAAGCGCATGATTGCGTCATATCTTCTCACGGTGGAATGCAGAAAACTATTGAACGATTGCGAAGGCACTTGTATTGGCCAGGTCTATCTAAACAGGTGCGGGAATATGTGCGTGAATGTGATGTTTGCAAAGAAACGAAAGCGCCAAATATGACGTTACGACCTCCAATGGGTCAGCAAAGTATATCGTGTAGGCCTTTTCAAAAGTTATATATTGACATACTTGGTCCTTATCCACGAAGCAAGAAGGGTCATATTGGGCTGCTCATCGTCCTTGATCATTTCAGCCGATATCATTGGCTATGTCCGTTAAAAAAATTCACAACAGCAGCTGTTAACGAATTTCTTGGAAAACGAATCTTTGCAGAGTTTGGTGTTCCTGAGATCATTGTAAGTGACAATGGATCTCAATTCAAATCGAATGAATTTAAATCATTTTTAACAAAGTTTGGAATAATTCATACTTGCACTGCTTTATATTCGCCTCAAAGCAATGCTGCCGAGAGGGTTAATCGCTCTTTGCTAGCAGCTGTTCGCTCGTATCTTCGAACTGATCAGACAGAGTGGGATACAAACTTGACCCATATTTCTTCAGCTCTACGATCTTCTTTACATCAAGCGATTGGATGTTCGCCGTATAAAGCTTTATTCGGATTTAATATGATCAACCATGCTGGTGATTACAAGTTACTGAAAAAATTATCTGTATTAGAAGAGTCACCCCTGCTGAATCCAAGGGATCAGATACAATTGTTGCGAGAGGATATTAAACAAAATAGTCGTGCTGCTTATGAACGTAACGCTACGCAATACAATTTGCGAGCAAAGCCAGTTGCTTTTAAAGAAGGCCAAGAGGTGTTTAAAAGAAACTTTTATTTGAGCAATTTCTCGAACAATTTCAACAAAAAGTTAGGTTCGCAGTTTACCAAGTGTCGAATAAAGAAGAAAGTAGGTACTGCATACTATATCTTGGAAACATTGCAAGACAAAGAAATCGGCACATATCACACCAAAGATTTACGCAGCTAATTCCATCTAATCGTGCCTCGTAGACTCGTTAGATTATCTGGTTTTGTAATGGACCCATACAGTACATACATACATAAAAAACAACAATAAAATTTAAAAACTTAAAATAACCCCAAAAATAAATAATACGTTAGGATTTGAATTTAAATAGTTAGGCGCGCATAGGCGTACGTAGATATGTGGGTGACAGTGGAGAGTTACAGCGTTGTAAGTGACAGATGTAAATTCACCATGTGGTGAATTTCGCTCTCACTTGGGCTGGTTAAGATCTGCACTAGCAAGGTTAGATCTTTTTCAATCAAGATCGCAAAGGAAGCAGACGCCCTAGAAATTCTGTATATCCACCCAGAACATCAAAAGAAATAAGGCCTCGTGGCCAAGAAGAAAAAAAAAATTATTAATCTTGGATAATTTTGTCCATCCCCGCCGCTTTTGCCGCAAAACGCTGGCATTGTGCTAATACTTCAAAGTGCCGTCCAGGCAAGGTAAATATTATAAAAATAGGAAAAAAATAATTAGTTGCAAAAATTTCATAAAAAATTGTTTAAATCAGGTGTCCACTTATATATACACAGGAAAAAATAATCTTTGCTACCAGCCAACTGGCTAAGGCGACGACCGACAGCAGCAGCAGGGAGCAGACAACAAATAAATAATCAATTAAATAATTAATAAAATAATAAATGTAACAGAAATAGAAGTGCAAGTGTGTGCATAGAGTGCAAATCGCTTTAAAAAAACCGAACAACATTGCGGCTGAATCTCAGTTAAAATCATTAAGATACTGAAAGCCCAAAATCATATGAGCATAGAAGAAAAAGAGTCATTAAAAGCATAAAAAGTTGGCGAACAACGTGAGCAAAAGACCAGAAAAAAAACTGAAGCAGTGAAATATATATTGTGTGTGTAAAAAAAAAAAGTTAAGAGAAAAAAAAATAAAAAGACTACACTCGACAGAACATTTTTGTTGTTTTTTCTGTGCCTAATAACGTACAAAAACAAAGTGTCATAAAACAATCAAGTGCAAATCATAAATTGGTAAAATA
The DNA here is from genome assembly GCF_023558435.1 of Drosophila sulfurigaster albostrigata. NCBI lineage: Eukaryota > Metazoa > Arthropoda > Insecta > Diptera > Drosophilidae > Drosophila > Drosophila sulfurigaster. Next base: position 296,075 of record NW_026909710.1, on the reverse strand, counting down.
ATTTAAAATAAAAAAAAAATTTAAACAAACCCAACAACACCATCGTCGAGAAGGCCTTCATCGAGGAAAATTGGGTGAGTGAGAAAAGGAAGTCGCAAGGCGTTAGCTACCACATCGTTAACACTTTTGTGTTGGCCAGTGTAGCCGCGCTGTGATTGCCGGCGGCTTGCGCACTTTTCTTTGCATTTATTATTCTATCCCTTGTTATGTATTTGCCTTGATTTGCGATGACAAGTGCATCAGTTAATTCATCTGCCTAGTCCAGATTAATCAAGACAAAAATAAAGAAAAAGCAGAAATGAGTTAACTGATTGCCTTTTCATTAATATTCGTATTTTATTGCCATGTATCGCTATTGCGATTTCTTTTTCAGGCGCGGAGAAAAGAAATAAGAATAAATGTTTTGTCAAGTGTATTTTGCAATAGTATTTAAATGACAATAAAACAAATACACAATATATAACAGTCAGTGAACATTACAAAATAAAACCACACAATAATATTAAACTGCTCAGTGAAATAAAATAATACAAAACTGTACGAATGAAGTTGTTCTAAAACCTACTTGCTCTCATACATACTTACTTGCGCTACCAAATGAAGTTGTTCTAAAACCTACTTGCTGTCATACATACTTACTTGCGCTACCAAATGAAGTTGTTCTAAAACCTACTTGCTCTCATACGTATTTGCTCTACCAAATTCAATTGTTCTCAAACCTCGTTGCTGTGAGCAAAAACCTAAAATATGAAACATGAAATATGAAAATGAAATGAACAATTAATTACAACTAAAATAAAATAGTATAAAATGTATAAAAATTTTAGATACTATTTCGCATGCAGTAGCCTAAACACATTAAAAATTCTGAATATTTGAACGACTTTCTTATACATCTGTACGGCCACTCATATTGATCATTATACTTGTACACATATTCTAATACTAAGTTATACTCTAGTTTATTTGGCAAATCTGGATACATTTTGTTAAAATAACTATTCATTATTATGCATATGTTGAATTTCCGTTATTTCTGCTTGAATAATTAAATTTTATAACGATGATGAAATACTAAGTTTTCTTTTCTGATGACATGGGAGCATAAGAAGGGGTAAATAAAAAGCTGCGTTTGGGGTCTTCACTTAAAAATACATTAGAAGACTATGGCTGGGTGGGTAGCGAACAAGGAGAGTGACATCAACACCTTCGTCCTCTCCATTTAGGTACACTACTATTCTTGTGAGTTTTCTTTTCAGTTTCAAATTAGTTTGTTTAATTGGCCATAGTTTGCTTGGTTTTGTTTTAGGCTTATATGCCTTTTTGCTGTATTCGCATGAGGATCGTTTCATGCATATTTGATGAGGGACTCTATAATAATTCACCGCAAGCATAGCGATCATCAGTGACAGCAACAACCCCCCCACATCCCGGAAGAGCTAAGGGTTCAAAGGGTCCCGCTCGGCTGGTGATGATGATCGAGAAGCCGCACACGCAAATAGGGAAAAAAGCAGTGTAGCGGCGCGGCATGCTGCAAGTAATTCTGGCACCCAACAAGGGGCTGATATTGCAAGAATTTGGAATTTGGCCCTACAACGGTGGGACAGTCATTACAACTTTCTGTCTAATTTACTTGCACTAGGGATACTGGGCCCATAACCTGTTGGAATTTGGTCCAACGATCAGATCGCAATAGTGCAAATAAAAAGACAAGGGTTAATTACGCGGAAATTATAATAAATGTTTATTATACAGCCAATTCATTTGCTGTGTTCTTTACGACTTCACGACTCAAAGCAAACTCTTTATTTCACAACATTCTATGTATACATATGATGAAATTCATTACAAGGATGCCATATCAATTAATGCTTAACATAGAGTTACCAGATTATCATTTTGTTTCTTAGGCTAATTCGTTAATTTCAAACATAAATAAATAAATTTCGTTACATCCAGAACTAATTTTAAATTTGCATATTTCAGATCCCCTTCACTAAAACTGATTTTTCTTTGTGGAAGCCTTATTTTATTTACTAGATTTTTGTTTGAATATATATATATTTTTTTGTTATATGACATATTACATCCTTATTTTATAGTAAAATGTTAAAACAATTGTTTTTTACTTACTCTAGAAATTCAGAGGTGAATAAAAAAAAAGGCGGTGCCACACCCATATTTTTTTTTTCAAATCTACTTCCAATTAGTTACATTTATCCAATAAAAAAACAGATTCAAAATATCTTGCTTCGTTCGCGAGTTGATGGAAACATCAAGAAAAGTGGTCGGCTGGACCATAGTGGAGCGTCTTAAAAACGTGACCGGCTTATGGAAACTCTGCACACACGTCTAAAGCCCATACACAGACAAATGAGCTGAGTTTCGCTCTAATGGTAAACACACAAAGAATATATGACTTGGAAGAAAAGGGTAGGGTATGTCGAGTGCGACTACCGCTGCCCTGCCAATCTATCACTTCATTCGCAGAAGTACTTGTGCACGCTGTTACAGCATGCAAAGCAGTATGTACGTATGTATGTATGTCTGCACTACGCTGCCAAACGTTTGAGCAAGCGAAGTGCACGTATGTATGTATGTATGGAGAGAGAGAGAGAGAGAGCAAGGGCTGCTGCAAGCCGGTGCGCTTGCGAACAAGGGAGAATACAAAACGTGTGTGTGTATGTTTCAAGCCCGGCGCTTATTGTGAGTTAATTTGTGACATACAATTATGTATGTACATATGTATGTAAATCGGACAAACGCAAAGAAATAATGCTTGCACACTACACAGCTTGGATCGGAGTTATAATATTTGTGCATATACATATGTATATACATATGTAGTATACAATATATAGTTTCCACTTTTCACTATAATTGCACTTGCACTTGCGCTCACGAAAAACACACATGCATACCAAATGTTGTGGTGACGCAGGTGTACCCATACTTTATTATTTAAATATTGTTTGGGTCGATTTCAGGCAAAATAAACCAATTTACATTTGGTATTTTTTGGTATATTTTCTTGATTTTTCGGTTTTGAGAGAATTTAGTATACAGTCCGTATCCTTGTCGGACTGTAAGAGCGTCGAGTTAGTTTTTCATCCTCTTTGCGTAGCATGTCATCGGGCAACCCCGATAAGAGTAAAGCTCGATTGTCCGTGCCCTCTACTAGCGCCGCTAGAACTTCTATCAGCCCCCCTTTACCTAGATCCAAGAAGGAATCGGCTTTGCCCATCCAGCACATCGACGATTCATTCGCAATCGAAAAGGGAAGTCCCCTTACGCACAGTGGGCGATTTGGTGTTACGGTCAGCTAGCGTTTCGCCCGCTTCTGGTATCAGGCTTGAAATCAAATCCAAGCCTCTGATCTTACTCATCCTCCGTTTGATCCTAAGACCAAGGTTCCTTTCGTCCCAATCCCTCGACTCCCAATTGTCACTCGCTCTCAGGGAAGGATGGCACAAAATATAGTAGACACAGCGTTGACAAAATTCATCGCCCCGGCTGATCGTATCAGTCACTTTGCGGCATGAGTTAACAAGCCTTCGGCTGATAGCCCGTCCCTATACACGTGCCAAGTCCGAAGTTACCAGATGCGTGGGAAAAGGTCGAGAAAGAGTATGAAGCTTACTCTTGCGTCACGTCTGTGGAGATGACGACAGAAGAGCTCCCTACTATTCAGGCCAGCCTACTGTTATGCTGTCTACGAGCAGTGTACAGCTCAGTTAGGTGAGCAAATAGCCAACGCATCCCAAGCGCTCACCCCCCGTACACCCGTACAACCACAAGCCGTGCAGGGCAGTGTTGCCAGGTATTGAGCTCGCAAATAGCTAGATTTTGGGTAAAAATAGGCTAGAATAGGCTAAAATTCAGAAAAATATGCTGAAAAATAAGCTATATATCTAAATCCAATAATATCTACCAAATTAAAGTAATTTTCATGTTTTTATTATATTAAACACGTTAACAAACTTTCAATATCGTCGTTCTCCGCGTCATTCATATATTTGTCTTTTTTTTTTTAAATTTGGGCAAGATACTTTTGTGGCAACGAAAAGGTATGACAGCATTCATTGTGTCTTCGTAACCCATATCCGTAACATTGAAATATATTATTATTAAAATATAAATAAGTTTGACACAATTTAAAAACAAACCTTATGCTCAATATTGCATTCAAGCTTATTAATGCCATTTTATTGCGCAATTTTGACTTCACTATGTTCATTTGGCTGAACACTCGTTCCACCTCTGCATTGGACTATGGCAGGGAAAACAACTGGATGGCAAATAATGCAAGCACCTTAAAGGGGTTGTTGTTTCCTGCGTCTCTATACCCTAGCACCTCTGCCCAAAATTGCATCGATTCTTCTGTTTTTTCCCATTTTATCAGGTGAATTTTGTCCAATTGTGATTTTAATTCATCGATATCAGTTATTTTAAAATATTCAAAAAATATTTATGAAATCAAATATATTTTTGTGGGGTCGCAGTATATTATCCACTGCAAATATATTGACCTTCTTTAAAATATTGAAGTTGTCGGGAAGTCTAAAATGGAAAAGTGTATTATAAATATAGTGATAATCTAATCAACTGCAGCTTATTCGTACCTTTCACGGAGTTGCATTATTAATCGTTTCACAAAATTAACGCAAACCTGCCTTATTTCCGGTTCTTGCTCTTTGCATTCAAAAGATTTTATCTTTTGTTCAAAAGCATATCCCAAATACAAATCTTGTACTGTAATATGCGTAAAATCATCTTTAAAGATGTCAATATTTATATCCGGAGGTATGATTTTTTCTTTTAGTGAATTAATGCTTGTCTTAAGCTCACTTAATAACTTAGAAGATTCCGGCCGTTCACTTTGAAACAATTTTTTGAGCTTTTGCTTATCATTTAAAATCGGTCGCAAAAACAATAAATACAACAAATTAGTTTCATCGTTATATAAATCATGCAAAATTTTGGACTTGTGGCATTTTTCGGAACTGGCAGCTAAGGCAAAGTGCAATTTGAGCTCCGACCACTGATGTGAAATCCTAGTTACTGCGGGTTCTATTGATAGCCATCTGGTATCGCAAACTCTGGGTATTTTTAATGGAGTCTGAAATAAATTAAAGAGTCAGTGAGTCAAACGAATAAAGTTAATACGTCAGGCAATACATGTTTTAATAAGCAAATATTAACAATTAATCTACTAACCAGCTTTTAGGACGAGTACAGAAATTAGACGTTAGATTTTTGTTATGTTAGACAGTTTGTTGGACGAACACGATTTACTGTTTACTTCACATGTACATATATACCTGATCATTATTTATACATTCATATATTTTTTTGTAGTTCATTTAGCGTTGCGATCTTTTCGCAAACCAGGAAGAGGTATCCGCCACAAGAAATTCCAAAGCCTCCGGCATACTACCTTTGCACGCCTGATTTACAGCCAATTGTACACACTTAATTAATATTAAAGTAGGCACACTTTTTTTTAATTCAGTGTATACGCTCGTTTTGGATCCTGTCATCACATTGGCGTTGTCGGTTCCAAGCCCAATCATATTTGGAATGTTTAAATTTTTTTCTGTAACTCTAGCTTCAAATGGTCTGCTAAACTCAGGAAAGTAGACACCATACTTTGCTTTCTTACACTAAAGTAATTTATAACGATTCCTTAAAAGTTGTAAAATGCACATATATAGAACGAAGGCAATTAATTTATGAACACATACAAATATATTTTAACAAATTATAAAGCAAAATAATGTTATATTTACCAATCAATTTCGTCACACTGATGTCGGTTGACTCATCCAGAAGCAAACTATATTTCGATGATCCAATATCCATCAATAAGTCTTCCATGAAGTGCACTGCCAACACATTGTTTATAATCTGCGTGCACTTCGTCCGTCCAAGCTGTATTTGTGCGGCTGCACTGCACGCTTTAAATTGTTTTACACACAATTTCCACAAGTGGTCCACAGGTGATATTGCCATGTGCTCAGCCACATACAAACATAGTGCAGCTTCCTGCTCCTCTGTCTTCCAGCATTTGGAAGGAAAACTTAGTTTTTGTGTTTTACCAATTGCGCCCATTGTCGAAATATGTTTTTTGGACACCGCATGTTGCCGTATGTCGTATACCTTAGCTGCTTCTGAGCATTTACAATAGCAACAAAATGCCTGGGCTGGATCAGCTGGCATTTTCCGTAGCCAGTCCTTAAACTCACTGTTTTCCAACCAAGCATCGCGAAATAATTGTTTGTAAATGGCTTTTGGCATTTTGGCACGTACGCTTCGATTCACTTTTATTTCACAATTAATTATTAGAGATCAAAGAACATAATGCGATAACATATCGCACCATCCAAAAAAACTATCGATCAGAAAGCACGATCATATGAATAAATTTCACGTAACAATCGGCAAAAAAGAACCAGCAAAACATTGATCTTTTAAAAATAGGCTAGATCTAGCCTGAAATAGGCTAAGCTGGCAACACTGACACAGCGTGTCGATTACCTCCGTGCCTCCGTATAAGTTTTCGGAGGCGATTACACTCGCTGGCCCACCTTCCGGGATTTATTCACGGCTATATACACCCAGAACCCGAGACTGTCGGAAGTTGAGAAATTATTCCATATCAACTCCAAGACCAGCGGTGAAGCCCATGCAATTGTTTCAAAGTCTCCTTTGACAAATGAAGGGTTTTAGTCGGCTTGGTCTAGCCTGACTGAGCGTTTCGAGAACAAGCGGTTGTTCGTAAACAGTCAGCTTCGAATTTTGTTTAATTTGCCCGCCATTGGGCAAGAGTAGGGTTCCGCTATTCAGGAGCTGCAGACCACTATTCAATGGTGTTTGACAGCCTTAGAGCACTCGAAGATGCGTCATTTCAGACAACCAAAACGAATCTTTAACAAGTTAGAAAGCTACAGTCGAGTGTGCTCGACTGTGAGATACCCGCTATCCATTTTGAATAATAGCAAAATATTGCGGTTTTATTTTCAAAATATACCGAAAATACTACAAAAATACTAAAAATATTATATATCAATTGGTATATTTGTTATATCGATATAGTACCCCATTCCAAATATACCAGTGACGGCACACTATACCAGATTGTCGGCCAAAGCAACTAAGACCCCTAGTAAGTAGGCCTTTTTTACCAATTCACCATAAAACAAGTAAGAAAGCTACAGTCGAGTGTACTCTACTGTGAGATACCCGCTACCCATTTTGAATAAAAGAAATGTATTTTGCGGTATTTTTCTCAAAATATACCGAATATACTGCAAATATACTAAAAATATACCAAATGGTAAATGTGGTATATCGATATAGCACCGCATTCAAAATATGCCATGGACGGCACAATATACCAGATTGTCAGCCAAAGCAACTCAGACCCCTAGTAAGTAGGCGTTTTTGCCCATACAAAGATTTAGGTTTAGGTAGGACCGGCTGCCCCTGTACGGGGCAAAGCATAGACCAGTGGAGGTCCGTAGCTGTACCGGTAGCTTAACTACGTCTCAGAAATCGCGCAGTATGGATGCATTTTTGGCAAAAGCCAGCAGCATCCTGGGAGGTAGCCGTGAAACGTCCCGAAGATCGTTGTGGCACGGCGAATTAAGGTATTTCAACCGGAGTCGGGATAACGCTGGGCATCTACAGAGAAGATGCTCGAGTGTTTCCTTAACCCCGGGCTAGTTGCATTTCCTACACTGATCACTGTTCGTGATACCCAGCTTTACAGCATGGACAGCCGAAAGACAGTGACCAGTTAAAATGCCTAGCATTAGTCTGCAGTCTTTCCTTTAAAGCTGCATGACGAAATTGGTTAAGTTTTTGTTAGTAGAGGCACACATCAGCCTTGCAGTTTTGCACGAGTTGGCATTGCGCCAGCTAGCGTCCCACTGAAGTTTAGAGCGCACCTCAGTTTCTCTGCCTAGAGTTCCAGGGATATCGGAACATTGCACATGTTACCGGCATCGAGCCTGACTCCCTCTTTGGCGAGAGAGTCTGCGATCTCGTTGCCATCGATGCCCTGGTGGCTTCGGATCCAATTGATACGCACGACCGCAGATGCGTTCAGCGACTCTATTGCTCTTCTGCTGTCCAGGACAACTTTGGACTTGACCACATCAGAGTATATTATCTTATTGCAGCCTGGCTGTCAACAAAGATGTTAATTGAGTTGTGATTACGCTGTAAACCCCGAGCCAATTCGGCAGCCTTGCCAATGGCAAAGACTTCCGCCTGGAAGATGCTGCATTGATCTGGGAGTTTATAGGAATGTTTGGAGACCGGGTCTCAACAGTATACGGCCGCTCCGACACCATCATCCATCTTCGACCCGTCGGTGAAGAGGTTGAGGGCTTCGGGAATGCATAACCCTTCCCGCCAGCAGTCCGGTTCCAAGAATATTGTGTTAATATGGTCAGTACTGGTAAGGGAGATAGTATAGTCCAAGTCTCTACTAGTCTCCCTACCAATGGCGCTGTGACCATAGCCTAACAGACCCAGATTGTCTGTTGCGGCAATCTTTAGGGACGATTTTGCGGCTATGGATTGCGCGTATAGGTTTAACGGTTCGACGCCAGCTATTACCTCGAGGGTTTTAGTTGGCGTCGACCTGATAGCGCCTGTGATACACAGTAGCGCTTGACGCTGTGTCCTTTTCATGATGGATAGGTACGTCCTTTTTTCAGTAGCCTGCCACCACACTAGAACACCATAGGTGAGGATAGGGCGAACAACTGAGATGTATATCCACCGCATTAGATTAGGAGAGAGGCCCCAAGTGCAACTAAGCATCTTTTTCGCCATGTACAAGGCTCCGGTGGCCTTCTTCACCCTTTCTAACACATTGAGCTTACATGACAGCTTGCTGTCCAGGACCACACCTAGGTATTTTACTGCTAGGCTCGGCTTTAGTATGGTGCAGCCTATTTTAGGGGGGGGGGACCACGCAGGTACCTTATACCTCTTCGTGAAGAGGATAAGGCCCGTTTTGTCCGCGTTAATGCTGAGCCCGGCTGATTCGGCCCATGCTTTAACTTCCCGCAAAGTAAGTTCCATTACGGAACTAAGGGTGGTTGGGCACTTCCCAGTTATCAAAATGCTTATGTCGTCGGCATAGGCAATTAACTTGGGGGCCCGTTTAGCAAATTTTTGAATAGGCCATTTACGACCAAATTCCAAAGGAGAGGCGAGAGAACCCCACCCTGGGGGAGTGCCACCTCGCACTTCCTTTGTAATGGCTGCATCGCCCCACGTAGCCACCACCCGCCTGTCACAAAGAAGGCGGTTGACCCACCTGTAGATCGCTGGTGGTAAGGCAGTTCATAATAGCGTCAGTGGTGACGTTATTGAAGGCGCCTGAAATGTCAAGAAATGCACCCAAGGCATATTCTTTATAGTGGTCTGCTTTTTCGATGGAGGCTACTAGAGCATGGACAGCTGTCTTAATGGACTTGCCCTTTGTGTACGCATGCTGATTTGGGGACAACAGACGCATTGAGTTGCTTCTGGGCCCTACACAGGTAGATACCTCACCTCTGTTGGCTAGTCTAAGCTTATAGTTATGGATAAAATCAAGAACTGACTCACCCCTGTCGTTAATGTCGGGACTTCTCCATACGCCATGGTGGGCGTTGGCGTCCGTTCCGATTATAAGATGCTTTTTGGAGGAGCAGACCATGTCCACCAGCCTCCGCAGCTCGTCAGGTGGGGCCGGCATGTCATGGGCCATGTAGCAGAATGCCAGCAGCAAACGTCCCTCACGGCTCTCCAGCACCACCACGGTAAGATCGTCATTGCTGTAATTAGGTAGTAGATGAGCTTTTAGCCCTTTTTTTACAAGGATGGCAGTTCTCGATCTACTTACCAATGTTGCCCGACGCTATCCACGATTCTTGGACCAAAGCCGCGTTGGCGGACACTTCCTCCGGGACAAGGACTAGCTCCGCCGAAGCCGTTTTGGACTTATAGAGGTTGAGTTGCAGCACACTCATTAGAGGTTAGCAAACTCGCGGGGAGGGCCCGTCTGCATTGACAGTTCCTCCCCCACCTCCTCCGTCTCATCAGCCAAGCTGAGGTGCTGGGTGTCGTCGGTCACGCTCTCAAGACCGAGATCTGCCTCAACCTCCCCTGAGATCGAGCAAGTGTTAGGAGACTGTGCAAAAGGTGCGCACTTTGTCTCAGCTCACGCATCTAGTTGTCAGAGACCTGAACGAACAGTCAAGCAAAGAGGAGGTGGTAAAAGCGATGGTAGAGCAAGTTGGCGTGCAGGCTAATCTGTGCCAAGTAAAGAGCATACAACCAGCCTACGCCAACACTCAGGCGGCGACGGTCCTGGTGCCTCCAATACGGGCCACAAAAATCACTCAGCTGGGCAAGCTGAAAATCGGCTGGACGCGATGTAGTGTAGCACACACACATAAAATCACAGCATATCCAGGATGAACCCATCAATGGTGCCGACTAAGGGAGTGGAAATTAACTTCTCCAAAGTTAATCTTCTGAATACTCCTTATGCTGAGGACCTCAAACTTCTCTCTGACGACATCGACATTTGCCCAACGGAGGAATTTTTGAATCAAATAAGGGATAAAAAGAAGCACTCTTTAACCACCGCTCTACTAAGGAATGTGGACTATAAAATCCTCGAAGCGTCTAGGGTTCCAAGTAAATTTAATACAAATTCCATAAAATTAACATTGTAACAGCATTATATTTACCTCCCGACTCGGTATGACGTAATTAGTGATGAGCACATTAAAGATTTAAATTCGAATAATTATTCTCTAACAAAACTGGATAATGGAACAATTTCTTTCCAAATGAAAATGTAATTGTATAAAAAGAAAATAAAAGAACAACAATAAATTCAATTGAATATTAAATTTACAATTTTTTTAAATGGGGAATGGGGAATTTTCAGCTTTCTTTTCCAACTTTATTACTTCAAATACTTACTTACTTCAAATTAAAATAAATGTTATTGAAATTTAAATTCGAAATTTTCATTAGGAATGGGAAATTGGGGAATTTTTCAGCGTGAATGTATTTGAAATTTAATTTCATCATTTTTAAATGGGGTATGGGAAATTTAACAGGTCTGCTAACAGAAACAGGTCCGTTATCAGAACCGGATACCTGATGTATACAACCAAGTATGTTTAAAAGAACAGCTAGCTGATCTGTTTAAAAGTCAGATAGCTGATCTGTACAACCAGCTCTCTTCATCAAAACATGGTAAGGCAGATGTATCTGTTTATTGATATATATGATTATGTTTTGTAAAATAGATCACAGTACACTAATGACCACAAGACTGAATAGTCACTGATCCACTAAAAGTTGAATGAGATAAATTTGAATCAAAATGTGTGGAAATTAAGCATCACATTGGATGCAATTACAGTATATTTACATATATTATCGGAGCATCTCATCACTAAAATGTTAAAACAGTATATATTATATATGTATAAAGATATCGAATATCGATTGATGTTTGGCCTTATATGGCCTCACTTTTTCTAAACTTCTTCCTGTTTCGTCGTTAACCATCGAAGGATAAAGACGTGTCCGCTAGTTGCTGAATAAAATATAAATAAACTAAATAACAATATATAAAACTGATTAAGTGATACATCAAAAGGATTGAAGAACGAAAAGTCGCCGTGCTCAACAATACATTATCTGTGCGGATTAAATTGGATTAATTGGATTTTCAACAAAATGAATCAAAAAGTTTTAACTTAAATTAACTAAAAGCCGAATTGCTCTAAAAAATGTTCTAATCTTAAACAACTCAAAAGTCAGAACAGTATTGGCTTGGAGGAAACATTTAAACCTATAACTGAACCATTATGGGAAATTGGGGAATTTTTCAGCTTTTTTACTTCCTTCAAATAAGTGTTATCACTAACCATACAATACATAGATGCGTCAAGTCATACAACCAAAAGGTATCATTAAAAACAGTATTTTTGCAGCCCCAGTCGGGCCGTGCGCTGCGATTCGAACACCGAGCTTCTTCGGCTCATTCGAAAATTGGAAGTTCTAACGCAGCGCGCAGCGTTGAGTTTAGTCGCAGATCAAATGCGGAGCGATGAGCACGGGCGTATTTCGTTGCGCTATGCTTTCGTTTCTATGTATGCGTGTATGTATCTACATACATGCTGGCGTATATCAGTATGTGTATGCATGTGAAGTATTGCAACGTGCGGTGCAGCTAGCGCACGCCAATTTTGTTTTGCCGCGACGAAAGTCTTGAAGATGAAGATAACAACAATTGCTCGCGTTCTATATGTTTGCAGTTAAATGGCACTTGCACAAGGACCGCGTTGGCTCTGCTGGTGGTGTGCAATCTCAACATGTGGGTCCGGGTTCAACTCCCGATCGAGAATATATGTATATTTTGATTTTTTTAATGCGATTTAAATTTTTTCATTCCCTTTTAAGTTTACTGACAGAAGTAAAATCTAATAGCGCATTGATTTTGATGATTTACAAATTCCTTTTTGCAAGCAGTTTTTAAAACCCTATTTAAAAAAGTTTGAACTTTAAAATTTTGTTTTTTACATTTTAAGATAACAATAACATTTCAGAAAATTCGAGAAAATATAAATAATACAATTATTATTATTTAAAGTTCAATCTTTTTTGAAAGTTAAATACATTTTTGGAATTTAGTTTTAATTTTAATTTTCTAATAAATTAAAATTAAAACTGGTAAAAAATTTAATTAATTAGGTTTAGGTTTAGGTAGGACCGGCTGCCCCTGTACGGGGCAAAGCATAGACCTACTATCTACGTCTCAGAAATCGCGCAGTATGGATGCATTTTTGGCAAAAGCCAGCAGCATCCTAGGAGGTAGCCGTGAAATGCCCCGAAGATCGTTGTGGCACGGCGAATTAAGGTATTTCAACCGGAGTCGGGATAACGCTGGGCATCTACAGAGAAGATGCTCGAGTGTTTCCTTAACCCCGGGCTCGTTGCATTTCCTGCACTGATCACTGTTCGTGATACCCAGCTTTACATCATGGACAGCCGACAGACAGTGACCAGTTAAAATGCCTAGCATTAGTCTGCAGTCTTTCCTTGAAAGCTGCATGACGAAATTGGTTAAGTTTTTGTTAGTAGAGGCACACATCAGCCTTGCAGTTTTGCACGAGTTAGCATTGCGCCAGCTAGCGTCCCACTGAAGTCTAGAGCGCACCTCAATTTCTGTGCCTAGAGTTCGCAGGGATATCGGAACATTGCACATGTTACCGGCATCGAGCCCCACTCCCTCTTTGGCGAGAGAGTCTGAGATCTCGTTGCCATCGATGCCCTGGTGGCTTGGGATCCAATAGATACGCACGACCGCAGATGCGTTCAGCGACTCTATTGCTCTTCTGCTGTCCAGGACAACTTTGGACTTGACCACATCGGAGTATATTGATCTTATTGCAGCCTGGCTGTCAACAAAGATGTTAATTGAGTTATGATTACGCTGTAAACCCCGAGCCAATTCGGCAGCCTTGCCAATGTCAAAAACTTCCGCCTGGAAGATGGTGCAGTGGTCTGGTAGTTTATAGGAATGTTTGGAGACCGGGTCTGGACAGTATACGGCCGCTCCGACACCATCATCCATCTTCGACCCGTCGGCGAAGAGGTTGAGGGCTTCGGGAATGCATAACCCTTCCCGCCAGCAGTCCGGTTCCAAGAATATTGTTTTAATATGGTCTGTACTGGTAGGGGGATAGTATAGTCCAAGTCTCTACTAGTCTCCCTACCAATGGCGCTGTGACCATAGCCTGACAGACCCAGATTGCCTGTTGCGGAAATCCTTAGGGACGATTTTGCGGCTATGGATTGCGCGTATAGGTTCAACGGTTCGACGCCAGCTATTACCTCGAGGGTTTTAGTTGGCGTCGACCTGATAGCGCCTGTGATACACAGTAGCGCTTGACGCTGTGTCCTTTTCATGATGGATAGGTACGTCCTTTTTCAGTAGCCTGCCACCACTAGAACACCATAGGTGAGGATAGGGCGAACAACTGAGATGTATATCCACCGCATTAGATTAGGAGAGAGGCCCCAAGTGCAACTAAGCATCTTTTTCGCTATGTACAAGGCTCCGGTGGCCTTCTTCACCCTTTCTAACACATTGAGCTTCCATGACAGCTTGCTGTCCAGGACCACACCTAGGTATTTTACTGCTAGGCTCGGCTTTAGTATGGTGCAGCCTATTTTAGGGGGGGACCACGCAGGTACCTTATACCTCTTCGTGAAGAGGATAAGGTCCGTTTTGTCCACGTTAATGCTGAGCCCGGCTGATTCGGCCCATGCTTTAACTTCCCGCAAAGTAAGTTCCATTACGGAACTAAGGGTGGTTGGGCACTTCCCAGTTATCAAAATGCTTATGTCGTCGGCATAGGCAATTAACTTGGGGGCCCGTTTAGCAAATTTTTGAATAGGCCATTTACGACCAAATTCCAAAGGAGAGGCGAGAGAACCCCACCCTGGGGAGTGCCACCTCGCACTTCCTTTGTAATGGCTGCATCGCCCCACGTAGCCACCACCCGCCTGTCACAAAGAAGGCGGTTGACCCACCTGTAGATCGCTGGTGGTAAGGCCGTTCATAATAGCGTCAGTGGTGACGTTATTGAAGGCGCCTGAAATGTCAAGAAATGCACCCAAGGCATATTCTTTATAGTGGTCTGCTTTTTCGATGGAGGCTACTACAGCTGTCAATGTCTTTAGCAGGAAAGAGGTTAGGCTGATAGGCCGGAAGTCATTTGGGACCACATGACTGCATTTACCCGCCTTGGGCAGGAAAATGACTTTCGAGGTCCTCCAAAGAGTGGGGATATGACCCCATGCGAGGCACGCCGAATAGATGCCCGATAGCCACGGAACAATCGTGAGCTTGCTAGCTTGCAGCATTGCTGGCGAAAGTCCATCGAGACCTGGCGACCTGACCTTCGCAAAGGAGTCGATAGCCCAAATTATTTTATTAACTGTAATTAGACCGGCAGGGGGTCTCATAACTGGGAGACTAGGAAGGAGCTGCCAGACACTGTTCTCCATTCCAATACATCCCGGGAAATGAGTTGAGAGCAGTGCTTCAAGAGTTTTAGCGCTACTCTCCGTCCACACTCCATCGCCCGACTTGAGCAGACTAGGACTGGAAGCCTGCTTGGACAGCAGCTTCCTCAGTCTGGAGGTGTCTTTGATGTTGTCCAGGTCAGAGCAAAAGGTTCTCCATGAAGACCTTTTGGATGATCGGATCATCCTCTTCTAAGACCTTAGGAGAGACCTGTACTCGTCCCAGACATATTCGTTGTCCGCCTTCTTAGCAAGTTGAAACATGCTAGTAAGCTCCCCACGAAGCGAAGTGAGATCTGGGTTCCACCAGGGTGGCTTCGATCTTCTCGTCGGTCTTGAGAGCCTACAGGATTGGCGAAACGCGGAAAGTAGTCCTGCAGAGAGGACATTGACATTTGTTTCTAGGTCCTGTACCGAGTTGATGTTACCCGGCGGACCAAGAGACTTGGAAACAAGGCTAGAGAATTTCGCCCAGTTGGTATTTCGAGGATTTCTAAACGGCTGAGCCGCAGGTACCCTATTAAAAGGAATGGTAAACTGAATGTACTTATGATCCGAGAAGGAGGGTTTATCCAGGACCCTCCACTCTTCTACATTGGTACACTCAGTCGCAATCGTTAAGTCCAGCACATTACAAGAGGTGGGCCCTACACAGGTAGATACCTCACCTCTGTTGGCTAGTCTAAGCTTATAGTTATGGATAAAATCAAGAACTGACTCACCCCTGTCGTTAATGTAGGGACTTCTCCATACGCCATGGTGGGCGTTGGCGTCCGTTCCGATTATAAGATGCTTTTTGGAGGAGCAGACCATGTCCACCAGCCTCCGCAGCTCGTCAGGTGGGGCCGGCATGTCATGGGCCATGTAGCAGAATGCCAGCAGCAAACATCCCTCGCGGCTCTCCAGCACCACCACGGTAAGATCGTCATTGCTGTAATTAGGTAGTAGATGAGCTTTTAGCCTTTTTTTTACAAGGATGACAGTTCTCGATCTACTTACCAATGTCGGGAAGTACAGATCGTAGATAAGCGACTTCAGCCCAGCAACCGTGTTGCCCGACGCTATCCACGGTTCTTGGACCAAAGCCGCGTAGGCGGACACTTCCTCCAGGGCAAGGAGTAGCTCCGCCGAAGCCGTTTTGGACTTATGGAGGTTGAGTTGCAGCACACTCATTAGAGGTTATCAAACTCGCGGGGGGGCCCGTCTGCATGGACAGTTCCTCCCCCACCTCCTCCGTCTTGAAGTCAAGCTGAGGTGCTGGGTGTCGTCGGTCACGCTCTCAAGACCGAGATCTGCCTCAACCTCCCCTGACCTCAGCGTGTGTGTGTCCTTGTCGTTCGGATGACGTTTCTTGAGGCGAAGGTACACGCTCCCTAAGCCCCACGCCATCTTCCCGTTGTGTTTATATACATAGCAGATCTTCGGCCTCCTTATTGATCTGAATGATCACGTGCTGCCCACCACTGGGTAAAGGTTCATCAACCTTCAGCACGGACCAATCACTCGTCGGTATGGCCGGGTTCTCTTTTTTAAGCAGCTGAAGCCGCCCGCTCGCCCTGCACAGCTATGGGGAAAAGGACTTTCGCCTTCGGCATGGACGGAATATTATTCCTGTCCACCACGTCCAGCTTGGCCCCCTCCCACAGTCCAGTTTGTGTACTGTCACTTGCAGCCACTGCAACGTTGGGTCGTCCTTGCATGTCAGGATCTTGACACCATTCATCCAGCCAGTGCCTTCGAATGTAGGCATTGGACTGTCTGGGACATTCTCCATCCTGACAAACAGTGCGTCGACCAGCTTACTATGGGTCAACCGCCACCGCTCTGCAGACATTTTCCCGTTAGGGTCCCTTCTGTCTATGAGAGCAACGGCGAGATGCCGCCTGGCAGTTTCAGCAACCGTTGCTCTCTGTCTCGTCTTGTTCGAGTCCGAGTTGGTGGAGCCAGGTGCTCGCAGCCTCTTGCTAACTGGGGCCCCTTGCTTGGGACTCTCTGCGGACCGTTGGCGCCTGCTTGCCATGGACTCCACCTTGTTGTTGGCAGGGCCGGTAGAACCGGTCTGCACTTTAGTGAATTTTGGAAGGGGGCTAAGTTGGTTTTTCCACATCCACGTGTTGGCCCAGGCAAGCCTCTCCTGGTCCTTGACGGACAGGTTTGCTACGCCACTAAGCCTTGCGTGAATACGGGTCGCCGCCTTATTTTTGGCCTTCTCCTTCAGCCCCCCGTGCCCCGCTGCGCAACCTTGGAGGTGCTGGCGATAGGCAGGGGTGACTGAAGGGGAAGACGTTCCCCCTCCACCGTAGAAATTGGCGCAGTTTTAAATGAACAAAAGCGAAAAAAAAAATTTTTTTTTTAAATTATATATATTTTTTTTCTTTTGGCTGATCAGACCTTTTTTTTTGTTCTATATTTGCTTTTTTAGCCTATCTTTATGTACTACCTGTTGTTTCTTATTTTGTATTTTAATAGTTATGTTGTCATTTAATCCTATATCTAATACGTCGTAAGGACCTTCGTATCTATTATCTAGCTTATGACCTGTTTCGTTTTTAAGCAATACTTTATCTCCTATTTTTAAATCAAAATTATTTATATTCTTATCGTATCTTAATTTTCTATCTGCTTTTGCTTTTTCTAACATTCTTCTAGCTCTATTGTATGACATTTCTAGTCTGCATTTTAGTTCTTTGAAATAGTCTTCTATGTTGTATATTGGGTCTATCTTGTTTATTTTACTGAAATCTTTAAATTGTTTGGGTAATCTTCATATGGGCAATAGTCATGAGCTATTGAGGGTGTTGTATTGAAACAATAAGTGAAATATGGTAACCAAATGTCCCAATCACTTTTGTCAACTGATATATATGAACGTATATATTCGTTGAAAGTTCGGTGGCTTTTCTATTGTTCCTAGAGTTTGATGATGGTGAGCGCTAGATGTTAGATTTTCTATATGCATATATTTGCATAATTCGTTTATAAGTGAATTTTTGTATTCTGTACCTTGATCCGTAATGAACGTCTTCATTGGACCGTACTTTAATACAAATGATTCGAATATAGCCTTTGCAACTGTATTAGCACTTTTATTCGGTAATGGAATAGTGACTAAAAACTTAGTTAGATCGCATATGATTGTAACTGCATACTCATTTCCGTCTTCCGATTTCGGTAATGGACCAATGGTATCAATTAAAACGGTATCAAATGCTGTTGCTGGCGTTGGTGTCAATGTTAATGGTGTTTTGGTATGTGTTGTTGTTTTGGCTTGTTGGCATTTCAAACAAGTCTTTACATACTTTGAAATTGTCTTAGTCATTTGTGGCCAATAATAAAATCTTTTGATTTTTGACAGGGTTCGCGCGATACCCGTATGGCCTCCTTCTATAGGATCATCATGGAATTTTGTCAAAATTTCTTTAATTTGAGCTTCGTCGTTTTTTTCTATGATGATCACCTTTTGTAGAATAGCTAGTTCTACTTTTTGGAGTACTCGATTGCCCTTTGTTTTAAATTCATTTAGTGATACAAATTCGAATATTTGTTCACTTGGTGATATTCGCATTTTTGTTATTTTATGCATTCCGGCTTTTGAAATAAGCCTTTGAAAGAATTGATTTAGATCAAATGTTTCATTAGAATACAAGTCATTAACATCAAAGCGTGAAACAATTGTTTTTCCTCGTTTTAATAAACACTTGTGTTTATCTATTGTAGGGGTGAGCAATGTCCGTTAAGTTGAAATTTGAATTTAAATTGTATGGCGGTATCGATATTTGCGACGCGACTGTTGTGCAAGCTAACAGCTGCTCGCGATAACATCTGCATTCGATGATTGATGCACTCGCCAACAGATGTTAGTATATTATTAATTATCTATTGAATATTTGCAGTGAGTTGGCAGGATCACTTTTGCCATTCACATAAGTATCGTATTAAATAATATCGATATCTAACTTAGATAATCAAGCAATATCGATATTCTCGCTTAATCTAGGCTAGACCATCACTTTTCAATTCGAAAGCTACAAAGATAGTGTGCCGCAGCCAAAATATTAAAAATAAATCTGACGGCATCCGTCATAATATAATATATATATTTTATTGGTGTTGTTCGGGAGTGCGCACTTTTCAAAGTGCATTGTTTTTATTTTCTTTGGCCCTCTTGTTGGTTTTACAAGGTACGTAGCGAGATAACCAAACTTCATAATTTTAATTGGTACGTTTTTCCTGGTGTAGGTTATTGTGTGTGCAATCACGTGGCAACGACCACAGTACAGCACACATCCACTGATCTGCAACTGCAGAGGCCCCGCGCCAAAAAGGCGTGGCAACAACTTTGCAAAGGGAGTTGCCACCATATGCCTAGATATTTGCATTTGAGTCACCAGTTTAGTGACTTAAAGACAGCAAGAGGCTGTAGAAGCGACGCCATGCGTTGCTAAAACGGTTCCAGAAGGAACCCAAGCTTCGGATAAACTCTTTTGAGATAGAACGGATTAGCATTGAGCTGATCGTGGCCACTTCTCGTTACCAGTGTGGAAGTTGCGCCATGCGCTGCTGCGGCTGCGCGTTTCGCAGACTCGTTGCTACGACTCGCTGCTAAGTGTTGCCGAGTCCGCACCACTCGTCGTCGCATCCCTGATTGGATGTTGTGTTGACAGTGCGATTGTCACTGGAGGCCACTGCTAATTTTCGTTGCTGCTTCTGACGCCGCCGACAGTGCTGTTGCACTCTCTGTCGCCTTTGTTGCTGTTATTTCTTTTCTCGTATACGATTTTTCTTTGCCATATAAAATGTTCAACAAAGTAACGTAAATTCAATTAAAAATAGTATTGAAATATAATTCGTATTTGAATTTAAATGTAAATTTTATATTTAGTATTATATTTTAAGTTAGATATAATCCAATAGTAAGTCCTCATATGGGTATGGTATGTATATAATATTATATCAAAGCTGTTATATATTCTAATCCTTTTTGAAGTTCACCCAGCTCATCAACTCATCAATCATCACAGGCCTGTCGATATCGATGCAGTATAAAAATCAGCGTATAATGAGTATGTGTAAGTACGGCATAGCCGCACAAAAATCGTTTGTAACTTGTATATGACAGCTATTATTTTTATTATTATTCTTAGTAGTATTATATTCATACCCTTCCTATTAGGAAATACTAGGCAAATTAATATAGGAGGCAAATAATGCATAAAATGAAGTTATGTACATGCATTATAGTATTTTTGAATTCTTTTAGTATTGATCTCTTGGAATAATCATGAAGTCGAAATAAAATTGTAAAGTAATGGGCACCTGATATTACTTGTTGTTGCTTAAATTGGGTAAAGGCATAGAGCCAGAAGCTTTTACAGGTTGGGAGGGTAAAGAAGAAGAACATAACCATCTTCGTTCTTCATATATATATATTGAATGCATATACTTCTTAACCGGTCTATCGGTTGATAGCCTATCCTGTCTGTTCCCGTCTTAACTCTGTCTACCTTTTTTTTATCTGTGTGGCACGGTAGCTTACTAGGTGGCAAAAGACCCACCCCACTTTCCCTGAGCTTTAGTCGACAATGTAGGCAGAGTATGCTTCCAGTTGGCTGCCCACTGAACGGGTCGTCTTATTATAAGACGACGCCCAAGACGTGTTCGTTACATAAATAAAATGGCGCCCAACCGTGGAGCCGGAGATCGTTACATAAAATAAAATGGCGCCCAAACGTGGAGCCGGAGATCGTAACACAATAAAACGGCTCAAACGTGGAGCCGGAGATAGTAATACAAAAAAAATGCGCTCTAAATGGAGTCGCCATTTAATAAAATGGTGCCCGAACGTTGAGCCGAAATTGTGTTAGAATAAAATGTCCAACCAATTAGCGATCCAGAATCTAGGAATCGCATCCCCGCGCTTCCGGTTACCTTTTTCATATTCCCATTTCCTTCCTCAACCGCCATCCAAATCTTTAGTAGTGCAGCGTGTCAGCTGTTTGATTATTCGGAAGGGTAGGTAGTCTGCTAATTTTCGTGGAGCCTAACCAATAATCAATCAAGTTGGCCAATATAATACTAACCATAGTTAGTAGTCTCTAAAGCTTATTCGACTTGTCATCTTATCACTCTGGAATGTTAGAATTAACCTCAGGTTGATCTAAACCAAGTGATAGATTTCAGTTAGCAGTAAGTTTTGTTTTTCTGTTTGAATGAGTGAGAAAATTGAGATCGCTCTTGTTGGATTATTTCGACAAGTTCCTCTTTTCCTTCATCAACTAATCAAAGAAGTTTATAGATTCAGTTCATTTACTAAGAAGTATTGCAGGATATATATATTTGTTTTTATGCGACAAGTAATAAAAGGATAAGTCCCAATTAAAAGATTTTGAGAGAGAATAAATAATTTTGTTGAATATTATTTTCTGAATTTAAATAATATTGTTGAATATTATTTTATTGCTGTTGTTATATAATAATATTGTTGAATATTATTTTCCGATTTTAAAATTGTATAGAGAAAACAAATTTCATTATGGCAGTTATGCGTAGTACAGAGGATTTAGTTTCGTTAAGCAACGTGGCCCAAGAATCAATTCTCTGCACTATTTGCAACGACGTCAATTCTGAAACAGCTTATACCGAAACACGGTGTAAACATAAATTTCATAGTTCTTGTCTGTCAGAGTGGTTAAATAGTAATACCACTTGTCCAAATTGTAGGCAGCCATGTACTCTTACACATAGTGCCGAGAATTTGTCACGTATGGCAGGTGCCAATTCACGAACCACATTGGGTAGACCTCGAGGTGCGAGTAATAATCCCGCCGGAGCTATTCCAAGAAATCGTCCAGTAACTAGGTCGACCAATAGAAACACCCAAAATACACGCCAATCAGTTGGTGCTGCAACTAGGCGAGACTCGGGTAGATTCGTTCCTATTAGCAATGTAAGTAATGAGGATCACATTCAACAAATGATATCAAGTTCTTTAGAAGCTCATAGAACAAGTATTGCTGCAGCAGTGTCTGAGCAAATTAACACGGCTTTACGTAACTTGAATCTTTCTTCCTTTCGGAGAGGATCTCGAGACGAGTCACAGCTCGAATGGGATAACGAGATTCCTGACAATGTGCCAAGAGCTAATGACTCTAATTCGAGAAACAGAGCCTCAGATGGACGTACGAACATGAGTGACTACTCCACTGATAGGCCTGACCGAATTTCCAATGTTATTTCTAATTGGAAAATTAAGTTTTCTGGTTCAGCCAATGATCTTCCTATAGAAGATTTTATATATCGTATTAATTGTCTTACGACCCAATATTTCAATGGCAACTTCGACGTATTGTATCAATTTGCCAATTTACTCTTTCCGGTTCTGCTCTTCCTTTTATTGGCGAGTTCATAAGACGGCAGGTCATATGAATTGGTTTGAGCTATGTAATAAGTTACGAGAACGTTATCAAGATCAAAGATCGGATCGAGATATTAAGCAGGCTATGAGACACAGAAAGCAATTAACCAATGAGACTTTTGATGACTTTCTGGATGCGATGGTGGCTATCGCAGATTCTCTCAAAAACCCGTTATCGGAGTTTGACATCATAACAGAAGTCAGACATAATCTGAGATCTGATCTGAAGCACGAGTTACTGCATATAGATACACCTAGTCTAGCTATATTGCGAAGAGAATGCCATAGACACGAAGATTTCTTTAGAAACACGCGTTCGAGACAGCGTGAGAATATTTCTAGGAGAGTTGTCAATGCCATTTCTCATGATGGGGATTCTGATAATCAATCTGTATCAGAACCTGAATCGAATGAAGAAATCTGTGCCTTACTTGAAAAAGTTAAAATGTTGGAATTGTGATGAATCTGGTCATCGTTATCACGATTGTCTAAAAACTCGTCGCATTTTCTGTTTTGGTTGTGGCTTAAAAGACATGTATCGCCCTACTTGTCCCAAATGTCGACCAGTACAGGAAAACTTAACGAAGGATGTTCTCCAAATTCAAACGAGGAACATCCGACACTAGCCTGGGATTCCAACATAATGACTCTCTACCTGACACGACTTTACAACCCCCTGACATTTCTTATCAATCACCAGATTTAAAATTTTATCGATCGTTCAAGCCATATCATGAACGCTTGCGAGAATATCGTTTGCGTCGAGCAGAAATTTTTAATGCCAACGCATTGTTTGTCAAAAGAAGCCGTTCTTCTCAACGACTGAAAGCATTTTGGGAAAA
Organism: Drosophila sulfurigaster albostrigata; assembly: GCF_023558435.1. Taxonomy (NCBI): domain Eukaryota; kingdom Metazoa; phylum Arthropoda; class Insecta; order Diptera; family Drosophilidae; genus Drosophila; species Drosophila sulfurigaster. The sequence continues at coordinate 272,699 of NW_026909710.1, read as the reverse complement.
TAGACGAAGATTAAAATGCTTTACTATTTCCTCTATAGTGCACAAGAACAATGATATTCGTCCGTTTACACAGATTTGTATTTTCGACAAATCTTATTTAGCTCTCCTCGATAGTGGCGCTAATAAAAGTGTGATAGGATACGCTCTTGCAGAACACATTATCTCTATGAAACACAAATTTAAGAAAATTAAAGGTTTTGTTCATACTGCGGATGGTTTAAAGCAAGCTGTTGCTGGTACAGTTAGCATTCCCATCACTTTTAATTCTAAGATTAAGGATTTCGAATTTTTGCTCGTACCGTCCATTAAACAAGATGTGATTTGTGGTATGGATTTCTGGAAGGCCTTTGACATTTCCATTTCGCCTTCGTTCACTATTAATGAGATCAAAGCTGAGTCGTCACTTGATTCATCTGGCCTTGATCTTTCTGTGTCGCAGAGAGCTAAATTGAATTCCGTAATCGGATATTTTCCTTCATCAGAACGTGATGGCTTAGGTGAAACCTCACTCATAGAGCATAATATTGATACAGGCAATATCAAACCCATTAAGCAAAGATTCTACTCTTTGTCGCCAGCTAAAGAGAAGTTGCTGTGCGAAGAAGTAGATCGAATGATTAAGATAGGCGTAATCGAAGAAGCTCCCACTTCGCCGTGGTCTTCTCCTGTCACGTTAGTCGTTAAACCAGGGAAGGTTCGATTCTGTTTAGATGCTCGCAAACTCAACGCGGCGACAGTAAAAGATGCCTATCCCATGCCTATATTGGATGGTCTCTTAAGTCGACTCCCTTCGGTGCAATGCATATCGAAAATCGACTTAAAAGACGCATTTTGGCAAATACGTTTGGATTCGGATTCTCGTCCGAAAACTGCTTTTACAATACCCAACCGACCTCTATATCAATTTAAACGTATGCCTTTTGGTCTTACCAATGCTCCTCAGACTATGTGCAGATTGATGGATCAAGTTATACCGTATCAGTTAAAATCGCATATATTTGTATATCTTGATGATCTGCTAGTCATGTCAACAAGTTTTGATGAGCACTTGGAGCATTTGTCTACAGTTGCTACACAATTGCAAAAGCGGACTGACGATAAATGTCGGAAAAAGTCAGTTTGGTTTACGCCAAGTAGATTATCTTGATATATTGTAGGAGAAGGTACTCTCCAAATAAACCCTAACAAAATACAAGCAGTGGATGAGTTCCCAGCTCCAAAAACACGGAAACAACTAAGAAGATTTTTAGGTATGACTGGATGGTATCAGCGATTCATTTCCCAGTATTCTACAGTCATATTTCCCCTAACTGAATTATTAAAAGGAAAATCGTATGAATGGAATGACGTAGCTCAAGTGGCCTTTGATGAAATCAAACGCAAGCTGTGTTCTGCTCCATTTCTAATTCATCCGAATTATTCAAAGCCATTCGTTGTACAATGCGACGCTTCGTCCTATGGAGTAGGCGCTGTATTAGCTCAAGTGGATGAATCAGGAAGCGAGAGACCCATCGCTTATATGTCCAAAAAGCTAAATAAAGCCCAACGAAACTATACAGTGACTGAGCTTGAATGCCTAGCGGTTGTTCTGGCAATAAAAAAATTTAGAATGTATATCGAAGGACAGTCTTTTAAAGTCGTTACTGATCACGCAAGCCTACGTTGGTTAATGAACCAATCAGACTTGAGTGGGAGGCTGGCTCGATGGGCAATTAAATTACAGGGCTTTTCTTTTGATATTGAACACAGAAAAGGAAGTGAAAATGTAGTAGCTGATGCACTTTCTAGATCCTTCGAAGAAGTGACAGAAATCGCAGCAGTAGAGTTAGAACTGTTCCCGGAAATAAATCTCGATTCCGATGCCTTTCAATCACCTGAATATTGTAAGTTAAGAGATAGCTATCAAGAAGCTGCTTTACCTGATTTTCAAGTAATCGATCAATTCATTTATCATCGTTGCGCATTTAATCAGGATTGTTGGAAATTATTCGTTCCAGGCGAATTACGACAATCAGTGATCAGAGCTGCTCATGATCAGCCAACTTCTAGTCACTGTGGCATAGCTAAATGCTTAGAACAACTGAGAAGGAGATTCTTTTGGCCCAAGATGGTTGTCGATGTTCGTAACTATATTAAAAATTGCGATATATGTAAAACCACTAAATATCCAACGTGCAACTTAAAACCTCCGATGGGAAATAAAGTATCGAGTGACAGACCTTTTCAGAGGTTATACATCGATTTTATTGGTCCTTTTCCGCGCACTAAACAAGGCAACGTAGGAATTTTCATCATCCTAGACCATTTTTCTAAGTTTACCTTTCTTAAACCAGTAAAGAAATTTACATCGCAAGTTATCATCAATTATTTAAGAGATGATATCTTTGCATGTTTTGGAGTACCGGAAGTTATAGTTAGCGACAATGGCACTCAATTTAAAAGCCATGAGTTCACTAACTTTATTTCCAAATTCGGAGTTCAGCATATAAGAACAGGTGCGTATGCTCCGCAATCAAATGCAGCCGAAAGAGTTAATCGCTCTATTAACGCAGCCTTAAGAGCTTATATACGGAGTGATCAGCGGGTGTGGGACATTTATTTGCCAAGTATCAATGCGGCTTTAAGAAATTCCATACACCAGTCGATTGGCATATCTCCATATCTAGTAGTATTCGGACAACATATGACTACACACGGTCAAGATTTTAAATTGCTTAGAAATCTTGAGTTGCTTAGCGATGGAACGGAAGGTTTAAATAGAATTGATCAATTTCAGAAGATTCGTGCAGACATTGAAAAACATCTCACAATGGCTTATGAGAAAAATCAGCAGATGTATAATTTGCGTAGTAGACCACGTTCTTTTGAAGTTGGACAACAAGTGGTCAAACGGAATTTTGCATTAAGCAATGCAGCAACAAATTTTAATGCCAAGTTAGCTCCTGTTGGAATCAACGCTCGCATTAAAAAGAAAATTGGCAATTCTTTATACTTATTGGAAGATCTAACAGGGAAAGAAATAGGCACATTCCATGCTAAAGACCTTTGGTAGTTCCTTGTTCACCCTTTTTCAAATTCAATCTTCGTCGTAAAGACTCCCATTGAACTTGTGGTGTAGGGGTGAGCAATGTCCGTTAAGTTGAAATTTGAATTTAAATTGTATGGCGGTATCGATATTTGCGACGCGACTGTTGTGCAAGCTAACAGCTGCTCGCGATAACATCTGCATTCGATGATTGATGCACTCGCCAACAGATGTTAGTATATTATTAATTATCTATTGAATATTTGCAGTGAGTTGGCAGGATCACTTTTGCCATTCACATAAGTATCGTATTAAATAATATCGATATCTAACTTAGATAATCAAGCAATATCGATATTCTCGCTTAATCTAGGCTAGACCATCACTTTTCAATTCGAAAGCTACAAAGATAGTGTGCCGCAGCCAAAATATTAAAAATAAATCTGACGGCATCCGTCATAATATAATATATATATTTTATTGGTGTTGTTCGGGAGTGCGCACTTTTCAAAGTGCATTGTTTTTATTTTCTTTGGCCCTCTTGTTGGTTTTACAAGGTACGTAGCGAGATAACCAAACTTCATAATTTTAATTGGTACGTTTTTCCTGGTGTAGGTTATTGTGTGTGCAATCACGTGGCAACGACCACAGTACAGCACACATCCACTGATCTGCAACTGCAGAGGCCCCGCGCCAAAAAGGCGTGGCAACAACTTTGCAAAGGGAGTTGCCACCATATGCCTAGATATTTGCATTTGAGTCACCAGTTTAGTGACTTAAAGACAGCAAGAGGCTGTAGAAGCGACGCCATGCGTTGCTAAAACGGTTCCAGAAGGAACCCAAGCTTCGGATAAACTCTTTTGAGATAGAACGGATTAGCATTGAGCTGATCGTGGCCACTTCTCGTTACCAGTGTGGAAGTTGCGCCATGCGCTGCTGCGGCTGCGCGTTTCGCAGACTCGTTGCTACGACTCGCTGCTAAGTGTTGCCGAGTCCGCACCACTCGTCGTCGCATCCTGATTGGATGTTGTGTTGACAGTGCGATTGTCACTGGAGGCCACTGCTAATTTTCGTTGCTGCTTCTGACGCCGCCGACAGTGCTGTTGCACTCTCTGTCGCCTTTGTTGCTGTTATTTCTTTTCTCGTATACGATTTTTCTTTGCCATATAAAATGTTCAACAAAGTAACGTAAATTCAATTAAAAATAGTATTGAAATATAATTCGTATTTGAATTTAAATGTAAATTTTATATTTAGTATTATATTTTAAGTTAGATATAATCCAATAGTAAGTCCTCATATGGGTATGGTATGTATATAATATTATATCAAAGCTGTTATATATTCTAATCCTTTTTGAAGTTCACCCAGCTCATCAACTCATCAATCATCACAGGCCTGTCGATATCGATGCAGTATAAAAATCAGCGTATAATGAGTATGTGTAAGTACGGCATAGCCGCACAAAAATCGTTTGTAACTTGTATATGACAGCTATTATTTTATTATTATTCTTAGTAGTATTATATTCATACCCTTCCTATTAGGAAATACTAGGCAAATTAATATAGTAGGCAAATAATGCATAAAATGAAGTTATGTACATGCATTATAGTATTTTTGAATTCTTTTAGTATTGATCTCTTGGAATAATCATGAAGTCGAAATAAAATTGTAAAGTAATGGGCACCTGATATTACTTGTTGTTGCTTAAATTGGGTAAAGGCATAGAGCCAGAAGCTTTTACAGGTTGGGAGGGTAAAGAAGAAGAACATAACCATCTTCGTTCTTCATATATATATATTGAATGCATATACTTCTTAACCGGTCTATCGGTTGATAGCCTATCCTGTCTGTTCCCGTCTTAACTCTGTCTACCTTTTTTTTTATCTGTGTGGCACGGTAGCTTACTAGGTGGCAAAAGACCCACCCCACTTTCCCTGAGCTTTAGTCGACAATGTAGGCAGAGTATGCTTCCAGTTGGCTGCCCACTGAACGGGTCGTCTTATTATAAGACGACGCCCAAGACGTGTTCGTTACACTATTTTGATTAGAACATGTTTCTTTGTGTCATTATTGTTGACAACTTCAAAGACTTTGGGCTTTTTTATTATTTGCTCATTTTTATTTTGTGTTTTGACCTTTGTTTCTTCTTTGCAGGAATTTTCCTGTACAGCTTTTGATCTAGTCGTTACTTTTAGTATTTCTCTATTAATGGTTTTCAATTCTTTTATTGTTATGCGTGACAAGGCGTCCGCAATATGGTTATCTTTCCCCCTTAAGATATTCTACTGTAAAGTCATACTCTTCTAAGTCCAGCCTCATCCGAGTGAGTTCGGAACTCGGATTTTTCATAGAGAATAGGTATGACAATGGTCTATGATCGCTTTTTACCATGAAATGCTTGCCATATATGTATGGTCGAAAATGATTTATGGCCCAATGAATGGCCGCTAATTCTTGTTCTGTAGTGGACTTATTACTTTCACCTTGAGTGAACATTCTTGAAGCGTATGCCACTGGAAGTTGTTGACCATTGTGGTCTTGTGTAAGTACCGCTCCGCATGCGTGTTTACTAGCATCGGTTGTTTTGCAAAATTCTTTGCTGAAATCTGGGTACTGCAATATTGTTGGTTTCATTAATTCCTTTTTTAAAAATTCGAATGCACTATTGCATTCTGCTGTCCATTCGAATTTGACATTCTTTTTACAAAGCCTCGTTAAGTGGCGTGAATGATTAGAAAAATTTTTTAATGAAACGTCTGTAATAGTTACAGAAGGCTACGAAACGTCTAGCACTGTCAGCATCTGTTGGTATAGGATATGTAACGAATCACTAGTGTAGTATTCGTCTGGTGCTGGTGTTGGGTTTATTAGCGTGGCGTACGCGCTGGCTTCTCCGGGCTTTGCTCAGGTAGCATGGGGTTAAACAAAAAGGCCAACTAATAGGACGCACCACTTATAACAATAATACATTTAAAATTCGCGTACATAGGGGAAGACAGAGAAGAAGGAGAGTAATGGGAAGGTTACATTAAACAATAGTGAAAGGGAAGAGACAGGGAAGGAGAGGAAGGTAGGTTAACAAAGAAGACGGAGCCACTCTCTAACGCAACACAGCTGTTATTGTGTGCAGACGCCCACCCTACCGTGATCCTGCATTCAAATGCCAAAAACTTAAAGTTGGCAGGATCCCTAAAGACAGTGGTTCGGCTAACCTACTCCTGCTTGGTTAGGCATGGTTCCAAATAAAAGTAAACAATTAAGCGGACATACTTAATTTATTAACATATAAGAAAAGTGATTTGAATTTTAACATTACAAACGAAATGACAAGAAAAATAAATAAATAAATTAATTAACGGACAAACATAGTAAGTGTGTATGAGGCAGAAATTATTTAAATAAGGCCAAAACGGAAAAAAAATAAATAAATAAATACTAAAAATAATTAACCTATAAATATAAAATATGTTCTTGCATAATTATAATATAAATAATTATTTTGGAAGTATTAAATGGAAATAAAATGAAGTGAAACTAAAATGATAGTTAAAATTAACTAATTTTGGTTCATGTAGAATGTATTGCTAGCATTTAGAATATAGGCAAACATTATATTGAAATTAAATGTGGATCAGCTGATGGCTGTCACTCAAATAAATGACTTGCTATTGCCAGTCTCGCAAGGTCATTGACCGCTGGGACTGCAAACAGCTGTAGCAGCGCTATGGTCAGAGGGACCACAAGCAAACGAAAGCTTTAGCTCTAGCTCATAAGAAATCAATAAGTTAGAATGAATCAGACTTACATACAGTCGCGACTCCCACGCAGAAAGATCTTTCCTTGTGTTGGTGCCTGTCTGTGGTGTAGCTGTGGAGAGATAATAATTTCCGAGCTTTTGCGCATGCATGCAAGCTACTTGCTATGTAAGACGATCAAACAAACATACATACATACACACGTATGTAGGTATGGTTGTATCTGCTTGGCGGCAATACAAAATCATTAAATTTTATAAGTAAATACAATTATACAATGAAATCTTGCCTATTTCTGTTGCCTGATTTGCACTCTTAAGTGTTTGCCATTGTGGTCTTGTACAATTAAACAGTGGTATTTGTACTAGGCGGGCCGAAGAAAAGTGATTGTTTTCAATTTTCTCGCCACATCATAATACACTTACAGCACTTACAAACATTCACTTAAAAATGCACACTAAACAATCTAAACTAACAATATTACAACGAACAATAAGATAACAAGAAAAAATAAGCTAACAATAATACAACCAAAAAAAAAACATTAGCTGCTATTCAGCTGTTCGCCTTCCTACTGGGTGACACTGATATTCGCCTGGAGGACACCACAGAACATAGCAATCTGTAGATGGAGATTGCAAAGCCGTCGGCCGCAGATGTTTTCCTTCATCCGAAACTCAGTCTGCTTGGTTCTGCTCAATGAGAGTCTGCAACCAACAGCAGATCATCTGCTCGTGACGTACCAACAGCTGATGTGGCCAGCAAAGCTGTGACAGCGAGCTTTGGGTGGATGGCCGTTAATCCCTCCTGTGTGTGTGGTGAATTTTCAGTATAACGAATTTAAAATTCGACCACATTCAAATTTGGATATTGGTTTATTATAAATTATTACGCCGTTTTATATAACTGGATATGGCGTTCATATGAATTATCACGGCGTTTATATTAATTGTGTTATTATAATTTATGGCGGAGTTTTATATCAATCATAACTGGGTTTTATAATTGATGACTGAGTTATTATAATTTATGACGGAGTGCCGAATCTAAAAATAAATAGACAAAACTAAACTTAGAACAACAAAAAAAAACTAAATACACGTATAACAAATATTTACCCTAATCTGGAAAACGGCACTTGGTTTATTTACGCCAGTTGGCAAATTCCTCTAGTGGACAAACAGCTACAAGTGGACGGCAAGGTGCACTTTTGTAAAAAAAAAAAAGAAGATGACCAGATTAACGACTCAGTATAACAATCATACAATGAAGTATCTTTGTATACTCACAAGTACGTTTTAAGCATCTTACTACACCAACCACTTCACTGATGTACTTTTTTTTTTCTATTAAAGCACATGCACTTTTCCACTATTTTTTTTTTCTTTATCAGGTTCTGCACATAACCTGCTAACCATTTCTTCCAACCAAAACCAACAACAAAAACCTTTTTTTCGGAAATTTGACAATTAATCCTACTCAAAAAGGTAATCGCTTGTCTATTGTGGTCTGGACTTAACACGATCAGCTGATCTAGCAATTCATGCTTGCACGTATCGTGGGCCACCAATAGATGGCGCTATTTTTGGAGCTTTCAGTCTCATTTGTAAATAAAGCTCCGTTTCTCAGTACAAAACATGACAAGTCATTTAGTACCATGTTATACAACTAAACAAATTAAATAATACAAATTAACTAGGACAATAAACATATAAATAAATAATATAATACATAATAGATAGAAATATGTAGGTGTGCAGAAAAAGAAGAAAAAAAATGTTGCATACTTTTAGGCTTAGTCAATTTCAGATACGACAAGCGGCCTATTACAGATATTTATCTATAACTTCATATTTGGTGTCATCTGGGAGTATACCTTTATCGGTACATTTGTGACCCAAATATGTGACTTCTTTCATAAAGAAAGAACATTTCCCAGGATGTAGTTTCAGATTATGTTGCCTACATAGCTCGAATACATTTGTTAAATTTTTGAGCATATGTTTTTCTGAACAACCTATTACTACTAAATCATCCATATATAGAAATGCTTGCGATGGTTCAAGACCAGAGAATGCAAGTGTCATCATACGTTGGAAAGAGTTTGGTGCTACTTTCAGTCCGTATGGTAGTCGCGTGAAGCGATATGAGCCGTTGGCTGTTGAAAATGATGTTATATCTCTATACTTTTTTTCTAGTTCTATCTGGTGGAATCCAGACATTAGGTCGAGACATGAAAAATATTTTGCTCTTCCTAATTGATCAAGAATATCTTCTATTCTTGGAAGTGGAAATTTGTCTGACAATAGTTTCTTATTTATTTGACGATAGTCTACTGCTAATCGCCGTCTTTTTTCCGTTGAATTTGGAAGTGGTTTCTTTGGAACCAAAAGTAATGGACTATTATATTCGGACATTGATGGTTCAACAATTCCATCATTTATTAATTTTTTAACTTGGCTAGCGATTTCTGGTTTTTGACTATCTGCCATACGATAGTTTTTTATATAGACCGGTGTTTCATCTCCTAATCTGAGTTTTTGTTTGTAAAAATTGTTAGCTGATATTGGTTCTGTTTCTAAACCAAATATATCGCTAAATTCGGTGCATAAATAAATATTTAAAAAATCTCAACTGTTTAAAGATTTCTTTGGTTCTATTATCATTTTCTAATGGTGTTGTACAAATGTCATAGTCTTCCAATGATTCGCATTTGATCTTTGCGCCTTCTATTATGGCGTCTTTAGTATTTGTATTTATAATACGAATCAATGCGTTTTTGATATCGACAATTGTGCTTGCTATTATTATGCCTGGTTGTAGCTCCTGATTTGGTATTACAACCGTTTTTTCGCTAGTGAGTAATTAGATTTGTTTAATTACTTCGCATCTAGCTGGCAATAATAATGTGTTGGAATCTAAGTTGTGTAAAATTGGAATGATTATATGTCTATTGAAGTTATTGGGTCTTATTATGAACCAGTCTTGAATGCGTTGAAATTCTAATATGCAATTGTATTTTTTAATAAAATCTAAACCGATTATGCCATCGCATGGTACCGGAAAATTCTCAGGTACTACATCAAATTCATGTGGTATTAGAACATCCTGAATGCGTAGGTCAAGATCGATTGCTCCTATAGACTGTATGGTTCCTTGTCCAATACCTGTAATATTTGATATATTACTGAAATTTAAGTTGTTATATTCATTTGCTTTGTCTTTTAGCAATGAAATGTCTGCACCTGTGTATATTAATAATGTAAGAACTGTGTTTGTTTTGTAGTTTTTTGCTTTAATGAAAATACTCAGATTTAGGTTCAATTTAAACACCTTTACTGCTGATTGCTTAAGGGGTTTGGCTGTTTTCCGATTGTACGTTACGCACATTACGGTTGTTATTCTCATTTTGATGTTGATTGTTATTTTGGCTTTGGTTACCTCCGCCTTCGTTATTACCACGGCCGCGATAGCTTCCGCGACCTCTGTTGTTATTGTTATCATTCTGGTTGTAATTATTTCTGCCTCTACCGCGATAATTAATTACCTCGTTTATTATTCCCATTGTAGAATAAGACTGTGTTAGAATTACCGGTCATTTCTGTACTGCAATGTATATATTTTTCCATTGCATCATTGAATGTACTAAATGTACCCGCTGTTAAGATCATTTTGAGTGACTCATTGGCACAGTTTCTGATCAATGCCGATATCGACTCTTTTGTCGCAAATTTGTCGGCATTATCGGCGTCTAATCCGCCGTCTATGTAAGCTGCTTCGAGCTGCTTACGCATGTTGTCTATTTCGGTAGCGTACTGGGACGCGGTTTTGCCTTTTTGTTGGGCATTCATTAACTTGGCTTTTATAACGTCAGGTGACTCTCCTTTTACATTTGCCTGCAATATGTTAATTATTGCTTGTATTGATGTCGCATGTTCGACTATATACGTCAATGGTCCAATAATTTTGGTCTTTATGACCTCTACGGCTAAAGCTTCCTGATCTCCTTTAGTTAGATCCGTCAACTTTAATGCTGTCACAAACCTATTTAGATGGAGCTTCTTACCATCGAATTCAGGTATTGTGGCAGATACCTGTTTAAGGTATGCTCTCTGAGCTTCCACTGTATTGGCCATGTTTATATTTGTCTTTTCCTCTTCTATTGATTCGCTATCGCTTTCGATGTCCGAATTCTCTTGCGGCTGTGACTCGTCCAGTTCTTTTAGCTGGCTTTCGTCGAATTCCGCTATTTTGGATATTTCGGTTGGTATTTCTATTATAATACTGTGTCTAACACTAGTATTACGTAGTCTTTTACCAAATGAACTAAGAACTTTTAAGCATTTAGCTTTATGTTCTTCAGTGAGTTTTTCTCTGTTCTTTAATATAAGGTTTTGTAGCGCGTTGTATTGCGTTATCAATACCTTTATGTGATAAATAAGCATCTGAGTTTTTATCAGAGCGCTCTTGTTGATGCATTTATATGATTTATCAAAAGCATCTTTAATATTGTTTATGGCTTTTGCTAGATTTAGCCATTCCATGTATGTACATTTTAGTGACGTAATCGCACCTGTACCCCTGTGGTATGGTCTGTACTATGACCATCAAGTACGATAGTTTTTTTTTTATATTTTGTCTAAATCGTTGGCTCGACCCATGTAAGTCTTTCTCAACGATCTCTTATGAAGAAGATATATCTTCAGTACTAGGTTAAAGGCTGATATTATTACTAAAATCAAAAGTAGCACGTACAGTTCGTCTAAGTGTAGAGTTGTATCCACGACTTCTACTATATTTACAACATTTGCGGTGTTACCGTCCGCTTTTGACTTGGTGCCCCCCATTGTGAACAAAATTTTAGTTAACGATATAGATAGATCTAGATTAGATAAAAACATAGATATATCTTGAATAATTGACAATTATCATCTTCTTTTGTTTTGTTTATATTAAAACTCTCAATTGTTGTTTTTGTTGTTGCAGCGGAAACCGCATTGGCAACATTAATAATATTGGGCGGTTGGGGCTATGGCTTTTAAAAGCAGCTCGCCGTTTTACTTCGCACCGCAAAGTTTAATGTTGATGGCTGCAAGGCGCTCCTTGTAGCGCTGTCGGTCTTCCCCGTTGGTTGCCGTCTTCAGCATCTCGATGTTCAGTCTTCTTAAGCTGAGCAATTTTACCTGGCGACCACCTCGCTTCTTCTTAGGTGGCTGCTCCCTCGCTGCTATCCTTGCCTTGTACTCTTCTATGATCAAGGGCTTTGGTCCCGCGGCTGGATCTGCCTCTATTGCCTCTTTAAGGCTTGGCAGGTCCCTTTGCTCGACAGGAGCAGGGTGTTGAAACGTCGGCCTGGTGGTCATTCGCTATTGTAGCTCATCTGCTACTCCTTCGTTGCTATAGTGTGCGGACGTGCACACCATAGTTTTGTTAACTTTTTTTTTTACTTGACTCGATTACGTTATTTTGTTTTTATGGACAGCCCGATTTTTGTTTGTTTCATGTTTTAACTTATGATTTGCGTATTGTGTGTTTTCATCATTTCACTGCAGCAAGACAATTGTTGAATTGATAACCGTTTATATCATTATTGGTTTTTGATTATATATTTTTTTTTGGGTTGTTTTTGTTAAAAAAAAACTATCCGAAGAGCCTTAGCTCTTTTGTCACGGTCGCCATGTGATAAAAATGTTTTAAGTTCGTAGTCAAGGAAAATAGTTGCAGCACGTTAGTGCTGATCTGTTGTCAAACTGTGAATGTTCTTTTATTCAAATAATTTGGTTGGCTTAGCCTAAGTACATAATAGTGGAATGACACTGCGTAGAAGAGCAGCTGCATATATATATCTTATATACTATGTTCCGGAGAGAGAGTCTTATGGGCATATACATATATATAGTAATATATCCACCACCAGAATAATTTCTCGTACATGACAAACACTCATAATTATTCCCCTATCTTCCAAATTCTTTCCCACAAATCATATCATAAACATAAACATTTGTCGCGACGGCACCAACTGTCACAAACAAAAAGATCCTATTACATTGGCGATCGTGCCACTTCCAAAAAATCCAAAGTCCATTAAAATTTTCCATTTGCAACTTGAGGACTCAGCATTACTGCACTAACACAAACACAAAACATCACACGTATGTTAGCCCTAAGTCGTAATAAGAACTTTCATGTTAGAGCTCAGCATATTGTGAGTTCAGTTTTTAAAGACACTTTCCTCACTTAAGACGCGTAGCCTGCGAGCTTATAAATAAAAATAAAGTAGTCTATTAAGTAAACAAAAATAAATCCTTGTGTTTTATTTTTTTTTTACTGTTCGTACACCGCGAACATCTAATTATATATTGTAAGTGGTCAGCATGGGAATGCTGACATAGCTTGAATGCTGTCTTAAAGTGCAGCAGAAGTGGGTGATCGTATTTCGCGTCCACTTGAGTTTGTTTATTTATGCAATACAACTCAGTGTTGCTGCTTAGCTATTGGTACAGTGTACCCTAGATATATGCACATACTACAATATAATAAATATAGGTATAAATATATATGAGGAAAAAGAAAAAAATATTGTATACTTTTAGGCAGTGCTAAATTTTTGCTGCGACAAGCGGCCTATTACACATCCCCCCTGAGAAAATCACACTTAGTCGTTGTAGCGACAAAGTGGGATACCCGCTTGGAGGTAGCTTGAATGAAATATCCGAAGATAAGCGAATATTGCTTAATGTCCTTCGCATTGAATTTGTCTATAAACTTGCCCTGTAAATCTTCCATAATACGCGGAACCTAACTTGCGTCTGACTCGGGATTTTACAAAAGTTCGAGCTAATTTACCACTGAAACCTTTCACAAAATTGTTTTGCTGGAAGTTTCGTCTATACAGTTCCTATCAAACAATGTAGTTAACTTCTCGACTACGTGTATTATAAACATTTTCGTTGCGTATCTGCTCTTGGCATATACCACTCCTTGCAGCTGCACGAATAAGTTCGATTGAATCGTCTCTAATAAATTGAGTAGTTCTGTCTTCAAGTTGACCCAAGTTCCGTAAAAGCGCATAAGTTTTCCCATTGGTAACCTATGCTGCCCGAAGGTCACTCTATAAGGACTTGTTCGCACTGCCGAATGTGTCGCGTATCGAAGCGCACAAGCAGTAAAGCTAAGCGACTCATCCCAATCTGTTTGATCAGGCTTAATATACGCCTTAATAGCAGCAAGCACTGATCGATTGGCACGCTCTGAAGCATTCGCTTGTGGCGCGTAAACCGTATAACGATACTGTATCTCGTACTTTTGAAGCAATTCATTGAATTTTTCCGACTTGAATTGGACTCCATTATCGGATAAAACAACTTCTGGAACACCGAAACAATGAAATATGTTCTCCTCCAAGAACCGCACTACAGCCTCCGCTGTGAATTTTTTTACGGTTGCACCCCGTAAAAATGGATACTTTGACAGATGGTCTACCACAACAAAAATGCCAATATGGCCAGAACGACTACGCGGATAAGCTAAAAAGTCCACATATAGTTTTTGAAAAATCCTACAAGATTCTTCATTATGGCTTAAAGGCGGTCGCAATGGCTGATTTGAATGCTTTGGGACTTTGCAGATATCACAATTGCTGATAAAAGCTGTTATGTCAATTAGCATATTTGGCTAATAGTAATATCGCTGCAGTGCACAGTGGGCGATTTGGTCCCGCTAGCGGCATTTAATTCAAATTTTCAAATTTAAAAATCCGTTAATATTTTTTCACATATCGATAGCAGATGCTTTGATTAGATTTTTAAAAGCTTTTTGAAAGCTCTACGATCAGCTGATCATCAGCTGTGATCCGACAAACACACCATATGATTTCGCAAAGAGCTTTACACAATTTTTTCTCTTTGCGCGCATGAAATTTAAGTTCCTCGGAAATTTACAATTTTTGGTGAATTTGTTAGAAGTTTGGTTTTTTATTATATTCAAGGTATGTATTTTCAAAAAAATCAATGTTTGTGACCGGTCTATAAATGTGTGGCTCATAGAACGTAGTGGTAATTCAGTGTATTAACAACTAGCCCGGATTAGCGTACACCTGTCTTTCGTGGAGTAGAACTTAATTTATTCAACTAAGTTCAGTCTAACTCCTTTATTAGCCGAAAGTGTGAATCAGTGGCGTCCAAAATGTGTAATATCAACTGCTATTATCTGCTAGCCTTGAAACTATGGTACTTTTTAGACACAGTGTTAGTACCAAAAAGGGATCTTTTTTTAGTATTGCACTCAGAAGTCATCCCATTTTTTTCCATCATCCCATCATTTTTTAGATAAAGTTTATATATGAAATATGTTAATTGAAGTTCAAATAAAATAAAAGTACAACAAAATTTTAAATTTAAAAAAAAAATTTTTTAAATTAAAAAAAAAAATTTTTTAAAAAAATGTTTAACTTAAAAAATTCTATGATTTTTTTCTGATCAGTGAAAAAACCCCGACTGAAGATATCTATTTTAGTTTAGAAGTTATTAATTAAATGCCGCTAGCGGGACCAAATCGCCCACTGTGCAGTGGTCGCTTGGACCGCCAACATTTATTCGATGGGCCTAAAAGTAGGCAAAGGTTTTTTTTTGCCAAGTGGGAAAAAAATGCTAGCGCCACGGCACTAGATGTAGAAAATAGTAGTTAATGTAATATATTTGTTAAATTTATGTTTATATATGTTAATAATCCAATTTTTGTTAGTTAAATGTTAAATGTATAAAAATTGTTTAATGTTAGTATAAACTTTTAGGATAATTGTATTTTGTTGGCACAAATTTATTAGCGCCATCTGTGTGTTGGGCTTGGCAACATCGCAAAAAGATTTTCGCGATAGATGCATCTTAAGGCAGTGAATGTCAAAGAATGGGAAGTTAAGAATGCATCAAAAAGTTTAATGCCCTATTGACAAGCCAGTTTTTTTTCTTATTCGCGCTGGTCATGCAATCTGGCAAGTCATTTTCTGAATTGGTCTTGACAAGTCGCACGAGGTGAAAAAAAATATATATAAAGTGATAAATAAGTGCGACGGTCGTTAACGTAACGACAAAATATAAATATTCAGTTAAATAAAAAAGTGCATAGTGCGAATAAAGAAATTGTGTGAAAACACCCCCTTTTTCGGTCAGCAGCCAATAGCCAACAGGCGGAGACAAAATTTGGAGTTTTTGTGGTGCCGCCCAAAAAGGCAGGGTAACTATTGCACACGGCAGATATAAAGTTTACATGTATTCATGATCTGATTTTTTCTTTCAAAATCAGACGGCACGCAGTTTCATAGTGTTCTTTTGGATGTTGTTGGTTCTTACGAAGTTAAGCCACCAAGCAAAGCACATCCACTCCGCTTCGACAGTTGGCAGAACAAATCTTGTACTAAAGCTTTGAAAGCTTCTGCACGACCGCTGCGAAAGCTGCAGCAGATCAGCTGATAGCTGCAAGCGGGAGTCAGCACTGCAATCTGGCAGAATTTTGGAGGAGCGATTTGCAGCGCTACCGCGCCGCCGCCACCTCAAATTGCATTGGGAGTTGTCTCTAAGAGGGAAATCAAGGAGAACGCCAACATTACCTATATGTGCAAGTGACCGTGCGACCACCTGAAAAAATGTCTCCGAAGCTGATGATCGTGATGATTGTGTTGTTTAGTATATGTATCTCGACATTGTTCATTTTGGGCGTTCTGCCACTTAATTAGTGCTTCTTTGTATTCTATTTTGTTCATGTAAAGTCTTGTTTGGGTTCATATATATATGTTGAATGGAAGAAAAACTGTGATGTAAATTTACATATGATTTCGTGGTATAATATACTATGTATCAGATGTAAATAAACTTCATTAGTTACCATAGTCGTCCTACATATATCTTGTTCGTAAATACTTTTGTTTTCTGTCATGAAATTGCAATTTTAAAATTACATTTATAATTGTTTACAAAAACAATGGAACATCTGGCGTAAAAGCTCAGATCACCATTTGAGTAGAAAGCTTTTGGTTAGGGCTTTAAATTTTTGCTCCACAGCTGCACCCACAACAACATAACAACACACACACACACATATTACCGGCTGTGAAAGATCTTTCGTCGCTGGAGAATGATGTAAGTGAGCTTTTTGTTTATACCTATGTAGCTTGTTCTCATGTTGTTCGCTACAGAGCTTTTTTGTATGGCATCTGTTGAATGCAAAATTTATAGACCAAACGAAGTTTATTTTTTTTTGTTTTGCTGGCAGCTTCATTTCGCTGCGCCTGAGAAACCTTAAGTTTCTTAGGGGAGGGCATTTGCCGATGGTCCATTGCTGGCTTGATATGGCTTCTTAATTAAAAAGTTTTATATTGCATAAAAACTATCTGTTAATTAGCGATCCATGTAAAAATTGCAATATGAAATATTGGCTATCTATTTCTATTATTCATATTTATTCTACTTATCCATTTATTTAGTTTTTAAGTATTTATGAAATAGATTTAAATTAGCTTTAATATTTCAACGTCGTTATTTCACATTCCGTCCATGTTTTCTTTTGTTGCCTTAGTTGTCTTTTCTTTATGTTTCTTAATTTAAATAAATTTTTTATAATGTTTAGTATTTGCGAGTAATTTTTCGAATTTGAAACCATGCAGCGTTTGTATGGGGAGGGTTGAGTAACGAGGAGCTTCTCTGAGGGATCCTGTTATTTAAATTGATATTTACGTTGGCTTTGCAGGATCATGGTAGGGTGGGCGTCTGCACCAATGAGTGCACCGTAAAGCAGAAGTGCTCCAAGTCGAAGGTAGATCCCTAACTTGTCTTTCCTCCAGTTTTCTTCTAACTCTTTACATCTTTTGTTTACTGTCCTTGTATGTACCTTCCCCGTTTTCCCCCTTTCAACCAAAGTACGCGAATTTATTAATAATGTAATTAATCTACGGAAGCACGTAGCGGAAAGGATTTTTTCTCTTTTGCCCACACCCATCCGACCAGACAACAGCCGTAGCGATCGCGTACGCCTTTCGTATCATTACAAGTCCACCAGCTTCTTAAACGAACAAGCTTCGTTACACGTTACATCGCCTCGCACGTTCTAAAGTTTTGGTGATTCCATAATGCGCGGCGAGTGGAGAATTATGACATTCCTCAGCGATGAGATCTTTTGGAATCCACACTTTCCAACACACGTCATCAGCGACTTGTTCTGTCGACACATGTTCAGAACGGCGGTAAATAATTTGATATACTATTTTTAAGTCAGGCATTTGAGATAGCTGGGCCTTAACTTTATCCGACTTGAAATGAATTGAGGTAGTATCTACAACCTTATCGACACTTAGCGAAGATAAGTCCTTGGTGTAAGTGCGAGACAGAGCATCAGGTACAACGTTCTGACTGCCTTTCGTATGCACGATTTTAAACGAGAAGGCTTGCAACCTAAGTGCCCACTTTGCCAACTTGGAGCATAAGTCAGTTTGCGACATTAGCCATTTTAATGACATAGGGTCGGTGTGTATCGAAAACTCGTACCCTTCTACATAAACACGAAAATTCTTTACGCACATTACTGCTGCTAAACACTCCCTCTCCGTAAATGAATAGTTGCGTTGGCACTTATTCAATTTCCGTGACATAAGTACTCCTTCAGCACCTGTGTGACTCGCATCACAATGGATTGCAAAAGGTTTGGTGAAATCTGGACTATGCAGCACTGGAGCTTTACACATCAGATCTTTCAGTAACTCATATGCCGTCTTAAAGTATCAGATATCGGAGCCGCAATACTAGCATAGTTCTGAATAAACTTGTGATACCAGCCGGTTGTTCTCAAAAATCGTCGCACTTGCTTAATCGATTTCGGCACTGCAAACTCCTGGATGGCTGATACCTTATCATTGTCAGTTTGTATCGTACCTTGACTTATGACATGCCCCAAGTATTTCACCTCTCGCAAGCAAAATTTGCTCTTCTTAACATTGATGTTGAGTCCTGCCAGTGTTAAGCGATCTGCCAGTTGTTTGAGGACCACTAAATGCTTTTCAAAAGTGTCAGAAATTACCAACAAGTCATCCAAATATACGAAAATTTTATTTCACAATTCAGGTGGAATAACTTTGTCCATTAGTTTGGTCATAGTCTGTGGCGCATTAGTAAGGCCGAAAGGTATGACCGTATATTGATATAATGGTCTGCCGGGAACAGTAAACGCAGTCTTCTCTCGTGCATTTGGTGACAAATTTGCCAGTACGCATCTTTCAAGTCAATACTTGATGTAAATTCAGCTTTTGGTAATCGACTCAAGATTCGATCTATTAACGCCATCGGATAAGCGTTCTTAATGGTCACCTCATTCACTTTTCGACTATCCAAACAAAACCGAACTTTCCCAGGTTTTTGAACCAAAACCACGGGTGCCGACCAAGGGCTATCAGACTCTTCAATTACTCCTAAGGCTAACATTCGATCGAGTTCGTGGTAGATCAACTTTTCTACCGCTGGTGACACCGCATAATGCCGCTGCTTTATGGGTCTGCAGTCCGTCACCTCAATATCGTGTGTTAGCTAATTGGTCTTTCCTAACCCCTTTTCTGCAAACGAAGGAAACTGTTTGATAACAGTGACAAGTTCTGTTTTCTGCTCAGATGTCAACTCGAGTTGCTGCGGATCATTAAATGTAATTGAGGCAATACTGTTAGTGTGAGCCTGGTGCATCAAAAACATTGGCAATAGCTCGAAATCTCTCCAAAAGTCAATACCCAAATACAAATCTTGCGACAACGTCGGCACGATATAAAATCTTTGTGATTGTATCTTGCCCTTAAACTGGACAGGAATAATCAACTTGCCACAAATTCGGTGCCTATTTCCATCAGCAGTTTCCACAGCTGACGATAGCCGCGTATATTCAGTATTGTTTGTCAGTATTTCCTCAGCTCAACTCCCACTAAGGCAGTTAATACTAGCGCCAGTGTCCATTAATCCCGTTATCGTTTTGCCTAGCCTCTTGACTTGGGTATAAGGACGAAGATCACCAGTGATGTCTACAATTGACGCTAATACAGCTCTTTTTGCCTCCTTTTTACTTATTATATAGTTCCCCTTCCGCTGCTTATGGCGAATACATGAACTACAAATATTTTAGTTTATCTTCTGGTACTATAATTGGTTAAAGTCTTATCGTCATCTAATCGGTGTTGGTACCCTTCGAGACTTGTGACTTGGGTCGATAAGTGTCGCGCTTACCACAGCCATAACAAAACACTTTACGTTCTGCTACACAGTCTTGATATCGATGATATCCTACAATTCCAACATGAATGTGCTAGAGCATCTACCTCCAGATTCTCTGAACCCACATCAGCATCCTCCTCATCCATGGTGGCTTGGACCGTGACTTCGCTTACATGCCGTCTCGGTAAACCTCTTGGGACAGTTGATTGCATTGAGATAGTTTTCAAAAACCTCTCTCGCGTACGAACAATGTGACGCAACTACTCAATGCTGAATATTGACACATACAATATTTCATGTTGAATTTCAGACAGCAAATTGGCTCGCAAAACCTCCAATATGGACTGCTCCTCCATTGGGCTGTTTAAACGATCTGCTAATGCCACAATGGCTTCATAAAACTGATCGAAAGATTCGTTGGCTTTCTGTTTTCGTTGCGAAATAGCTGCTCGAATTTCAAAATTGGTAAACTGATTTTTCAACGCTTTGCACAAATAGGCCCAACGAACTTCTGTCACGCTTTTGAGGTACCTCCTGAAAAACTCACTTCCTCTACCCTCAAACAAATTACTCGCATATCTTGCTAGCAACTCAAAGTCTCCGTTCAGAGTTTGCCGGGTCAATGATTCTACGCGATTTAGAAAATCTTCTATCGACATAGACGAATGTCCAGAATATCTTAGTTAGCAATAATCTGGCTAATTCTGTCGGGTCGCAGACTATTACTCAGCTGAGAACCCAGTTGCGAAGAGTTGGCACCAACTTGCTAACTGTTTTGGTAATCCAAACAACTCCTCAAAAGTTTGATGATGTGGACTTGGTGGAGAAGGTCTAGGGATAAATTGAATTGGTTCAGTATTGGCAGCTAGCTGTTGCTGAACTAATCTCTGAAAACCATTTTCCATCACCTGCGATAGCATCTGCGTCTGCTGAACTAATGCAGCTGACATCGCAGCCGCAATTGCCTGCTGTATCTCTTGACCAATAGCACTTGCCACTGGCTGAGCTACAACCGGCTGCGGAGCTTGAGGTCTTAGAGTCGGCTGCCATGGCTGCGAGCTGGATCTACTACCAATATCAGTAGAATTTTCTACATTGGCATTTGCCGATGCGACCGTCGCCGCGGCTTTCGCTTGCCTTCTAGTTCTCATATTTGCACTTCAACTGGCCGCTTCCAATTCTTCAGCAAGATTCATAGAAGATCTTGTTAACACAGTGCGGCACACTGGACACAAATTCCAATAGGAATGTCAGTGTGAGTATTATAGCAGGCGTGGTGACAATAATGATTGCACTTTGTAGCTAATAACTGAGCAGGATGTGCGACCTCCTGAATGCAAACACAACAAATGGTTTCCCCTTGAATTATCTGACCTGGCATGGAGGAAATTCTGCTACGCCAAAGAAATGTCTAAATAAATAATACTTGTAATAATGGAAAAATAAATAATAAATAAGAGAAAAATTAATAAATAGATAAATACCAAATAATAATTAACACACAAAAATAACTGAACAAATAAATAGATATGTAAATAATGATGTGACCACAATTACAAATTCGAGCTGATAAATAAAAAAGATATGTTACATAAATTATTTGGAAACCATGCAAAACTTCACAGAGTGTAAGTTAGCCTCCAGATTTTCCTATTAACCCACTCCAATGGATAGGACTAGTTGCTAGATAAGCATACTTTCAATTAGTATGACGAAAAAGCAGCTCTGAGCCACGATCCGTTTCAAACACTAATTGAAATTTTTATGACTTAACAGCTACTACCAGGAAAGAAAAAGAAATTGGGGAAAATATATGCATTCATAAAGCTCCTTCATGTTAATAATACCAACTTTGAGAGCAATTATTTCAAAACCAAGTAGCATAATAGCGCATGCAAACCATACTCATTCGATAATAGATCGCCTAATTAGTAATATTACACTGTAAACTTTTATGATTGCTAAAGACGGACAATAAACAATACTAAACACACTAAGCTGACTTGCTCCACCACGGAACTATGTAACCCCAGTCAATGAGTTTAGTTGTCAATTGCTTATTTAATTTTTGTTGTACTAATTCATTTCCATCGTTTTCATCAGGGGTTTTTCTTATCGCAAGAGGCAGATCTGGTCCACGAACTTTTTCAAAGTAAGCTCCTTTGTTACTGATCTCATGAGGTATTATTATTATCGATAATAACACAGACAGAAAGAGACTAACCTAGTACACAAATATGAATAGGGACAAACAAAAGACTTGAATCACTAGATGGTATTGATTCTAAAGCATATACCATAGTTTATAGGCCGTGTTTAGATTCTACATCAAAAACAGGCCACACGATTGGGCGCCAACTATATAATTAAATTATAATTATATCTGTAACGAATTACGAATGGTGATCGTGCATAAATATAATAAAATTAATTATTTTTATTTTGAAAATTACTAATAATTTAAGAATTATGAAATTACAATGAACTAATTTACTTCATTGTGAATGATGGAAAGCACAATGAATATAGGCAAACATGATCTATCTTTTAGTGAGTAAAGCTCTGCACAAGCAATTGTATGAGGATCAGCCGATGACTGTCACTCAATTCAGATCTGTATTTTGCCAGCCTTGCAAGGTCATTGACCGCTGGGACTGAAGTAGCAGCTGTAGCAGTGCTATGGTGAGATGCATCAAAAGCTCTAACTCATAAAAGTATATATTATCAATTAGTAAGAGTGAAACAGACTTACATACATTCGGCGACTCCCACGCAGAAAGATCTTTCCTTGTGTTAGTGACTGTCTGTGGTGAAGCTGTGGATGAAGAGTAACAAGAAAGCTTTTGCGCACGCGTAAAAGCTGGCTTCTACCCAGCCAGCAATTGGAAGATCGTTTTTGAATTAATCACCTTGACGAGTCTTCCTCGAGTCGTTGAAATGATTAAAAAAAGATTCCTTTTATGCGCGACTAGAAAATGAATCGAAAATGAGTCATTTACGACTCTTCATATACGATTTATAAAATAGCAAAAACAGTCGAAAATTGGTCATCCAGATGATTGAAATTAGATTATTTGTTGCTTTGTACTAACATTCGGTGAGAGAAGTGGTGGTTAGTCGGTGGAACTGAGTCGCGCGCTCTCCTTTGGTTTTTTGCTCTCTGCCTTTTCTCGTTCATCTTTTCCAAACGGTACTTTTCCCCAAATTTTAAGGGGTTGCTGCAATGTTCTGCATTTTTAAACTCAGTTTTAGTAACTTTGTGAGCTAAGTGAGATTAGGTAAAGTGAAAAGAATATGTCGTCCAAAAATATTAGAAAATTGGCAAAAAAAAACAAGCCAAACAATTATTAAGCAAAGACATTGTGTTGTGTGCATTAAAAAAATGAATACATGGCAGATGACACAAATGAAGAACTTGTCGCAGAAAATAACATTGAAAATTATAACGACTCAAGCGCGTCAAGTGAAAAAGTTCTTTTATGAGTGATTTCAATAGTGAGAGTGAAAATGAAAGTGAAAGTGAAAACGAAAAAATAAGTTTGTGCAAAGAAATGTCAAAATGGGCTACCGAATTTGGAATAAGCTTTGCTGCACTTAATGCATTGCTCTCAATATTAGCACAAGATTGGAAGTTACCGAACTTGGTTTTGGACTTCGGTATTGATGGCCTTCCCTTGTTCAAAAGCAGCTCTAAACAAGTATGGCCAATATTGGCCAGCGTTGCAGACACAACCTACGTTTTCCTTGTTGGCGTGTATGAAGGAACTTCTAAGCCAAGTTGCGCGATGAATTATTTACAAGAAATTATTTCTGAGTTAAATATTGTTATGCAAGAGGGTTTTTTGTTTTCTAATAATTTGTACCAAATCTCTGTTCGCTGTTTCGTAATGGATGCACCGGCTTATATTTTGGGAACTAAGGGACATAGTAGATACTATTCATGTGGCAGGTGTATTCAAAAAGGACAAATGGTTAAACATCGTCATATTTTTCCACCAGAAACCACTAATTCACCTAGAACTAATTATTCCTTCAGAAATAGGACTCAGCCAGAACATCACCTAAAGCAATCTCCATTAGAAATGTTATATCTAGGGTTGTTGATAATATATCAAAATATCAATATATCGATATTTTTTCTAAAAATGATATATTTGTATCGTGATATTTGTTTTGCCCAAATATCGAAATCACGATATTTTTTTTTTTGATATTTTTTCCTTGGTCACTCTAAATTCAAAGCGTCGATTGAAACTTTCAATTTAAACTTAAACTAAATTTGAAATTTAACAGAAGAATAAAGGGAGAAATGAATGTTAAATCAAATTACACAAACATAACAGGCGGCACCGCGAAGTGCATTCATTGTGAGAAAACAATTAAAACCAGCGGTAATTCATCGAATCTGCTTGCTTGCGCAATAAGCATAGCGAAATTTTTCAAAATGCGCGCAAAAAAAGGTATTTATGTATGTATAGCATATAATATAAATATGACTGTAAGCTTAACAATTCATGTGCTGAAAATCTTTTAAAATCTTTTGTGTTTGATAAACCAAGGCTTTATGATTTATCCTTCATAACTTATAATTTTCATTCATTATTACATATTCATGAAGATGCCAAGCTTTATGGATCTCTAGAAAGTATAAGCGCATTTAAATTTGAGAACCATTTAAGTAAAATTAAACGAAAGGTTAGGAAAGGAGATAGTGTAGCAGTACAAATTTATAAAAGACATGTAGAAAGTAGCTATAATTTAGAGAAGGAAGTAGGATATGAATTGCATGCTAGTTTTGGAAAAACTAAAAAGGGAAAAATATTAAATGTAAATGTGAAAGGTGTTATTTTCTCAGTCCGAGAACCCGATAATTTTTGTTTAGTAGGAAATAAAATTCTTAAGATTACTGAAATACAGAACTGTAATAATATGCCAGTTTTTTTTTTTGGAATGGCAGTAAATAACTTGACACAAGCTTTTCTTCAACCAATTGAGTCGAATAATTTTCAAATGTATTGTGCGGCTGATATAACATTTGATGACAAAATTGAGTTTTCAGTAAACGATATTGTTAAAAAAATTATATGTTTACGTAATTCTGCGACCCTTAGTTTCTTTTTTTACACACCTTGTGCACAATGTCTGATAACTATTATTCATCGGAAAATTTTCAATACACACAATTGAACAATTCAACATTATGTAAGTAGACCATAATTAAATACAATATCTTTCAATAACGATATTATTTTTAGTGCAAAATGATGCCAGATTTGACAAAATTACTGATATTTTACTTGAAATACAAAAAGAAAACCGAATTTTAAAGGCTGAAGTTGTGGAGGCAAAGCTTTCTATTTCCAAATTGGCAGAGGAAGTGATTACGGTAAAATTAGAAAATAGAAAACTTCACAGCACCAGAGGGCAACACACGGATGATTTGCCAGACTTCAGAAGCCTTCCATTCACCAACATCAATGAAATTACCAAATTTGATAACGACATACAGCAGGATAATGAAAAATTACAACAATTTGTAAGTATTGTATATATCAATCAATTTTAATTTGTTATAAATAATTAAATTTTTAGAAACAATTTATAGGGAAAACTGGTGGAGAAGGACCAACTCAATTTTTGAGAGCAGCAATTCGAAAAGTATTTTCTGACGAATTAGCTACATTATATAGTTGGAAAGGCACCAGCACAAAGCCAAGCGCTGAAAAGTGCTTCCTTATAGCAATAATTAAAAGTAAGAAAATATTTATATTATTGGTGAAATAATACCTTTCTCCTCCTAGATATTTGCCACCTAAAATACAATTGTACGGATAAGGACATGAATATGGTTTTCAAAATTTTTCGTACATGTCAAAGACCGTGTTAATAAAAGAAAGCGTGTGAATTAGTTTAGTTGCTATTTAATATACATAATTTGTTAAAATTTAATTATCGTTAATTTACTTCATTATTATTACTTTACTATTTTCTTACTTAATTACTTCATCTTACATTTCTAAAAAAATTTTTTTTACATACCAAGGATCGTGCAACAAGAAGAAAGCGCGTGGAATAGTTTAGTTTTTATTGGTATTATTTGTTAAATTTAAATTATTGTTTCTACTACTGTAACGAACCGTCACAACGCCGAGGTAACTAGCGCTGTCAGGGATCGAAATAAGAAATTTATGTTTGCTGAAACCCTACAAGTCGAGTATCTCAAGGTGTGAGACGGTCTTTGTGGACGAAGGGGATCAAAGTCGTAAAGAAAAGACAGGAGTTTTTCAAATTGCGAGACAAATGCTGGCGTGTTATCACACTGGCACAGTCACACTATACACCCTTTTTCAGCGTCGACTGTAGAAATCTGTAATCACACTACTACGGCGAACGGGGAAAAATGTGTGCGTCTGTGTAAAAAGGTAGACAACGACGAGCGAAAGACGCGGCGAAAAGAAAAACAATGTGTATCGTTAGTGTGGTGGTGTTTGTGCGTTGTCGCACTCGATGGGGGTTAATACAAATGACTATGCTACAGGCTATGCGTAATCGCATGTGTTGAACGGGGAGCAAAGGGAGTAATTAAAGTGTATCAAGCATTTAGCTTGAACGTACCTTTAATATCAAATGTCTTGCGAGTTTTTATTGCTTGGCGCGTACTCGGCACGTGGTACTTAGGTTTTTTGTCACTCGCGGGTTTACGTGTTACGCACTACGAATTCTTATCAGAGAGTGAGAGAGCCGCTCCTCCTACTCTCGCCTTTTTATCTAGGTCAAGGTCTTGGCTCTGCCAACTCGCTTTGTACTTTCTTGACCTAAATTTGCGCATGCGCTGTTGACTCGCTTTTGCGTTGCACTTGTGCTGTTAACTCGCTCTGCGTTGCACTTGCGCTGTTAACTTGCTTGCTCATTTTTGCGCTGCGCACGCGCTGTCAACTTGCTTGGCTCATATTTGCGCTGCGCATGCTCTGTGAACTCGCTTTGCTCATTTTTGCGCTGCGCATGCTCTGTGAACTCGCCTTGCGCTGTTAACTCAGCACAGCTGGGTGAGTGACCAAGTATAAGAGAAAACACTGGTACATATGTTATCGAAACGATTATTTATTTTTGTGGCGCAGTATGGTGCGTCACACTCCCCCCTTTCCCGCAGGGCGAATGAAAATCCGGATACGTCCGGTTTTTGTTCGATTCACCTGGTAGGTGGTATCGAGGAAGGTATGCGTGAACCTAGTCCTAGTTCCGCGTCCCTCGCTGCAGCGGACCTCCTCGACTAGGCCCCGGGGTAGTTGGCGTTGAGGCGTTTCCACCTTCCACTCGGCAGGAGCTTCCACCAGCTCGCTTTCCTGGGCTACCTCAGTCATCAGGGGTTTCTCCTCCTCCTCCTGCAACGGAACCAAGTCCTGCCCCAAGACCTCCAGCAGGTCGGCGAGAGGGTCGGACTCCTCGTTGGCTGGGGATGTCGCTGGGTACTGCCGGCGGAACCGAGGCCCGTCCGGCTCGTCGTCCGACGACGCGGACTCCCAACGTGGACCCTCTTGCGGTGGGTCGTAGGAAGGCATAGGGAGGGGGAACCCGTCGGGGTCGGACATATCCATTTCCTCCAGTCGGCATAATACGGGC
Source organism: Drosophila sulfurigaster albostrigata (assembly GCF_023558435.1). Classification (NCBI taxonomy): domain Eukaryota; kingdom Metazoa; phylum Arthropoda; class Insecta; order Diptera; family Drosophilidae; genus Drosophila; species Drosophila sulfurigaster. The sequence goes on along the minus strand of NW_026909710.1, from coordinate 245,055 downwards.
GTCATCGGGCGCCGAAAGGCTGGCGGGAAGTAGGGTGGTGGCACCGGGCGGTCAGCGATCGCTGGCCCCCGATAATCCCAGTGCTCTGGCAGCTCGAAATAGGATGTGAGGGTTTCCCTGGAGGGAGGATAACATCCACCACCGCCCGGTCAATACGGGTTACCCGCATTCCCCATGGGCGGACGGCCGGCTCGTAGGTTACCGTACGGTCTACCTCTTCGACGAAAAATGGTTCATCCGTGTCGCTATCCTCAGTGGGTGGAGGCCGGTACCGTTGCACCTCCGTCTCGGTCGGCGACGGGGTTCGAGCATACAGCCCATGCCCTAGTCGCGGGTCGCGGCGTTGCCCGGGCCTGGGTGACCAGGCGCCTGGTGGGAGTCGAAACCGGGGCTCTTCCGCCTCGCTGCTCTCCTCCTGTTTGGACTCGTCGTCCTCCTCATATGGCCTCTCCTCCGATTCCCCCTCGCTGGTGAAGTCGTATCTGGCTGGTAGGCCAGCCAAGTAGAACAGGTCATCCTTGTCCCACGGGGTGTATAATGACTCCCCTTTCAGGCGACTTACGGGGTGCATCCTCAGGGTACGAGGAATAGCGCGGCTCCGCACGATCCGGCGTCATTGGGGGTGCATCGCCAGCGTAGTCGCGTGGCGGAGAAGAACAGGTGAGGTCGATAGGTTCCATGTACTGTAATGATTGAGAAAAGTCGTGAGATTATTAGTAACTGACTGGTGGAACTGAGGAAATTGTGGTCGGATGGATAGGATCAGGGTTTGATCGCGGTTCCCGACGTGTCGCTTTCGTAGTCTTCGGCCTCGGAGTCAGGCCTCTGCTCCTGGAACTCCCGGAGATCGGCAATGTTAGCCACTCTTTTTTGGTTGGTCGTAGTGTGTTGTAAACGGACGATGTTTGCTGCAATGAACTTCTTTACTATGTACGGGCCATCGAATTTCGGAGCTAGTTTTGCTGCGAAACCGTCGGCAGCGTTGAGAGATGGTGCTGCCGCAAAGCACCTTTCCGCCCAAAGTAGGTCGCCATTGCCTCCGGCGTAGGTTGTAATGTCGACTCTGGTCATGGCTCGCTTGATTCAGGTTTCCGCGTACGATGGTAAAGATCTCCTGCAGTCTTTTTGCCTTATTTCCGGGGTCCTCTAGTTCGCCGGGGGCCTCTGGTGTCACCTCGTCATATAATCCTCCGGGAAGTCGTGGCTCCCTAACCTGTACTAGGAAAGCTGGACTGTAGCCGGTGGACTCGGAGACGCTGGAATTGATAGCTAGTGTGATCTCTGGAAGTAACTCATCCCATTGGTTCTGCTGTCCGTCGATTAGTTGCGAGATCATGGTTTTAATCGTCCGGTTGGCTCGTTCCGTTGGGTTTTCATGGGGCGAATAGGGAGCAGTGTGTTGTAGTTCGACCCCGGCGATTTTTAGAAATGCCTTGAAAGACCGACTAGTGAATTGCGTCCCATTGTCGCACACGAAACGTCGCGGAACCCCGAAATGAGCGAGGATTCGTTCTCGGAACGCACGCTGAAGGCTCGCAGTAGTGGCACGTCGTAGTGGCACTAGTTCTACCCATTTGGAAAACAAGTCAAAGAAAACGAGGAGCATTGTGTTACCTTGCTTGGAACGAGGAAGTGGGCCGACGAAATCAGCTCCAATGATGGCGAAGGGTTCTTCTGCGGGCCGGGTATGCATGGGTCCGGCAGGCTTCTGCTGTGATGTCTTGAATTTTTGACAGCTCAGGCATTGCCGGACGTGTTTCTTGACGTCCCGATGCATACCTGGCCAGTAGTACCGCTGACTAATTCGAAGAATAGTCTTACGTACTCCTAAGTGGCCGGCAGCTGGTTGGTCATGACACTCGTGAAGAACGCGAGGTCGCATGGCCCGGGGTACGCACAACTTCCACGTCACGTCGTCGAAGTCATCGGACCGATGCACGATGTGCCGGAACAGTTGCCCGTCCCTGATGGTATAATCCGGGTAGCGTTGTGGTTCCTTACTCACCTGTCGTATGCGCCGGGATAGCCACGAACAAGGTTGGGCCTCCTCCTTTAACATAGCCAGCCTGGTAAGGGGTTGTCGGGAAAGAGCGTCGGCGACTACGTTCTGCTTTCCGGGTCGATATCGCACGTCGTATTGGTATTGTTGCAGCTCTAAAGCCCAACGTGCCACACGTCCATGTGGTGATTCTAGTGAATTCAACCACTTGAGCGCCAGATGGTCGGTGACGACCTCGAATCGATAGCCCTCCAGATAGCAGCGAAGTTTCCTGATGGCCCAGATCACTGCGAGACATTCCTTCTCGGTGGCGGAGTAGTTCTCCTCCGCTTTGTTGAGCCGTCGACTAACATAAGATATCACGCGCTCTTGACCGTCGATTTCTTGGGTCAGGACTGCTCCGATTCCTACGTTGCTAGCGTCAGTTTGTAGCACGAACTGCACGTGGAAGTCCGGGCATGCTAGCACAGGGGCGGTGGTCAAAAGAGTTTTAATTCATTGAACGCGACTTGCTGCTCTTCGCCCCATGTCCACTTTCGCCCCTTTTTGAGGAGTTGTGACATGGGTTGCACCACCGTAGCAAAGTTAGGGACAAATCGGCGGTACCAAGACGCCATGCCGATACACTGGCGTAATTCTTTCAGGTTCGACGGGGGAGTTAACTCGCGGACAGCTGCCACCTTGCTAGGATCCGTGTGAATCCCCTCCTCACTGATCACATGTCCTAAGTAGGTTATTTTTCGCTGGAAGAATGCGCATTTTTCGTGGTTTATACGTAGGTTCGCCCGCCGGAGTCTTTTGAACACTTCCCTAAGGTGCTTTGTGTGTTCCTCTAGGGAGTTCCCGACCACCACAATATCGTCCAAGTATGCGAAGGCGAAAGGTTCCATGTCGACTCCGATCACGGAGTCCAAGGTACGCTGGAATGTCGCCGGGGCCGAATGTAGTCCAAATGGCATCACTCGCCATTGATACAGGCCGCGTCCTGGTACGGTGAAAGCGGTGGCCTCTCGACTTCCCGTAGCCATCGGTATCTGCCAGTAGCCGTTCTTAAGGTCCAGCGTGGATATGAATTTCGCGTGTCGTAGGCGTTCCAGGATGTATGTAATCCTCGGAAGGGGAACCGATCGCTCATTGAGCTGTCGGTAGTCCACGCACATCCGCCATTGTCCATTCTTCTTTTTCACTAGTACGATTGGGGCACTGTGGGGACTGTAGGAAGGCTCGATTAGCCCATCCTCCAGCAATTAATCGACCTGTTCGTCGATGATCCTTCGCATGGCTGGGTTCTTGGGAAAATAACGCTGTTTGATAGGCCGCTCGTCGCGCAGCGTTATAGTGTGTTCCGCGATTGATGTTACTCCGGTCATCCCTTCAAACTTGGGGAGTTCCTCTTGTAGGAATCCTTGAATGTTTGGCGCAATGTCTGCAGGCCATGGGGAAGGTCCTTGTTCGTCTGTGTCGGACCCCATCTCGAGGGCTGGAGAGGACGTTTGAAGTCGAAGGTCCTGGAGATGGGTCGTGTCATAGACACTCGGTCCCCTTGTGTCTGGGACGGCAGGAGTGACACTGGACAAGGTGACCGGGAGCGGAATTGGAGCAGCAGGGTTGTGCCTTGTAAGCCGGGGACGGGGTCTCGGAGTCGGTCGGGGCATTTGAACTGCTTCTACGCATGTTCGTTTCCGTGGAACTGGAAGAGGGGTGTCGCCAGGGTAGGCCCGGGGTGCGAAGCTTGATGGCACAAAGGTGTTTTCATTGGTGCTAACGAGGACTCTAAACGAATCTGGGCTGTGCCGCAGCAAATCGTTGTCTCTATGGAACCGAGGAAATCCAGGCCCAGTATCACGGGCTCAAGGATATGTGGCAGGACTAAGAAGGCTACGCGAACTTCTCGATTTTCCAGTCGGACACGCGCTGTGAGCGTCTTCGTGACCTCCCGAACGGAGCCGTCAGCGAGACGAATTCGCGAATCCCTAGTCAATGTGTTCTCGGGGTGCTAAGTCGTGCGGCCAATTCTTCGTTGATGAAACTCGTGGTGGCACCGGTATCCACAGTTCCCTCGGTGGGCATGCCTTCGATCTGGATCTTGGCCACGATTCTCCCACCGGTTAGATGCATCGTGGGGATTACTGGCGGGTCGTGGTGTCTATCGTCCTCTACTCCTCCCGCCGGGGTAGAGGGCGATGACCGTTTCCGTCCCGTTGTTCCGACAGCAATGGATCGTGCGTATGTCTCGTTTGCCGCAGTCCCAACAAAACATCACGGCAGGATTCTGGCATGCTGCCTGTACATGTCCTGGTTGCGCGCATCGTCGGCAAACCCGGGCTACATCCGGCACTGAAGGTTGTCCTGTGGGAGTGTTCCGAACTGGTGGTTGGTGGGGCCTGTCCTCGGGTGGTCCTCGGAACGGGTTATGCCACGTCGGTGGAGTCTGTGTTGGCGGGTATGCCTCGCGGCGGGCCGGTGCCGGGGGTGAAATGGCAGTCGCCGTCGCCAGTGAGGTCCGTGGCTGGATTCGATCCTGTATGTATTCGAACTCCGTGGCCAACTGGATCAGTTGGGGCAGACTTGTGACCTCGTGTCGGCGGGCGTAGTACTGGTATTCGGGGCGGGCGTTGTCATAGATTCGGTCGAGCTCTCGCGTCGTGCTGTAGTCAGCATGGTGCATGAGGAACCGAATTTCCGTTACGAAATCCTTGAAGGATTCGTTTTCTCGCTGTTTACGCTCACGGATGGTATCTTCTAATCGTTCAAAATACCGCGTGGGCAAGAAAAACGCGAGAAATTCCTTACGGAACTCCGACCAAGGGACTGCGCTCAGCCCACTGGTTCGGAACCAACGCGCGGCACGATCCACCAAGCCTTCGGCCATACTCCTTGGCAATGCATCGACCGAGATCCCGTATGCCTGAGCCCGTTCCTCCAATGCCTCGACGAAAGCCAACGGATCACCCTGGCCGTCGAATTGGATTCCCCATTTCCTAATTCGATCCAGGTGAGTGCCGTATGGCCAAGGGCTTGGGTTGGCGGTGATCGGGTTCGGCTGGGATTCGCCGACGAGTGCCGGGGGAATTGGCATGTGTAGGCTTGACGTGGCGGGGGTAGAGGACAGCAACGGGACGTGAGACGTCGTACGTGCTTCCGTCTTGGGTAGAGTAACCGGCGGGGCGTGCAAAAGCTGTTGGCTTAAGCCCGAGGTGGTGGCTTGCGCGTCGGGTTGTGGAGTGCGTGGCCGCGTGTATATCATCTCTAATTCGGCAAGTCGAGCCCAGACTTTCCTTCCAAGCCTACTTTTGGCAATTAGAGATGCGAACGCCTTCCGCATGTCCTCGACCTTGCCTTCGACTGAGAATTTAAATTCTTGCGCCAATGCTTCCAGCTCATCGCGCCGACGGTAGTATATCCATTTCACGCCAACTCCAGGGTTGGGTATCTCCTGTGAGCATGCGTCGCTGTCGCTCTCGTGGTCACTCATTATCTTTTTTCCTTCGAAGCACTCGCGGGAATTTAACGACTTAAACTACAATATCACACCTTGCTAGTGGGTTTTTATGCCACTCGGAAAATAAGTTCCACTTGACTTGTAGGGTCCCTGCTCGGGCGCCACTTGTAACGAACCGTCACAACGCCGAGGTAACTAGCGCTGTCCAGGGATCGAAATAAGAAATTTATGTTTGCTGAAACCCTACAAGTCGAGTATCTCAAGGTGTGAGACGGTCTTTGTGGACGAAGGGGGATCAAAGTCGTAAAGAAAAGACAGGAGTTTTTCAAATTGCAACGTTGTTTAATTTTATTTGTTATTACTCTGGAAACGGATTTGTTAACAATGATGTGAATATTTCTGCTTCTGGGGTTGTTCTCGGGTCCAACGTCGATAGGATTGTTACACGGGAAGTTGTCACGGAAGTCAGTGTGAAGCACACCGACTATGCAGCACTGTACACACTTTTCGGCGTCGACTGTAGTGGTTGTAGTCACCCTACTACAGCTAAAACGGGAAGAGTTGTGGTTCGTGCGAAGAATACGGAAAACGGGCCACGAGGCGTGGGTGAACTGGTTGCGAGTGTGTAATCACACTGGCCCACTTACACTGTACACGCTGTTCCGGCGTCGACTGTAGTAATTTGTAGTCACACTACTACAGCTAACGGGAAGAAACGGGGGTTCGGACGAGTTGTAGGAATCGTAGCACGCGGCGTGGGCGGAGTGGTTGGGAGTGTGTAATCACACTGGCCCAATTACACTGTACACGCTGTTCCGGCGTCGACTGTAGTAGTTTGTAGTCACACTACTACAGCTAACCGGGAAGAAAACGGGGGTTCGGATGATTTGTATGAATCGTAGCGCGCGGCGTGGGTGAAGTGGTTGAGAGTGTGTAATCACACTGGCCAAATTCACACCGTACACATTATTCTGGCGCCGACTGTAATAGTTGTAGTCACACTATTGCAGCTGGCGGGAGCTAGGTATACCTCGCGGAGAATCGTAACCGAGACGTACGGGGGAGGCGAGTATTGGTGCGTAATCACACCGACACGGTCGCACCATACACACTATTACAGCGTCGACTGTAATACTGTTCCGCGAAGAGGGCACTTTGTTTTACACTAGCACTACGGGAGAAAAACGAGGCACACAGTATTAGCGAGACAAATGTGCTGGCGTGTTATCACACTGGCACAGTCACACTATACACCCCTTTTCAGCGTCGACTGTAGAAATCTGTAATCACACTACTACGGCGAACGGGGAAAAATGTGTGCGTCTGTGTAAAAAGGTAGACAACGACGAGCGAAAGACGCGGCGAAAAGAAAAACAATGTGTATCGTTAGTGTGGTGGTGTTTGTGCGTTGTCGCACTCGATGGGGTTAATACAAATGACTATGCTACAGGCTATGCGTAATCGCATGTGTTGAACGGGGAGCAAAGGGAGTAATTAAAGTGTATCAAGCATTTAGCTTGAACGTACCTTTTAATATCCAAATGTCTTGCGAGTTTTTATTGCTTGGCGCGTACTCGGCACGTGGTACTTAGGTTTTTTGTCACTCGCGGGTTTACGTGTTACGCACTACGAATTCTTATCAGAGAGTGAGAGAGCCGCTCCTCCTACTCTCGCCTTTTTATCTAGGTCAAGGTCTTGGCTCTGCCAACTCGCTTTGTACTTTCTTGACCTAAATTTGCGCATGCGCTGTTGACTCGCTTTTGCGTTGCACTTGTGCTGTTAACTCGCTCTGCGTTGCACTTGCGCTGTTAACTTGCTTGCTCATTTTTGCGCTGCGCACGCGCTGTCAACTTGCTTGGCTCATATTTGCGCTGCGCATGCTCTGTGAACTCGCTTTGCTCATTTTTGCGCTGCGCATGCTCTGTGAACTCGCCTTGCGCTGTTAACTCAGCACAGCTGGGTGAGTGACCAAGTATAAGAGAAAACACTGGTACATATGTTATCGAAACGATTATTTATTTTTGTGGCGCAGTATGGTGCGTCACACTACATTCTATATAAATATAATATTGTAAAATAAAATGAAGTATTTTAACCCTTTCGGGACGGGGTTTTATTTCGAAAACCAAGATAGTTAGAGAAAATTCTTTTTCAGATTCTGAAAGATGACTAAAAATAATTATGTACTGCATACTTGGAATTCCTGAATTCGTCCTTTTATCCTGGGACATATAATCCCAATCCGTTTTTTGGGTGGGATTTAGAATCCCAATACATAATTTGAGCGGGATATATAATCCCAATACATAATTTGAGCGGGATACAGAATCTTAGAAAATTAATATAAAACTCATTTCGAAACGAGAGTTTTATTTGTAAATAACAGCTGTGTAATGATATTAATTATTCAATGTATGATAAGGACCAAAACAATCGAAGCACAAAGGTGTGTTGCAGCCTGAGCACATCATTTTTGTCCGTTTTTCCTGGCCAAGTGATGTGCATCGTGCACAGCGTCTCCGATTGACTTGATTCACTGGCAAGTAGCCTCCAATATTGAGAGCATTAGATCTTGACCGCTTGGGAAGTCTACCTCCCCGTGGTCTTGGCTGTTTGTCCATATTCTTTTTGCCCTCGGAAATCATATTTTCTGCTAAGGGAACTAAAAATTCTTTGAAAGGCAGCTTTTTCTGTTTTTGTTCATTATAAATGATCCATGCGTTTGTTACAGAAATCATTAAAAGCTTGTAGAAAACTTTTTTCCACCACTTCTGCGATTTGCGGTTGAAATCGTACAGCCCTGTCTTTTGATCGGAAATGTCAGCTCCACCCATTATTTTATTATAATCGCTGATACTTTTGGGCAGTCTAATAGTTTTTAGTGCCATCTCGTTGTTTCCGCTGAATTTGCTCAAGGATTGGCTCATGGCAATTGGAAACTAAGAGCACTTCCTTGGAGTCCATCCAGCGAGCTGCTAACATGCCGTTTTCATTGAGCTGAAACTGGCTATCACCCTTTATCAATTTTCCAGAAAATTTTGGAGTATTGTATTATATTATATGTTCCAATTGCTGGACGGCCGGGTATTTCCAATAACTTTATGGAAGTAAAGAAGCGATCAAATGCCAAGCAAACATCAGGCTCGTTAATGGTCGAAGCTAATTTCATTACCACTCGTTCTCCAAGAGTATAAGTTGACTGAATCGAGCCGTTATTATTCGATTCTTTACCAGTATAAATGTTGAGATCATATGCATATCCAGTCTTTGCGTCGCATCTCATCCAAATCTTTATTCCGCGTTTTATTGGCTTCATGGGCATATATTGCTTCATGCTTGATCTACCTTTGAATTTTACCATGCACTCATCAATGGATTGAAAAGGACTCTCAGTACGAGCAGTAGCAAATGTGTTTTGAAACAACGTACAAGGTCAGCTACGTAATAGTCTTTAGATGCATTCTCTTCCTTTTGGCAGTCGTTGAAATACAACTTTGATGCAAGTAATAGAAAGCGATCTCGTGACATGCAATTCTTGATAACAGAATTTCCCAGTGACTCATTTTGCACCAATAATCTTTTAGTGATGGCACCTTATTATAATGCATAATTAATGCAACGCAAAGAAAAACTAGGATTTCGTTCGCATCAGTCAAACCGCGATTGGAATCAAGCCGACGATTCATGGCAACTAATCGCTGGTTAGTGCACTCTGCTATCCGTACACGTAAGCTATACGGAAACAGCTTGCTCGCTCGTTTGCAAGTCATATTTCGAGAAATAAACGAATCATTTTCGAGTCATATAAGAATCAAAAATAAGTGAAATATTCAATACTATTTTGTTCTTGTATTTTTAATTTAATTATATATATATATATATTCTTACTACTTAAAATACTTCATATTATTTTACAATATTATATTTAATTTACTACATTATTATTACTTTACTATTTTCTTACTTAATTACTACATCTTACATTTATTAAACAAATTTTTTAGATAGAATGTAGTAGTAACAATAATTTAAATTTAACAAATAATATCAATAAAAACTAAACTATTCCACGCGCTTTCTTCTTGTTGCACGATCCTTGGTATGTACAAAAAAAATTTGTTTAAGAAATGTAAGATGTAGTAATTAAGTAAGAAAATAGTAAAGTAATAATAATGTAGTAAATTAACGATAATTAGGTTAGGTTAGGTAGGACCGGCTGCCCTGTACGGGGCAAAGCATAGACCAGTGGAGGTCCGTAGCTGTACCGGTAGCTTATCTACGTCTCAGAAATCGCGCAGTATGGATGCATTTTTGGCAAAAGCCAGCAGCATCCTAGGAGATAGCCGTGAGACGTCCCGAAGATCGTTGTGGCACGGCGAATTAAGGTATTACAACCGGAGTCGGGATAACGCTGGGCATCTACAGAGAAGATGCTCAAGTGTTTCCTTAACCCGGGTTCGTTGCATTTCCTGCACTGATCACTGTTCGTGATGCCCAGCTTTACAGCATGGACAGCTGACAGACAGTGGCCAGTTAAAATGCCTAGCATTAGCCTGCAGTCTTTCCTTGAAAGCTGCATGACGAATTTGGTTAAGTTTTTGTTAGTAGAGGCACACATCAGCCTTGCAGTTTTGCACGAGTAGGCATTACGCCAGCTCGCGTCCCACTGAAGTCTAGAGCGCACCTCAATTTCATTGCCTAGAGTTCGCAGGGTATCGGAACATTGCACATGTTACCGACATCGAGCCCTACTCCCTCTTTGGCGAGAGTGTCTGCGATCTCGTTGCCATCGATGCCCTGGTGGCTTGGGATCCAATAGATACGCACGACCGCAGATGCGTTCAGCGACTCTATTGCTCTTCTGCTGTCCAGGACAACTTTGGACTTGACCACATCAGAGTGCATTGATCTTATTGCAGCCTGGCTGTCAACAAAGATGTTAATAGAGGTGTGATCACGCTGTAAACCCCGAGCCAATTCGGCAGCCTTTCCAATGGCAAAAACTTCCGCCTGGAAGATGCTGCAATGGTCTGGGAGTTTATAGGATTGTTTGGAGACCGGGTCCGGGCAGTATACGGCCGCTCCGACACCATCATCCATCTTCGAACCGTCGGTGAAGAGGTTGAGGGCTTCGGGAATGCATAACCCTTCCCGCCAGCACTCCGGTTCCAAGAATATAGTGTTAATATGGTCAGTACTGGTAAGGGGATAGTATAGTCCAAGTCTCTACTAGTCTCCCTACCAATGGCGCTGTGACCATAGCCTAGCAGACCCAAATTGCCAGTTGCGGCAATCCGTAGGGACGATTTTGCGGCTATGGATTGCGCGTATAGGTTTAATGGTTCGACACCAGCTATTACCTCGAGGGCTTTAGTTGGCGTCGACCTGAGAGCGCCTGTGATACACAGTAGCGCTTGACGCTGTGTCCTTTCCATGATGGATAGGTACGTCCTTTTTTCAGTGGCCTGCCACCACACTAGATCACCGTAGGTGAGGATAGGGCGAACAACTGAGATGTATATCCACCGCATTAGATTAGAGAGAGGCCCCAAGTGCAGCTAAGCATCTTTTTCGCCATGTACAAGGCTCCGGTGGCCTTCTTCACCCTTTCTAACACATTGAGCTTCCATGTCAGTTTGCTGTCGAGGACCACACCTAGGTATTTTACTGCTAGGCTCGGCTTTAGCATAGTGCAGCCTATTTTTGGGGACCACGCAGGTACCTTATACCTCTTCGTGAAGAGGATAAGGTCCGTTTTATCCGCGTTAATGCTGAGCCCGGCTGATTCGGCCCATGCTTTAACTTCCGCAAAGTAAGTTCCATTACGGAACTAAGGGTGGTTGGGCATTTCCCAGTTATCAAAATGCTTATGTCGTCAGCATAGGCAATTAACTTGGGGCCCGTCTAGTAAATTTAAGAAGTAGGCTATTTACGACCAAATTCCAAAGGAGAGGCGAGAGAACCCCACCCTGGGAGTGCCACCTCGCACTACCTTTGTAATGGCCGCATCGCCCCACGTAGCCACCACCCGCCTGTCACAAAGAAGGCGGTTGACCCATCTGTGGATCGCTGGTGCCGTGTTATTGAGGTAAGGCCCTTCATAATAGCATCAGTGGTGACGTTATTGAAGGCGCCTGAAATGTCAAGAAATGCACCCATGGCATATTCTTTATAGTGGTCTGCTTTTTCGATGGAGGCTACTAGAGCATGGAGAGCAGTCTCAATGGACTTGCCCTTTGTATACGCATGCTGATTTGGGGACAACAGATGCATTGAGTTGCTTCTGATGTGCAAATCAAGTAGCTTTTCCAATGTTTTTAGCAAGAAAGAGGTTAGGCTGATAGGCCGAAAGTCATTTGGGACCACATGACTGCATTTGCCCGCCTTGGGCAGGAAAATGACTTTCGAGGTCCTCCAAAGAGTGGAGATATGACCCCATGCGAGGCACGCCGAATAGATACCCGATAGCCACGGAACAATCGTGGGCTTGCTGGCTTGCAGCATTGCTGGCGAAAGTCCATCGAGACCGGGCGACCTGACCTTCGCAAAGGAGTCGATAGCCCAAATTATTTTGTTGTCTGTAATTAGACCGGCAGGTGGTCTCATAGCTGGGAGACTAGGAAAGAGCTGCCAGTCACTGTTCCCTATTCCAATACATCCCGGGAAATGAGTTGAGAGCAGTGCTTCCAGAGTTTCAGCACTGCTCTCCGTCCACGCTCCATCGCCCGACTTGAGCAGACTGGGACTGGAAGCCTGCTTGGACAGCAGCTTCCTCAGTCTGGAGGTGTCTTTGATGTTATCCAGGTCCGAGCAAAAGGTTCTCCATGAAGACCTTTTGGATGATCGGATCAACTTCTTGTACGACTTCAGGAGAGACCTATACTCGTCCCAGACATATTCGTTGTCCGCCTTCTTAGCATGTTGAAACATGCTAGTAAGCTCCCCACGTAGCGATGAGAGATCTGGGTTCCACCAGGGTGGCTTCGATCTTCTCGTCGGTCTTGAGAGTCTACAAGATTGGCGAAACGCTGAAAGTAGTCCTGCTGAAAGGACATTGACAGTAGTTTCTAGGTCCTGTACCGAGTTGATGTTACCCGGCGAACCAAGAGACTTGGAAACAAGGCTAGAGAATTTCGCCCAGTTCGTGTTACGGGGATTTCTGAACGGCTGAGCCGCAGGTACCCTGTTAAAAGGAATGGTAAATTGAATGTACTTATGGTCCGAGAAGGAGGGTCTATCCAGGACCCTCCACTCTTCAACATTGCTACACTCAGTTGAAATCGTTAGGTCCAGCACATTACTGGAGGTGGGACCTACATAGGTAGATACCTCACCCCTGTTGGCTAGTCTAAGCTTATGGTTAAGGATAAAATCAAGAACTGACTCACCCCTGTCATTGATGTCGGGACTTCCCCAGACGCTATGGTGGGCGTTGGCGTCCGTTCCGATAATAATATGCTTCTTGGAGGAGCAGACCATGTCCACCAGCCTCCGCAGCTCGTCAGGTGGAGCCGGCTTGTCGTGGGCCATATAACAGGATGCCAGCAGCAAACATCCTTCACGGCTCTCCAGCACCACCACGGTTAGATCGTCATTGCTGTAATTAGGTAGTAGATGAGCTTTTAGCCCCTTCTTTACAAGGATGGCAGTTCTCGATCTGCTTACCAATGTCGGGACGTATAAATCATAGTTAGGCGACTTCAGTCCAGCCACCGTGTTGCCCGACGCTATCCACGGTTCTTGGACCAAAGCCGCGTAGGCGGACACTTCCTCCAGGGCAAGGAGTAGCTCCGCCGAAGCCGTTTTGGATTTATGGAGGTTGAGTTGCAGCACACTCATTAGAGGTTAGCAAACTCGCGGGGGGGCCCGTCTGCATGGACAGTTCCTCCCCCACCTCCTCCGTCTTGTCAGTCAGGCTGAGGTTCTGGGTGGCGTCGGTCACGCTCTCGAGACCGAGATCTGCCTCAACCTCCCCTAACCTCAGCGTGTGTGTGTCCTGGTCGTTGGGATGACGTTTTTTGAGGCGAAGGTACACGCTCCCTAAGCCCCACGCCATCTTCCCATTGCGCTTGTATAGCAGATCCTCGGCCTCCTTGTTGATCTGAATGATCACGTGCTGCCCACAACTGGGTAAAGGTTCATCGACCTTCAGCACGGACCAATCACTCGTCGGTATGGCCGGGTTCTGCTTTTTAAGCAGCTGAAGCGCCCGCTCTCCCTGAACAACTATTGGGAAAAGGACTTTCGCCTTCGGCATGGACGGAATATTATTCCTGTCCACCACGTCCAGCTTGGCCCCCTCCCACAGCCCGTCCAGTTTGGGTACGGTCGCTTGCAGCCACTGCAATGTTGGGTCGTCCTTGCATGTCAGGATCTTGACACCATTCAGCCAGCCAGTGCCTTCGAACGTAGGCATTGGACTGTCTGGGACATTCTCCATCCTGACAAACAGTGCGTCGACCAGCTTGCTATGGGTCAACCGCCACCGCTCTGCAGACATTTTCCCGTTAGGGTCCCCTCTGTCTATGAGAGCAACGGCGAGATGCCGCCTGGCAGTTTCAGCAACCGTTGCTCTCTGTTTCGTCTTGTTCGAGTCCGTGTTGGTGGAGCCAGGTGCTCGCAGCTTCTTGCTCACTGGAGCCCCTTGCTTGGGACTCTCAGCGGACCGTTGGCGCTTGCTTGCCATGGACTCCACCTTGTTGTTGGCAGGGCCGGTAGAACCGGTCTGCACTTTAGTGTCTTTTGGGAGGGGGCTAAGTTGGTTTTCCCGCATCCACGTGTTGGCCCAGGCAAGCCTCTCCTGGTCCTTGACGGACAGGTTAGCTACGCCACTAAGCCTTGCGTGAATACGGGTCGCCGCCCTATTTTTGGCCTTCTCCTTCAGCCCCCCCGTGCCCCGCTGCGCAACCTTGGAGGTGCTGGCGATAGGCAGGGGTGACTGAAGAGGAAGACGTTCCCCCTCCACCGTAGAAGTTGGCGCAGCGCTCTTTTGGTCCGTGTCGGTTAAGACCACAGCACCCGCGCGCACCAACCTCGAATTTTTTGTGGCAGTGTTGTTACAACTGGTACGGCCTGCTCCCGCCGCCTCAGAGGTGTGACCGCTGGCGACACGCAGAGAGGATCTCTCCCCCCCGTGCCCGCCGGTGGTAGCAGTCACGCCTTCCACCGACGTTTGGGCTGACATCCCAGCCCGGGTTGAATCGTTTAATGAGTCCATTCCGAGACCATAGTTGGCTAATTTTGTTCTTGGGAGCCCCCCATAGCGTTTTCAGTCTTACCGCCAGACACCTCGTACCATGGATTCTGCTACTTATCTTCAGGCAGATGCCCGAAAGATAAGGAACAGAGTCCTCAGCTAGGATCTGCAGTTCCTGAAATATCGACGTATAGTAGAGATCTGCTACCCGTTGACACTGAGGTAATACAGATCCTACCCAGCCAGCACCCTCGGGGAGGGTTCAGCAGAGGATTTTGCCAGCTAAAATTAAATTTTAACAAATTATGTATATTAAATAGCACCTAAACTAATTCACACGCTTTCTTTTATTAACACGGCATGTACGAAAAATTTTTGAAAAACCATGTTCATGTCCTTATCCGTACAATTGTATTTTAGGTGGCAAATATCTAGGAGGAGAAAGGTATTATTTCACCAATAATAAAAATATTTTCTTACTTTTAATTATTGCTATAAGGAAGCACTTTTCAGCGCTTGGCTTTGTGCTGGTGCCTTTCCAACTATATAATGTAGCTAATTCGTCAGAAAATACTTTTCGAATTGCTGCTCTCAAAAATTGAGTTGGTCCTTCTCCACCAGTTTTCCCTATCAATTGTTTCTAAAAATTTGGTTATTTATAACAAATTAAAATTGATTGATATATACAATACTTACAAATTGTTGTAATTTTCATTATCCTGCTGTATGTCGTTATCAAATTTGGTAATTTCATTGATGTTGGTGAATGGAAGGCTTCTGAAGTCTGGCAAATCATCCGGTTGTTGCCCTCTGGTGCTGTGAAGTTTTCTATTTTCTAATTTTACCGTAATCACTTCCTCTGCCAATTTTGTAATAGAAAGCTTTGCCTCCACAACTTCAGCCTTTAAAATTCGGTTTTCTTTTGTATTTCAAGTAAAATATCAGTAATTTTGTCAAATCTGGCATCATTTTGCACTAAAAATAATATCGTTATTGAAAGATGTTGTATTTAATTATGCTCTACTTACATGATGTTGAATTGTTCAATTGTGTGTATTGAAAATTTTCCGATGAATAATAGTTGTCACAAGGGGTGTAAAAAAAAACTAAGGGTCGCAGAATTACGTAAACATATAATTTTTTTTAACAATATCGTTTACTTAAAACTCAATTTTGTCATCAAATGTTATATCAGCCTCACAATACATTTGAAAATTATTCGACTCAATTGGTTGAAGAAAAGCTTGCGTCAAGTTATTAACTGTCATTCCAAAAAAACTGGCATATTATTACAGTTCTGTATTTCAGTAATCTTACGAATTTTATTTCCTACTAAACAAAAATTATCGGGTTCTCGGACTGAGAAAATTTACATTTAATATTTTTCCCTTTTTAGTTTTTCCAAAACTAGCATGCAATTCATATCCTACTTCCTTCTCTAAATTATAGCTACTTTCTACATGTCTTTTATAAATTTGTACTGCTACACTATCTCCTTTCCTAACCTTTCGTTTAATTTTACTTAAATGGTTCTCAAATTTAAATGCGCTTATACTTTCTAGAGATCCATAAAGCTTGGCATCTTCATGAATATGTAATAATGAATGAAAATTATAAGTTATGAAGGATAAATCATAAAGCCTTGGTGTATCAAACACAAAAGATTTTAAAAGATTTTCAGCACATGAATTGTTAAGCTTACAGTCATATTTATATTTTTGGACGACATATTCTTTTCACTTCACCTAATCTCACTGAGCTCACAAAGTTACTAAAACTGAGTTTAAAAATGCAGAACATTGCGAAAAGTACCGTTTGAAAAAGATCAACGAGATAAGGCAGAGAGCAGAAAACCAAAGGAGAGCGCGCGACTAAGCTCCACCGACTAACCACCACTTCTCTCACCGAATGTTAGTGCAAAGCAACAAATAATCTCATTTCAATCATCTGGATGACCAATTTTCGACTGCTTTACGATTTTGTTTTTGCTATTTTATAAATCGTATATGAAGATCATTTACGACTCATTTTCGATTCATTTTCTAGTCGCGCATAAAAGGAATCTTTTTTTTAATCATTTCAACGACTCGAAGAAGACTTGTCAAGGTGATTAATTCAAAACGATCTTCCAATTGCTGGCTGGGGACCTGCTAGTGCAATTCAACACAAACATACATATATATTTACTTACAAATGTATGCAGGTATGAGTGTACCTGCTTTGCGGGCAATACAGAAACATTAAATTTGATAATTAAATACCATTTTACAATGATATTTTGCCTATATGCGTTACCTTTTATGCATTTTTAAATGCTTGCCATTGCTATTTTATACAATAATACAGTGGTACTTGTATTATGAGGGCCCAAGAAAAGTTGTTGTTTCAATTTTCTCGCCACATCATACTACATTTACAACACTTATTAACACTCACTTAAAAATGCACATTTGAGCCTAGCAACATAAACTAACAATAATCCAACAACAAAAACAAACAAAAACATAAGCTGACATTCAGCTATTCTCCTTCGGCCTCGATGTCACAATAGGAACAGCGCAATCCGTAGCTGGAGATTGCGGCGAGGCTGCCAGACGTTAGTGGTTCTTCGACAGCAGACGAAGCCAGCCTGCTTGAAAGCAGTGCGAGTCTGCAGCTATCTCTGGCTACCGCTTTTTATGTAGACCATATGTTTGTGGTGTAACAACAGTTGATGAGGCCAGCAAAGCTGTGGCGTGAAGCTTTTGTTTTTGGCCATTAATCACTCATAGTGAGAAACTAAATTTACTTATAACAAATATTTACCCTAATCTGGAAAACGGCCCTTGATTATTTAATGCACTTTTATGAAAAAATGACAAAATTAACGAATCAGTATAACAATTATACATTGAGGTATCTTTGCATACTCACAAGTAGAGGTGGGCGCGGGCCTGTATTTTGAGGCCCGGCACGCACGAAAACAAACTCTTTTTGAGAGGCCCGGCCCGGCCGAACACGAAACATTTTCATCAAGGCCCGGCCCGGCCCGGCACGAAACTTATTTACACATATAAGAAAACATTATTGCCATTATAATTAACGCAATCGAAAAGCTTCCACACTTCACTCCTGCCCTTTTCATTTTGTATAAATTTTACACATTCACTTTTTTTTTATTTACAGCGTCCTGAATTGTTTGTCGCGACATTTTTATTTTTCACAGATTTGCTAATTTCACAATAAGCCGCCAATTTTGAATTAGTGGTGTGCAAACAAATAAAATATTGTATAAGCAAATTAATAGTAGCATCGATAAGCAATTAAAATGCGACAAATGGCGGTTCTAATTCGATCAAATCAAAATTTTTTCGGGCCTATTTCGGGATTTTACGGGCCGGGCCTTTTTGCTAAGGCCCGGGCCCGCACGAAGCCCGTACGAATCTTAATTTTAAGGCCCGGGCCCGCCCGAACCCGCTCCGGGCCTGTGTAAGCCCGCGGGCCACGAAAAAAAGCCCGGCCCGTGCCCACCTCTACTCACAAGTACGTTATATGCATCTGACTACACCAACCACTTCACTACTGTATATTTTATTTAAGTCACATGCACTTTTTCACTTTTTCTCCTCAGGTTTTTCACATAACCTGCCAACAATTCTCTTGCAAACAAACCAAAACAAAAACTTCTTTTCGGAAATTTGACAATTAATCCTACTCAATAGATGGCGCTATTTTGAGCTTTCTGTGGCAACTCTGTCATCCACCTATTGTCCATATGCTGGCAACACCAAACGCTTAGTTGGGCAACCCGTTAATCGATCGCAGACAACTTCATGGCGAAGCCACTTGAATTTGTGCTTTCAATTTCATCAGACATATACGTTTATAATAATCAATAAAGTTAAGTTAAAATACAACGGCGTTTCCATTAAATCTCCCACACTAATGAAGACGTCAAAGTGGTGACCCCGAATGCAAAAACACAACTACAATTTACGTTCAGTGGAATTCCAAGCTCAAGACACTGAAGACGAATTTTTGACGCAAACATGCAGGCACACGATCAAAACCTCGCAGAACAACTGCGGGATGTGAAACAGCAACTCGAGCAACTGCAGTCACATGACCAACCAGCTGGATTGTCATCGCAATGCGTGCAACTTCGCATTCCGAAATTCAATAAAACTAATCCTCAGCTTTGGTTTTCTCAGTTGGATCGCCTATTTCATCTGCATAATGTCACTGACGATAACAAATTCGACATTATATCTGTGAATTTGGAGGAGGATGTCATTGCCAAACTGGAGGATCTGATCGCATGGCCACCGCTGACAAACAAATATGCCATTTTAAAGCAGCGCGTGCTCGACAAGTTCGCAGAATCATCTGACTCAAAGCTAAAAAGACTTTTGCGTGGCGGCGAAACTGTTGGCAAGAAACCGTCAGACATCCTTGACCACATGCGGCGCTTAGCACCAGCCACGGGCTGCGAGGCAGTTATTCGATCGTTGTTTCTGGCGGAGCTTCCAAACTCGATCTGACCGCTCATTTCGGTATAGGACGAGAACAACCTTGACAAATTGGCGGAGATTGCAGATAAAATGCTTGAAGCTAGCGAGCCAGGTTCTGCATTTGTTGAGTCAACGGCACTACCAGAGCAGCAGCACCAAGTTGATGCTCAGAGCGGCAAGCAAACCGGCATGTCAGAAGTAACATCGGCATTACGAGCGCTCACTACAAAAGTCGACAAGCTTCAGGGCGAGCTACGCCAATCAAAACATGCCCAATTGTCACGGCATCCACATGATAGCTCTAATGATGTCGGTTCGAAACTATGTTTCTACCACACTAGATTCGGTGAGAATGCACGCAAGTGCCAACCAGCATGTCCACGCTACCAGTCGTCAAACTAAAGATGCTACCGTTGACTCAGCTGGTAAACGGTAGCGCAGTAACCACCAGCAGCCGCAAAGCTCCAAACGACATTCAACAAATTGGTCTGGACCGGCGTCTACACATCAAAGATCGCTTGTCAAACCAATCATTCCTTATTGATTCCGGATCCGTGGTGTCAGTGATCCCACGCAGCATGGCACCGCACACACGCATCAACGGCAGACTTTATCTGTATGCCGCCAATCAATCTACAATCAAAACCTACGGAAATTGTACTCTTCAGCTCGACCTGGCTCTGCATCGCTCGTTCACATGGCCATTCATCATCGCTGATGTACAAACACCTATAAGCGGCGCTGACTTCCTTGCCGCTCATCATCTCCTCGTCGACGTCAGTGGACAACGATTGCTTGACAACTCAAAGTCAACTCACCATGACACCACTGATCCGTCATACGACTTACAAAAATCTCTGGAACTCAAGTCATCGAATTTGTCAGCTGATGTGCAAAAGATCGACAAAATGGTTTCTCTCGAGCGAGTCCATGCACACAACGTTTGTCACTTCATTAAAACAAGCGGCGCACCTGTAGCTGAGCGACCTAGACGATTATCTGGCGAGAAACTTGCTTCAGCCAAATCGCAAGTCAATACGCTCATTGATAAGGGAATTTGCCGTTACTCCAAAGCCCATGGGCCAGTCCCTTGCACATGGTGGCTAAAAGGATGGATCTTAACGCGCTTGTGGCGATTACCGCAAGCTGAATGGAATTACGCTTCCAGACCGTTATCCGATTCCACACATTCAGGATTTTGCTGATCGCCTTCACAATAAGAAAATTTTACCAACGCTCGATCTCGAAAAGGCTTATTACCAAATTCCCATGGCGCAGGAGGACATAGAGAAGACGGCTATTTGCACTCCATTTGGCTTGATTGAATTTGTTTTTATGCCATTTGGACTAAAAAATGCAACGCAAACCTTCCAGCGGTTCATTGACCAGATTTTCCGTGAAATTGATTACGTGTTTTGTTATGTTGATGACATTCTCATCATGTCGAGCTCGGAAGAACAGCATAAGCAACACGTGCAAAATGTTCTTAACATTCTTAAGAAACACGGATTGGTCATCAACCGAGACAAATGCAATTTTGCTCAGGCAGAGGTACAGTTCCTTGGCTATGTGGTCAGCAGCAAAGGCATAAAACCACCACAGGACCGAATAAGCGCGATGTTGAACTTCCCACAGCCACAAACAATCTGTGAATTGGGCCGATTCCTGAGAATTTTGAATTATTATCGACGCTGCATCCCTCACGCCTCGCGAATACAGGCTCCCCTCAACGACTTAACACGCAACATGAAAAGAATGACAGGCGTCCCATTGATTGGAATCCTGAAACTATAAACACTTTTCGGAATGCAAAAGAAGCTTGGCAAACGCAACCACGCTCGTCTACCCCAATCCACGCGCTGATCTCTGCCTGGTGTGTGACGCATCGGACACAGCAATTGAGCTGTTTTGGAGCAGAGCTCTGAACATGGTTGGCAACCTCTTGGATTTTATACCAAAAAGCTCAATAGTACAGAATGCAACTACAGCACCTACGACCGCGAATTGTTGGCAATCTACGAGGCGATAAAACATTTCAAGCATGTGTTGGAAGCAAGAGTGTTTGTGATCAAAACTTATCATAAGCCCCTAATTTATGCCTTTTCACAGCGACTGGAGAAGGCGTCACCTCGCCAATTGCGACATCTTAGTTTCATTTCCCAATTTTCAACCTCAATTTGTCATTTGAGTGGCGACGAAAACGTGGTTGCAGATGCATTATCGCGTTTAAACGCAATATCCATGCCGTCATCACTCGACGCCAAAAGCATTCAAGAGGCGCAATCATCAGACGGCGAGTTATCTGCACTTCTAAATGGAACAACTTCGCTGCAGCTGCAATTGTGGAGCTCACCAAAGAAGTCTTTGTGTACTGCGATGTTTCGACCGGATCCGTACGTCCATACATTCCTCAGTCATTGCGACACCGCATTTTCTCCCACGTCACATGTCACACCCTAGCGGCAGAGCAACGCTTAAACAAATCCGGCACAAGTACGTGTGGCCTTCTATGTGTAAAGATGTCCTGTCATGGTCAAGGAATTGTTTATCATGTCAAAAGGCGAAAATCCACAAACACAATTCATTGTTGCCTGAAAAGATTGCGATTCCAGATCATCGATTCGAGCATGTCCATCTGGACATTGTCATTATGCCACTGATCGACGGATATAGGTACTGCCTCACAATGATTGACAGATTCTCTCGTTGGCCGGAGGCAGTCCCTCTTCGAGACATGACTGCGAAAACTGTCTGCAGAGCTTTTGGAACTGCTGGATAGCGCGATTTGGTTGTCCAAGGATCATAACGACAGACCAAGGAACGCAATTTGAATCCGCACTATTCAAATCATTAGCGAATTTCGTTGGAAGCAATCATATCCATACAACTCCGTACCATCCAACCGTTGCAACCACCATACTCTGGGCCATACCAAGTGATCGACAAGCTTTCAGATCGTGCGTTTGTTACAGAAATCATTAAAAGCTTGTAGAAAACTTTTTCCACCACTTCTGCGATTTGCGGTTGAAATCGTACAGCCCTGTCTTTTGATCGGAAATGTCAGCTCCACCCATTATTTTATTATAATCGCTGATACTTTTGGGCAGTCTAATAGTTTTTAGTGCCATCTCGTTGTTTCCGCTGAATTTGCTCAAGGATTGGCTCATGGCAATTGGAAACTAAGAGCACTTCCTTGGAGTCCATCCAGCGAGCTGCTAACATGCCGTTTTCATTGAGCTGAAACTGGCTATCACCCTTTATCAATTTTCCAGAAAATTTTGGAGTATTGTATTATATTATATGTTCCAATTGCTGGACGGCCGGGTATTTCCAATAACTTTATGGAAGTAAAGAAGCGATCAAATGCCAAGCAAACATCAGGCTCGTTAATGGTCGAAGCTAATTTCATTACCACTCGTTCTCCAAGAGTATAAGTTGACTGAATCGAGCCGTTATTATTCGATTCTTTACCAGTATAAATGTTGAGATCATATGCATATCCAGTCTTTGCGTCGCATCTCATCCAAATCTTTATTCCGCGTTTTATTGGCTTCATGGGCATATATTGCTTCATGCTTGATCTACCTTTGAATTTTACCATGCACTCATCAATGGATTGAAAAGGACTCTCAGTACGAGCAGTAGCAAATGTGTTTTTGAAACAACGTACAAGGTCAGCTACGTAATAGTCTTTAGATGCATTCTCTTCCTTTTGGCAGTCGTTGAAATACAACTTTGATGCAAGTAATAGAAAGCGATCTCGTGACATGCAATTCTTGATAACAAAATTTCCCAGTGACTCATTTTGCACCAATAATCTTTTAGTGATGGCACCTTATTATAATGCATAATTAATGCAACGCCAAGAAAAACTAGGATTTCGTTCGCATCAGTCAAACCGCGATTGGAATCAAGCCGACGATTCATGGCAACTAATCGCTGGTTAGTGCACTCTGCTATCCGTACACGTAAGCTATACGGAAACAGCTTGCTCGCTCGTTTGCAAGTCATATTTCGAGAAATAAACGAATCATTTTCGAGTCATATAAGAATCAAAAATAAGTGAAATATTCAATACTATTTTGTTCTTGTATTTTTAATTTAATTATATATATATATATATTCTTACTACTTAAAATACTTCATATTATTTTACAATATTATATTTAATTTACTACATTATTATTACTTTACTATTTTCTTACTTAATTACTACATCTTACATTTATTAAACAAATTTTTAGATAGAATGTAGTAGTAACAATAATTTAAATTTAACAAATAATATCAATAAAAACTAAACTATTCCACGCGCTTTCTTCTTGTTGCACGATCCTTGGTATGTACAAAAAAAATTTGTTTAAGAAATGTAAGATGTAGTAATTAAGTAAGAAAATAGTAAAGTAATAATAATGTAGTAAATTAACGATAATTAAATTTTAACAAATTATGTATATTAAATAGCACCTAAACTAATTCACACGCTTTCTTTTATTAACATGGCATGTACGAAAAATTTTTGAAAAACCATGTTCATGTCCTTATCCGTACAATTGTATTTTAGGTGGCAAATATCTAGGAGGAGAAAGGTATTATTTCACCAATAATAAAAATATTTTCTTACTTTTAATTATTGCTATAAGGAAGCACTTTTCAGCGCTTGGCTTTGTGCTGGTGCCTTTCCAACTATATAATGTAGTTAATTCGTCAGAAAATACTTTTCGAATTGCTGCTCTCAAAAATTGAGTTGGTCCTTCTCCACCAGTTTTCCTATCAATTGTTTCTAAAAATTTGGTTATTTATAACAAATTAAAATTGATTGATATATACAATACTTACAAATTGTTGTAATTTTCATTATCCTGCTGTATGTCGTTATCAAATTTGGTAATTTCATTGATGTTGGTGAATGGAAGGCTTCTGAAGTCTGGCAAATCATCCGGTTGTTGCCCTCTGGTGCTGTGAAGTTTTCTATTTTCTAATTTTACCGTAATCACTTCCTCTGCCAATTTTGTAATAGAAAGCTTTGCCTCCACAGCTTCAGCCTTTAAAATTCGGTTTTCTTTTTGTATTTCAAGTAAAATATCAGTAATTTTGTCAAATCTGGCATCATTTTGCACTAAAAATAATATCGTTATTGAAAGATGTTGTATTTAATTATGCTCTACTTACATGATGTTGAATTGTTCAATTGTGTGTATTGAAAATTTTCCGATGAATAATAGTTGTCAGACATTGTGCACAAGGGGTGTAAAAAACTAAGGGTCGCAGAATTACGTAAACATATAATTTTTTAACAATATCGTTTACTTAAAACTCAATTTTGTCATCAAATGTTATATCAGCCTCACAATACATTTGAAAATTATTCGACTCAATTGGTTGAAGAAAAGCTTGCGTCAAGTTATTAACTGTCATTCCAAAAACTGGCATATTATTACAGTTCTGTATTTCAGTAATCTTACGAATTTTATTTCCTACTAAACAAAAATTATCGGGTTCTCGGACTGAGAAAATTTACATTTAATATTTTTCCTTTTTAGTTTTTCCAAAACTAGCATGCAATTCATATCCTACTTCCTTCTCTAAATTATAGCTACTTTCTACATGTCTTTTATAAATTTGTACTGCTACACTATCTCCTTTCCTAACCTTTCGTTTAATTTTACTTAAATGGTTCTCAAATTTAAATGCGCTTATACTTTCTAGAGATCCATAAAGCTTGGCATCTTCATGAATATGTAATAATGAATGAAAATTATAAGTTATGAAGGATAAATCATAAAGCCTTGGTGTATCAAACACAAAAGATTTTAAAAGATTTTCAGCACATGAATTGTTAAGCTTACAGTCATATTTATATTTTTGGACGACATATTCTTTTCACTTCACCTAATCTCACTGAGCTCACAAAGTTACTAAAACTGAGTTTAACAAGTAAGAAAGTTACAGTCGAGTGTGCTCGACTGTGAGATACCCGCTACCCATTTTTAATAAAGGCAAAATACTGCGGTATTATTTTCAAAATATACCGAAAATACTAAAAAATATACTAAAAATATACCAAATGGTATGTTTGGTATATCGATATAGTACACCATTCATAATATACCATAGACGGCACAATATACCAGATTGTCGGCCAAAGCAACTAACAACCCTAGTAAGTAGGCGTTTTTGCCCATACAAAAGTATTTCTTTAATAACTTCCACAATTTTTATCTGATCGCAACCAAATTTTATTTTTATTTTTATTTATTTTATTTTATTTTTATTGTATATACCAAAATTCGCATATCTAGCTTTAAAATTACGCTTGGTATTCGATTTTTTTGATTTGCGGGGGCTGAAGTGGGCGTGGGCGTTGAAACAAACTTGATCTGCGTGCAAACATAACAAATGCTGTCGAAAAAATTATATCTCTATCTCTTATAGTCTCTGAGATCTAGGTGTTCATACGGACAGACGGACAGACACACAGACGGACAGACGGACAGACGGACAGACAGACAGAGGGACATGGCTAGATCGTCTCGGCTGTTGACGCTGATCAAGAATATATATACTTTATAGGGTCGGAGATGCCTCCTTCTACCTGTTACATACATTTCCTGCCGGCATAAAGTTATAATACCCTTCTACCCTATGGGTAGCGGGTATAAAATGCAGAACATTGCGAAAAGTACCGTTTGAAAAAGATCAACGAGATAAGGCAGAGAGCAGAAAACCAAAGGAGAGCGCGCGACTAAGCTCCACCGACTAACCACCACTTCTCTCACCGAATGTTAGTGCAAAGCAACAAATAATCTCATTTCAATCATCTGGATGACCAATTTTCGACTGCTTTACGATTTTGTTTTGCTATTTTATAAATCGTATATGAAGATCATTTACGACTCATTTTCGATTCATTTTCTAGTCGCGCATAAAAGGAATCTTTTTAATCATTTCAACGACTCGAAGAAGACTTGTCAAGGTGATTAATTCAAAACGATCTTCCAATTGCTGGCTGGGGACCTGCTAGTGCAATTCAACACAAACATACATATATATTTACTTACAAATGTATGCAGGTATGAGTGTACCTGCTTTGCGGGCAATACAGAAACATTAAATTTGATAATTAAATACCATTTTACAATGATATTTTGCCTATATGCGTTACCTTTTATGCATTTTTAAATGCTTGCCATTGCTATTTTATACAATAATACAGTGGTACTTGTATTATGAGGGCCCAAGAAAAGTTGTTGTTTCAATTTTCTCGCCACATCATACTACATTTACAACACTTATTAACACTCACTTAAAATGCACATTTGAGCCTAGCAACATAAACTAACAATAATCCAACAACAAAACAAACAAAACATAAGCTGACATTCAGCTATTCTCCTTCGGCCTCGATGTCACAATAGGAACAGCGCAATCCGTAGCTGGAGATTGCGGCGAGGCTGCCAGACGTTAGTGGTTCTTCGACAGCAGACGAAGCCAGCCTGCTTGAAAGCAGTGCGAGTCTGCAGCTATCTCTGGCTACCGCTTTTTATGTAGACCATATGTTTGTGGTGTAACAACAGTTGATGAGGCCAGCAAAGCTGTGGCGTGAAGCTTTTGTTTTTGGCCATTAATCACTCATAGTGAGAAACTAAATTTACTTATAACAAATATTTACCTAATCTGGAAAACGGCACTTGATTATTTAATGCAGTTGGAAAACTCGTGTAGTGGACACATCTATAAGTGGACGGCAAGGTGCACTTTTATGAAAAACATGACAAAATTAACGAATCAGTATAACAATTATACATTGAGGTATCTTTGCATACTCACAAGTACGTTATATGCATCTGACTACACCAACCACTTCACTACTGTATATTTTTATTTAAGTCACATGCACTTTTTCACTTTTTTTCTCCTCAGGTTTTTCACATAACCTGTCAACAATTCTCTTGCAAACAAACCAAAAACAAAAACTTCTTTTCGGAAATTTGACAATTAATCCTACTCAATAGATGGCGCTATTTTGAGCTTTCTGTGGCAACTCTGTCATCCACCTATTGTCCATATGCTGGCAACACCAAACGCTTAGTTGGGCAACCCGTTAATCGATCGCAGACAACTTCATGGCGAAGCCACTTGAATTTGTGCTTTCAATTTCATCAGACATATACGTTTATAATAATCAATAAAGTTAAGTTAAAATACAACGGCGTTTCCATTAAATCTCCCACACTAATGAAGACGCCAAAGTGGTGACCCCGAATGCAAAAACACAACTACAATTTACGTTCAGTGGAATTCCAAGCTCAAGACACTGAAGACGAATTTTTGACGCAAACATGCAGGCACACGATCAAAACCTCGCAGAACAACTGCGGGATGTGAAACAGCAACTCGAGCAACTGCAGTCACATGACCAACCATCTGGATTGTCATCGCAATGCGTGCAACTTCGCATTCCGAAATTCAATAAAACTAATCCTCAGCTTTGGTTTTCTCAGTTGGATCGCCTATTTCATCTGCATAATGTCACTGACGATAACAAATTCGACATTATATCTGTGAATTTGGAGGAGGATGTCATTGCCAAACTGGAGGATCTGATCGCATGGCCACCGCTGACAAACAAATATGCCATTTTAAAGCAGCGCGTGCTCGACAAGTTCGCAGAATCATCTGACTCAAAGCTAAAAAGACTTTTGCGTGGCGGCGAAACTGTTGGCAAGAAACCGTCAGACATCCTTGACCACATGCGGCGCTTAGCACCAGCCACGGGCTGCGAGGCAGTTATTCGATCGTTGTTTCTGGCGGAGCTTCCAAACTCGATCCGACCGCTCATTTCGGTATGGGACGAGAACAACCTTGACAAATTGGCGGAGATTGCAGATAAAATGCTTGAAGCTAGCGAGCCAGGTTCTGCATTTGTTGAGTCAACGGCACTACCAGAGCAGCAGCACCAAGTTGATGCTCAGAGCGGCAAGCAAACCGGCATGTCAGAAGT
This sequence comes from Drosophila sulfurigaster albostrigata, assembly GCF_023558435.1. Taxonomy (NCBI): domain Eukaryota; kingdom Metazoa; phylum Arthropoda; class Insecta; order Diptera; family Drosophilidae; genus Drosophila; species Drosophila sulfurigaster. The sequence goes on along the minus strand of NW_026909710.1, from coordinate 216,924 downwards.
AACATCGGCATTACGAGCGCTCACTACAAAAGTCGACAAGCTTCAGGGCGAGCTACGCCAATCAAAACATGCCCAATTGTCACGGCATCCACATGATAGCTCTAATGATGTCGGTTCGAAACTATGTTTCTACCACACTAGATTCGGTGAGAATGCACGCAAGTGCCAACCAGCATGTCCACGCTACCAGTCGTCAAACTAAAGATGCTACCGTTGACTCAGCTGGTAAACGGTAGCGCAGTAACCACCAGCAGCCGCAAAGCTCCAAACGACATTCAACAAATTGGCCTGGACCGGCGTCTACACATCAAAGATCGCTTGTCAAACCAATCATTCCTTATTGATTCCGGATCCGTGGTGTCAGTGATCCCACGCAGCATGGCACCGCACACACGCATCAACGGCAGACTTTATCTGTATGCCGCCAATCAATCTACAATCAAAACCTACGGAAATTGTACTCTTCAGCTCGACCTGGCTCTGCATCGCTCGTTCACATGGCCATTCATCATCGCTGATGTACAAACACCTATAAGCGGCGCTGACTTCCTTGCCGCTCATCATCTCCTCGTCGACGTCAGTGGACAACGATTGCTTGACAACTCAAAGTCAACTCACCATGGCACCACTGATCCGTCATACGACTTACAAAAATCTCTGGAACTCAAGTCATCGAATTTGTCAGCTGATGTGCAAAAGATCGACAAAATGGTTTCTCTCGAGCGAGTCCATGCACAGAACGTTTGTCACTTCATTAAAACAAGCGGCGCACCTGTAGCTGAGCGACCTAGACGATTATCTGGCGAGAAACTTGCTTCAGCCAAATCGCAAGTCAATACGCTCATTGATAAGGAATTTGCCGTTACTCCAAAAGCCCATGGGCCAGTCCCTTGCACATGGTGGCTAAAAAGGATGGATCTTAACGCGCTTGTGGCGATTACCGCAAGCTGAATGGAATTACGGTTCCAGACCGCTATCCGATTCCACACATTCAGGATTTTGCTGATCGCCTTCACAATAAGAAAATTTTCACAACGCTCGATCTCGAAAAGGCTTATTACCAAATTCCCATGGCGCAGGAGGACATAGAGAAGACGGCTATTTGCACTCCATTTGGCTTGATTGAATTTGTTTTTATGCCATTTGGACTAAAAAATGCAACGCAAACCTTCCAGCGGTTCATTGACCAGATTTTCCGTGAAATTGATTACGTGTTTTGTTATGTTGATGACATTCTCATCATGTCGAGCTCGGAAGAACAGCATAAGCAACACGTGCAAAATGTTCTTAACATTCTTAAGAAACACGGATTGGTCATCAACCGAGACAAATGCAATTTTGCTCAGGCAGAGGTACAGTTCCTTGGCTATGTGGTCAGCAGCAAAGGCATAAAACCACCACAGGACCGAATAAGCGCGATGTTGAACTTCCCACAGCCACAAACAATCTGTGAATTGGGCCGATTCCTGAGAATTTTGAATTATTATCGACGCTGCATCCCTCACGCCTCGCGAATACAGGCTCCCTCAACGACTTAACACGCAACATGAAAAGAATGACAGGCGTCCCATTGATTGGAATCCTGAAACTATAAACACTTTTCGGAATGCAAAGAAGCGGCAAACGCAACCACGCTCGTCTACCCCAATCCACGCGCTGATCTCTGCCTGGTGTGTGACGCATCGGACACAGCAATTGGAGCTGTTTTGGAGCAGAGCTCTGAACATGGTTGGCAACCTCTTGGATTTTATACCAAAAAGCTCAATAGTACAGAATGCAACTACAGCACCTACGACCGCGAATTGTTGGCAATCTACGAGGCGATAAAACATTTCAAGCATGTGTTGGAAGCAAGAGTGTTTGTGATCAAAACTTATCATAAGCCCCTAATTTATGCCTTTTCACAGCGACTGGAGAAGGCGTCACCTCGCCAATTGCGACATCTTAGTTTCATTTCCCAATTTTCAACCTCAATTTGTCATTTGAGTGGCGACGAAAACGTGGTTGCAGATGCATTATCGCGTTTAAACGCAATATCCATGCCGTCATCACTCGACGCCAAAAGCATTCAAGAGGCGCAATCATCAGACGGCGAGTTATCTGCACTTCTAAATGGAACAACTTCGCTGCAGCTGCAATTGTGGAGCTCACCAAAGAAGTCTTTGTGTACTGCGATGTTTCGACCGGATCCGTACGTCCATACATTCCTCAGTCATTGCGACACCGCATTTTCTCCCACGTCACATGTCACACCCTAGCGGCAGAGCAACGCTTAAACAAATCCGGCACAAGTACGTGTGGCCTTCTATGTGTAAAGATGTCCTGTCATGGTCAAGGAATTGTTTATCATGTCAAAAGGCGAAAATCCACAAACACAATTCATTGTTGCCTGAAAAGATTGCGATTCCAGATCATCGATTCGAGCATGTCCATCTGGACATTGTCATTATGCCACTGATATAGGACGGATATAGGTACTGCCTCACAATGATTGACAGATTCTCTCGCTGGCCGGAGGCAGTCCTCTTCGAGACATGACTGCGGAAACTGTCTGCAGAGCTTTTTGGAACTGCTGGATAGCGCGATTTGGTTGTCCAAGGATCATAACGACAGACCAAGGAATGCAATTTGAATCCGCACTATTCAAATCATTAGCGAATCTCGTTGGAAGCAATCATATCCATACAACTCCGTACCATCCACAGTCAAATGGTATGATCGAGCGCTGGCATAGGTCCTTGAAGGCTGCGTTGATGTGCGACTCCGAGACACCGTGGTTAAAAGTGCTTCCTACCGCCCTCCTTGGCCTCCGTACTTGCATCAAGGAGGACTTACAAGCTTCGGCTGCTGAGATGCTTTATTGATACACACTGTAACGTGCAACGATACACGCCGCAAGGACGGACGGACGATCTGTGGGTGCGGGCACGCTTTAGTATCCGGCTCTAGCTCGTCGGCTTTGGGGGTGGTGGTCTTGCTTCCACAAATCTATCCTTTTCGCTGCGCACTATTATTAAAAAAGATTAGAATTGAGCGTGCTGCGACATAAAGAAAAGCTAGAACACTAACCGGAAGAGAAATAAAAAACTAAAGTTGCCTCTGCAGAGAGTGAAAGAGAACAAAAAAAACGAGAGAGAGGGAGAAAGAGAGAGAGAAGAAGATAGAGTACGAGATTTAAGCTAACATCTTGTCACTGGTGTTGCGTGATAAGGATCCCCACCCAACCTAAGATCACACGCATCAGAGCTTGGCTCTGGTGATCCCATATGTGCCCTACGACGGTGGAGCCTACGGCCCGGTTTGGCTAAACAAAGAGTAATTATTTCATGATTAAATTGTTTTAATTAAGGAAACGAATATAAAAGAGATAAAACATTCAAGTATAAAGCAATGTTGACAATAATAATAATAATATAATAATGTAATATAATAATTTAATATAAATTCTAAATCTAATTATTTTTATATATTTTTGTTTGTATTAAAAAATGTTCTTTAAATATTTGTGCCGTATTTGTTCTTCTTATTTGTTTTGCATAATAATTTTTTGTAAAGATAATAATTGCATAACTTATTTATTTTTGAATTTTGTTTTGTTTGCAACGGCTATAATTCATTCTTTCGTTTTCATTATTTTTCTTTTTTTCTCTTATTTATTACGAATTAATTTTCTGAGCAACTTTTATCAAATCTTCATTTATTCTATATAACATTTCTTTGGGTTCATTTAGTTGCGTTAATCTTCACGTGCGAAATGTGCGAGAACATAGATATTTATACCATGCGTACATTTTATTATTGTTTATCAAACTTACCCCAGAACTCCTGCGGCGGTGATCGATCTCCGACGAAGTGCTGGTACAGCTAAACGACGATGGGTTTTATAATAGAATATTTTTCTCTACACATTAAGCACATTCGCACATTTTTAATTAAATGTTACTAATTCTTTTCATAACCAATTATAAATTAATTCAAACAAATTTTATTTTTTAATATGTGTTCATTTTTACACATGACTTTTAAATTTTTTTTTTTTAATTTACGATTCGCTTTGAACCACTGAACACTTCATTTCATTCTTTTTCTTTTACAATTTATTAGTACTCTTGTTTTTATATTTTTCTTTTTGTGAGATCATTTCTTTCTAAAGGCACTCTCACAATTTGACTTAATTTATAATAATTGTGATCGTATGTGTAATTTGTTTCATACATAGGTGTTAACGCTTTGCTTTAAGTTGTTCTAATTGAACTAGACTTTGATTTTAGTGGCTATTGTTATAATTTGTGTTCGGATGCTAGATACAATTTTACAATTTTTGGTTTTGTAGCGCACTTTTATTATTTGTGTTCAATAGAACAGCACTTTGGTTTTCATTTTTTTCGTTTTGTTTTATTTGAAATCTATCTTTCTTTTCAAGCGCTACACTTTTTCGATCATTTTCTTTATAACATGTGAATTAGATTTTGTTTGTTTCGAATTGTAAGAGTGACATGATTTAATTTAAATCATTGTCTGGTTTTCACAACACTTTGAAATGATTACAGTTTGAAATTGGAATCTTTAGAGATTCATATAATAGTTCACTATGTCGTTGCTCGCTGTTGATTGTTACAGATGGCGCCTAAAGGCGCTCCGTTAGCCAGGCGGTAACCAGTAGAGGCATTCAGCTGACCACGAAGTGACCCGAAGGGTGCTCCGCTGGCCGAGTTGGCCGGTGAGGGTGCTCCGCTGGCCGAGTTAGCCTGTGAGGGTGCTCCGCTGGCCGAAAGGGCCAGTGCAGGGGTGCTCCGCTGGCCGAGAATGCCGGCGCGGGTGCTTCTCTGGGCGAAAAGGCCTGCACGGGTGCTCCGCTGGCCGAAAGGGCCGGTGAGGGTGCTCCGCTGGCCGAGAATGCCGCCGCGGGTGCTCCGCTGGGCGAAAATGGCCTACTAGGCGCTCTGCTGGCAAACGAAGCCTGCTGGACGCTCCGCTGGGCAAAAGGAGGCTGCAAGGGCGCTCCTCTGGACAATTAGCGGCAGGCGAAAGCACTTCGTTGAAGCAGTCTGCTTCAAAAGGAGCAAGAAGAAGAAAACGAGCCTGCGAACACAACTACTTTTAAACATAAATCCATATACGACATGATAAAACTTTTCCCTTACCAATTATCAAAATTTGAGGTGGAAAAAATATCCACAATAGCTGGATGCCTTCAGATCAAAATCCGTAGAACTATGCGTCTGTGTACGCAGCCGGTCACCGAAAAATGATAGAACCGGAACTGGCTTAAGATAAGTTGGCCGCGCTCAAGTTGGTGCAGCAGGCGCAAACGTCAAAGCTGAGCTTTCCAGTGCAACCGATGCACAACTTCAAGCTCAGCTTATCAGCGGTTTTACAACACTACCTTAAGCTTAGTTTTACAGAGCTACTTTAAGCTCAGCTTTACAGCAGCTTAAGCTAATTTGTTAGACTGAAAGTGCATACTTTTAGGAGCAGAATATAACCTATTATATAACATATTATGGCTTAAAGGTAGCATGCTTTTAAGCCCTGCGTAAAACAAAACATAAGGTGGCACAAAACTTGCATACTTTTAGGTGCTACCTGAAACAATATTAAACTTGGCTTAGACCTAGCAAACTTTTAGGCCGAATTCAATGCCTGTTGCTGTAGGCGCCGTTACAAAACCCCTGCTACAATCAGACTAGGGTATTTCCAATAGATACCCTAGACTGATACCGCCGGAAGCAACATCACTGTCGAATGTCCTTGACATGATAATTGCCTAGCAAACGGCCTTGCAAATCCTCGAGCTCGTAATTTGAGTTGCCGAGTTTTCTACGAACTCAAGACTTTACAAATGCAGGACCAAACTTTGCATTATAGCCAGTCTGGAAGCAACTTTGCTTGAAATTTCGACGGAACACTTCTTGTCCTGGCGCGAAAGTTATAATTCTTGACCGCAAATTGTAACGTTTCTCGTTCACATCATGCTTCAGTTGCATCAGCTTACATGCATTCTTACGGATCAAATCAAAAGAATCCTGTCGATTAAATACTAATGATCGATCATCCAGCATGTTTAGCTTTCTAAGTAATGCATATGTTGACCCAGACGTAATCATGTGCTGGCCGAAAGCCATGTAATATGGAGAAGTACCGATGCTTGAATGCACGGACGATCTCAAAGCACAACATATTTTGCTTAAGCTTTCGTCCCAATCCTTCTGATCTGGACGCAAGTAAGCTCTTATTCCCGAAATTACCGAGCGATTAACTCGTTCGGATGCATTCGCTTGAGGGAATGAACAGGGGTGAATATTTGATTTACTCCATACTGTTTCAAGAGCTTTTGAAACGCCTCAGAGCGAAACTGCGATCCATTGTCAGAGACAATAGTTTCTGGAACGCCGAAAGTCATGAATAGTTCTCCTTCTAGATATTTAATTACAAGAGCCGCGTTTATATTTTTACTGGCTTAAGGAAAACATATTTTGAGAAATGGTCGAGTACTATAAATATTCCAATATTTCCACTCCTTGATCGGGGATACGGTCCAAGAAAGTCAATAAAAGGCGTTGGAAAAACCGCTGACTTTCAGGAGCTTTACCCAAAGGAGGTCTCAGAGCATGATTTGGTGCTTTCGTAGTTTTACAAACTTCACAAGCGTTGATGTAAGCTTTAACATCAGAAACGAGACCAGGCCAGAAATAATATCTCCTCACTCTTTCGATGGTTTTGTGGATACCACCATGTGAGCCCAAAGGACTGTCATGCGACTGGAAAAGAATTTCAGGGACCAATTCTTTTGGTATCCAGAGTTTCCAGGCATACTCGTCGTGTATCTGCTCTCCTGTCAAATGCTCAGGCTTACGATACACGTAGCCACTATCAACTTTTAAATCCGGAAAATTTGTACTATTAGCTTTACGCTATCGAGCAACTCCAAGTACTCTTGAGACTTGAAATGTGGCGAGTCTAAATCCACAATTAAACCCTGTCGTAAGTCTATGGCAGCCACGCCATCTTCATTCACTCTCGACAGAGAATCTGGTATCACATTCATAGAGCCTTTCCGATGTTCTATTTTAAAACGATACCTTTGTAACGATAATGCCCAACGAGCTAGACGTGAATTTAAATCATGGTTGGACATCAGCCATTTTAATGAAGCATGATCAGTCACAATGGTGAACTCGTGACCTTCCACGTAAGCACGAAAATTCTTCAGTGCTACAATCGCTGCTAAACATTCCTGCTCGGTGACAGTGTAATTTCGTTGAGCTTTGTTGAGTTTTTCGAAATGAAAGCCACTGGACATTCATCTCCGTTCTCATTCAATTGAACTAATACTGCCCCAACGCCAGATTTACTAGCGTCGCAATGTATTGCGAATGCCTTAGTAAAATCAGGGCTGCATAGCACGGAGCTTCACTAAGGCGTGATTTCAACACGTCGAATGCTGTGCAAGCTTCCGGTGTCATACTAAATCTTTGTTTAGTGGTCATTAAATCGGTTAAAGGTGAAGCTAACGAGGCAAAATTCGGAACGAATTTGCGATACCAACCGCACAAACCCATGAAACTACGCAAACCTCGTAATGTTTTCGGAAGTGGAAAATCTTTTATTGCTCTGACTTTCTCTGGGTCAGTCTTAATTCCACCGTCTCCGATTATGTGGCCCAAATAGCGCACACGCCGCATGCAGAAATGACTTTTGCCAATGTTGATTGTCAGACCTGCACGCTCAATGTGGAGAGCTATCTCTCTCAACACCTCCAAATGGCCATTGAAGCTAGATGAGACTATAAGCAAATCGTCTAAATATACAAATACTTCATTTCTAAGATGGGCCGGTACTACCTTGTCCATCAATCTCGACATAGTGCTAGTCGCGTTACACAATCCAAAAGGCATAACTTTAAATTGATATAACGGCCCACCAGGGACAGTGAAAGCCGTTTTATCTCGGGCTTGAACATCGAGAGGCACTTGCCAATACGCATCTTTTAAATCTAAGCTGGTGATGAACTCAGCTTTAGGAGTCTACTCAAAATGCCGTTAATCTGAGGAAGTGGATACGCATCCTTCTCCGTGAAGCTGTTAACTTTACGGCAATCTAAAAAGATTCGCACTTTGCCTGGTTTTGTTACCATAACGATTGGAAAACCAGGCGCTTTCTGACTCTTCTATCACTCCCAGTTCCAGCATCCTGTCTATTTCCGCATACATCGCCTTTTCTACAGCAGGCGAGACTGGGAAATGTCGCTGCTTAATAGGCTTAGCGCCGCCCACTTCTATAGAATGCGAAATTAAATTCGTCTTCCTAATCCCTTTCGAGCAAATGACGGAAAACACTCTATCACAAGAGCTAGCTTGGCCCTGTCACTGCTCGATAATTCATGTTGGTCCTCATCTTCGACTTTGGTGTTAAAATCTTCGACACTGTCTACTTCTAGATTTTTCGGAAGAAGATCGTAAAGCTTCCAGAAATCAATACCCAAATACAGGTCTTGTTTCAGGGATGGAACAATATAAACTTCTAAGAGTTTTTCAAGGTTAGCGTACTCTACCTTAACTTTCATCCGCCCTACAACTTGCTGAAGACTTCCATCGGCAGTGGTTGCGCTTTTCTTAATTTCTTTAAATGCGATTTTATTCTCAATAATTTCTTTTGCTAGCTCTCCTCCGCAACAACTTATTGAAGCCCCTGAATCCAGCAGACCGTACACAGTGCGATTGAGAATTCGAACGGACAAAATGGTCGAGGATCACTAGATCAGGTGAGAGTGTGCCCATGTGTTCCAACCCAAGCACACACTTTTGACCTGCTGCCAAAACGATTTAATGCGCTTTGTGCTTCGAGTTTTGGATTTCGTAAAATCAGGTGAAAAATCATTTGTAAGAACGGTTTTCTCTTTCAATATTGGTATTTTCTGATGTAGTAATAAACTGACATCGTTCTGTAAGTCCGGTAAAATTTTCACATTTGGTAAAGTGTATGGTGGAAGTTGTGGGACTTCCGACACTCGTCTGTCATTGTCGCTTGGCTTCGTGAGGCACTCGAAGTCTTCGGTTCGTACGCTGACTTCGATGTGCCGGGCTTGGAGTTTTGAGCACTTGCCACAACTCGGCTTGTACGTGTTAGCTGCTCCACAGCCATAACAAAAGACTCTTCGGTCTGATACGCTATCCTGGTATCGGTGTCCTTCCTTACGGCAATTCCAACATACCAAGGATAGAGCTTCTATGTCTAACTCGCTTTCGCATTCTGACTCAATACTCTGAGTTTGACAATCTACAAACTCTGCGACTTCACGTCTAAATGGTGTCCTTTTTATTTGGACGTTGACGTACTAACGGCAGTACCATCAAGTGGCCCAGCGATACCAAGCACGGGCTTGTTGACGCGCGGACAAAACAAAATAAATTTGTAAACAGCATGCATTAAACGAAAACCGCGAATAAATATTAAAAGACGCTGGACAGCTAATTAATTTAGATTAAAAATATGTTAGAATAAGTGTATAATAGAATAAATAACAATTAAATACTCGATAAATAAGCTAATAATAAGGTTTTAAGCAAAGGAATAGATTTACTAGAGCAAACTACGTTATTGAGATTATTATAGTTCACACACAGAATACGGAAGGGATTATGGCAAGCAAAGTTAGTAGATCTACGTGAAATGACAAGAGGAAGAAAATTCCTAGTGATCCTGACAGGAACTGCAAAACTAATTTGACTTAACAGCTCCAAAGAGTCTATTTCACCATTAATTAGTCTCTGTATAAAAACAGCACCTTGCATAGTTCTACGGTCAGAAAGAGAAGGAAGGTTTAGTAATAAAAGTCTACTTCGATACGGTGGTAATCTAATATTAGGATTCCAATTTAAACTACGAAGAGCAAATAATAAAATTGTTTCTGCACCGATTCAATCCTATCTTGATAAACCCTGTACTGGGGATTCCAGACAAGAGATCCGTACTCAAGGATAGGACGAACCAGTGAGACGTATAAAGTCTTAGTGATGTAGGGATCATTGAACTCTTTCGACCAGCGTTTTATAAATCCCAAAACACCCATGGCCCTATTTACAGCAGACAGAATATGTTTATCGAATTTTAGTTTTGCATCAAGCAGAACCCTAAGTCATTCACACTTTCAATTCGCTCAAGAGGAGTATCATATAACATATAGTTATTTAACTGGGAAGAACCCTACAAAAGGTCATAAACTTACACTTATTGCAGTTCAGATGTAACATATTTACTCTGCACCAAGATTCTAGACGATTAAGGTCACATTGTAACAGTGAGCTCGCAAGACTATCATTAAATGTCAGGCAAAGCTTAACGTCATCGGCGTACATAAGTACACGGAATGCTCAATAACAGAAGGAAGATCATTTATGAACAAAGTGAACAATAGAGGACCCAAATGACTGCCCTGGGGCACACCAGAAGTGACTTGAACACATTTAGATACAAAACCATTAAAATAAACATTCTGAATTCTGTTGGAAAGGTATGAGGATATCCACTCAATTAGGCTATGAGGAAACCCTAAAACATTAAGCTTATACAGTAAAAGGTGATGATTAACAGAGTCAAAAGCTTTACTAAAATCGGTATAAATGACATCCGTTTGCATTTTATTCTCGAATCCTTTAATTACAATAGAAGAGAACTCCAATAAGTTAGTAGAAGTGGATCTAGACTTCACAAACCCATGTTGGTAAGGTGAAATTATAGATTTACACAGATGTTGCAGTTGAGAAGTTATAATTTTTTCAAATGCTTTCGGAATCGCAGACAATTTAGATATACCGCGATAATTTTGAACTTTAGATTTGCTCCCTTTTTTTAGGATAGGTATAATGTATGATTTTTCCAGATTTTAGGAAAAGAACATGAGTTAACGGATAATTCAAACAATTTAAAAGCGGTTTACAGATACTACCAGCACAATACCTTAGCACACAACTAGGTACTCCATCCGGACCAGCCGAAAAAACAGGTTTTATAGCCAAGAGTTCCGTTAAAATAGAGTTTTCAGTAATTAAAGGACCAAAAATACAATTAGATGAATTTAACTGATAAGGATAAGAAAAGGAATTCTGAGAACTTGGGACAGAATATGTCGTTTGGAAAAAGTCCGCAAATAAATCGGCAACATCATGACCATTAGATACTGTCATATTTTCCAAAGACATAAATGCTGGTGATGACGCGGATCTACGCTTCGAGTTAACGAAGTCGTAAAATCGCTTTGGATCACGCTGAAATCTTATTCTGCACCTACTCAAATAATTATTATAACACTCATTGTTATGAGTGCGAAAAGCAGCTTGTGCAACAGAATAACGCAGAAAATCAAAGGAAGAGCCAGTTCCTTTGAATTTTTTGTAAAGTCTCGACTTACGATTTTTTAAATTCGATAATTTCTTGGTAAACCATAAGGGTTTATCAGACAAATGTGGAATACTTGATGGAACACAAGCATCAAATAGCGAGTTTAAAGTAGAATAAAAAAATTCCACCGCTATATCCAAGTTTGTAAACAAAGAAAGTTGGGACCAGTCAGTTCGAGATATAAGCAGAGAAAGTTTCTCAAAATCGGTTTTCCGAAAACAACGAGAAAGCTCACCACAACGTACACTCGATTCTGACGCAATAAATGGGAACTCAAATAATTTCTAAAGTGGGATGGTAAGGGTCTTCAGGGTGAAGATATAGGAGATATTCTCGATAGAGAACATGAATCTGGGTCTAAAACAAAAATAAGATCTAGAGACCTGTTTAAGCAATTTGGAATATCATTAATCTGAGACAATGATACCCCGAAGAGACTATCAATAAAAACATGGGATACAGAGGGGGAAAGTCCATTTATATTCTCGGCTGAAAGCCATGACACCCCAGCTATATTAAAATCACCAAGGACAATAAAGTGATCCCGATCAGAAAGCATATTAGAAATGTCATTAATAATAGAAAAATGAGCTAAATATAAAGCATCATCTGAAGCAGGAGGGATATATGAGCAAGAAATAAAAATGTTTAAACTACCAAAGGATAATCTAACAGCCACTAGCTCAATGTCAGAAGTGTGATCAATCAATTCTGAATTTAATTGAGCATCTACTGCGATTAAAACCCCACCACCGCGACGTACCTTGCGGTCACGTCTGTATACGGAAAATCTACTAGAAAAGATTTCCGTATCAAGGATGTCATTTTTTAACCACGTTTCAGTAAAGGCAATGACATTGAAAGGGAAAGATACACTATTTAAATATAGGTCAGTAAGTTTACTACAAATACCTCTTACATTCTGATAGCCAAGAAGTAAAGAGGATGTTAGTTTTTTGAACTGACAGACATAGAAGAAGGCTTCGCAATCAAATTCTTGCCACTACCAGGAAGAGAAACCGGAGACCGATTTTTCTTTTCGCAACAAATTCTTTAACTAATAGGTGTTCCGGCCAAAACTCTTTACTGCACATCATGCTAAATTGTTCAGCGGGAACACTTATTTTAAAAGATGAAATCTCCCGTTCATACGAGAAATTAAATTTATCTACTTTAACCCTGGCTTGGGATTTGGACTTAATATAAGCCCGAACATCATCAGATGTCGTATCAGGGAAAGCCTTGAAACGAAAATCTGCTTAAGAGGCGGCACTGCAACTAATGTATTGCGGACAACAGAGGTAGGAGCTGGAGGCGATTCTTGTATCGTTACAGCACTAACGATCTCAACAGAGGATGGTGATGGTTGAATTTCTTCAACCGTTTTACGTAACCGTGAGACTTTTGGACATCGTCCAAAAGGTTTCGCGTCGACGGCATATCTCCCTCAGATCTGACACAGTTTTACGTCTACATTTAACAGCTCATGCCGTATTTCAGGCCTTAAATTGTTTTAAGGACGCGAACGACCTTCAGAGTAGACCACGGCACTTCTAACTGATCTATTAACACAGATAAGCCTTCGTAAAACTGTCAAACGATTCATTCGGTTTCTGTTTTCTGTTTCTAATAAGCTCCTCTATGTCACAATCGTCTCGTGCGATTTTGAACTGTGATCGCAAGGCTGCGCACAATTCTTCCCAATTCACATCATAGACGCTTTTGTGGTAACGCCAATAGAATTCGAGGGCCTTGCCTTCGAAGAGTACGCTAGCATGCTTACATAGAACAACAAAATTCCCGCCTAAGGTCTGATGTGTGAGTGCCTCTGCTCTATATATAAAATTGTCAACGGATACTCCTGTTCCAGAGAATTTCATTTTCCAACCATTTAATACTTGCACTACCTTGTCTGGCCTACTTAATAGGTCGGATACCTGCGACATTGGAGTGCCAGAATTGATCCTTGCAGGGTCAGCATTGAAGTCTTGATCTCTGACATATCCAGGCCTACTTTCCATTCTCTGCCCTGTTGGAGGTGTGCTGGATCTAGCATCGCTAATTGCTGGAGTCGCTATCAACCTTTGCACACTATCTACGACCGAACTCTGAATTAGTTCGCTCTCCATAGCGAGCAAGGAAAGAGCATTCACGGATTCAGGAATCTCTGAATCACTTACGCGTATGTTCGATCTCCCTTGCGATGTGCTAGCAACGTCATGCGTCACTGAATCGCTACTCCGCTCTTCCGCCTGACGGCTTTTAGACTGTGAGCGAGTTTGCAACCCTTGAGTATTCGATGGCTCAACTGGCCTGAATAGCACTTGACAAACTGGGCATTTGTCCTTCGTTTTAAAATGCAATTCTATGCACTTTTGTGGAACTCGTGGTTGCATGCGGTTCTATACGCCTCTGCAAGAGACTTAATTTCCTTCTTGCATAAAGGACATGAAGCGATAGGCAAGCCCATTGCTCCCTTGTTCGGCGATCGAGCAACACTCATTTTCAAAGAAAGAAACAAACTATAGAGCTAATAAATGTTCGCAGAGTCGATCTTAATCGAAAATTATCAACAGACGAAAAAACCAAAATTTACTAACCAACGAAAGATGTATATAAATAAAAAATTAATAAAATTAAAACCATAAAAAAAAGAATGGTACTATTCAAAGGACCCAAAAATAACGTAGAAATATAAAGAAATCTAATTATTTTTATATATTTTTGTTTGTATTAAAAAAAATTTTCTTTAAATATTTGTGCCGTATTTGTTCTGCTTATTTGTTTTTGCATAATAATTTTTTTGTAAAGATAATAATTGCATAACTTATTTATTTTTGAATTTTGTTTTGTTTGCAACGGCTATAATTCATTCTTTCGTTTTCATTATTTTTCTTTTTTTTCTCTTATTTATTACGAATTAATTTTCTGAGCAACTTTTATCAAATCTTCATTTATTCTATATAACATTTCTTTGGGTTCATTTAGTTGCGTTAATCTTCACGTGCGAAATGTGCGAGAACATAGATATTTATACCATGCGTACATTTTTATTATTGTTTATCAAACTTACCCCCAGAACTCCTGCGGCGGTGATCGATCTCCGGCGAAGTGCTGGTACGGCTAAACGACGATGGGTTTTTATAATAGAATATTTTTCTCTACACATTAAGCACATTCGCACATTTTTAATTAAATGTTACTAATTCTTTTCATAACCAATTATAAATTAATTCAAACAAATTTTATTTTTTAATATGTGTTCATTTTACACATGACTTTTAAATTTTTTTTTTAATTTACGATTCGCTTTGAACCACTGAACACTTCATTTCATTGTTTTCTTTTACAATTTATTAGTACTCTTGTTTTTATATTTTTCTTTTTGTGAGATCATTTCTCTCTAAAGGCACTCTCACAATTTGACTTAATTTATAATAATTGTGATCGTATGTGTAATTTGTTTCATACATAGGTGTTAACGCTTTGCTTTAAGTTGTTCTAATTGAACTAGACTTTGATTTTAGTGGCTATTGTTATAATTTGTGTTCGGATGCTAGATACAATTTTACAATTTTTGGTTTTGTAGCGCACTTTTATTATTTGTGTTCAATAGAACAGCACTTTGGTTTTCATTTTTTTCGTTTTGTTTTATTTGAAATCTATCTTTCTTTTCAAGCGCTACACTTTTTCGATCATTTTCTTTATAACATGTGAATTATATTTTGTTTGTTTCGAATTGTAAGAGTGACATGATTTAATTTAAATCATTGTCTGGTTTTCACAACACTTTGAAATGATTACACTTTGAAATTGGAATCTTTAGAGATTCATATAATAGTTCACTATGTCGTTGCTCGCTGTTGATTGTTACAGATGGCGCCTAAAGGCGCTCCGTTAGCCAGGCGGTAACCAGTAGAGGCATTCAGCTGACCACGAAGTGACCCGAAGGGGTGCTCCGCTGGCCGAGTTGGCCGGTGAGGGTGCTCCGCTGGCCGAGTTAGCCTGTGAGGGTGCTCCGCTGGCCGAAAGGGCCAGTGCAGGGGTGCTCCGCTGGCCGAGAATGCCGGCGCGGGTGCTTCTCTGGGCGAAAAGGCCTGCACGGGTGCTCCGCTGGCCGAAAGGGCCGGTGAGGGTGCTCCGCTGGCCGAGAATGCCGCCGCGGGTGCTCCGCTGGGCGAAAATGGCCTACTAGGCGCTCTGCTGGCAAACGAAGCCTGCTGGGCGCTCCGCTGGGCAAAAGGAGGCTGCAAGGGCGCTCCTCTGGACAATTAGCGGCAGGCGAAAGCACTTCGTTGAAGCAGTCTGCTTCAAAAAGGAGCAAGAAGAAGAAAACGAGCCTGCGAACACAACTACTTTTAAACATAAATCCATATACGACATGATAAAACTTTTCCCTTACCAATTATCAAAATTTGAGGTGGAAAAAATATCCACAATAGCTGGATGCCTTCAGATCAAAATCCGTAGAACTATGCGTCTGTGTACGCAGCCGGTCACCGAAAAATGATAGAACCGGAACTGGCTTAAGATAAGTTGGCCGCGCTCAAGTTGGTGCAGCAGGCGCAAACGTCAAAGCTGAGCTTTCCAGTGCAACCGATGCACAACTTCAAACTCAGCTTATCAGCGGTTTTACAACACTACCTTAAGCTTAGTTTTACAGAGCTACTTTAAGCTCAGCTTTACAGCAGCTTAAGCTAATTTGTTAGACTGAAAGTGCATACTTTTAGGAGCAGAATATAACCATACATATTATGGCTTAAAGGTAGCATGCTTTTAAGCTCTGCGTAAAACAAAACATAAGGTGGCACAAAACTTGCATACTTTTAGGTGCTACCTGAAACAATATTAAACTTGGCTTAGACCTAGCAAACTTTTAGGCCGAATTCAATGCCTGTTGCTGTAGGCGCCGTTACAACACTTCATCTGCCTAACGATTATTTCGCAGATTTAAATTCACCGCCAATACCAGCTGAGTTTGTCAGTGAATTTCGAACCAGCATGCAAGCGCTAAGGCCCATCTCGGCAGCACACCACAGCAAGCCAAAACTATTCATTCACAAGCATATCCACGAATGTTCCCATGTGTTTGTGAGAACCGATGCCGTGAAGCAACCGTTGCAACCACCATACTCTGGGCCATACCAAGTGATCGACAAGCTTTCAGATCGCGTTTTTGTGATTCGAATGAATGGCAAGGACACATCTATTTCAGTGAACAGACTGAAACCAGCTTACTTAGAGAGCGACGACTCTAACAACGAGACGGAAGATTCCTTGACCACAAAGACTCGGTGCACAAAAACTTATGAAAGACGTGTCTAGAGGGGGAGTACTGTGGCAACTCTGTCATCCACCTATTGTCCATATGCTGGCAACACCAAACGCTTAGTTGGGCAACCCGTTAATCGATCGCAGACAACTTCATGGCGAAGCCACTTGAATTTGTGCTTTCAATTTCATCAGACATATACGTTTATAATAATCAATAAAGTTAAGTTAAAAAACAACGGCGTTTCCATTAAATCTCCCACACTAATGAAGACTCCAAATTTCTGTGGCAACTTTATCAGCCACCTATTGTCATATGCTGGCAACACCAAACGATTAGTTGGGCAACCCAAAAATCGATCGCAGCCAACTTCACGGCGAAGCCACTTCAATTTGTGTTTTCAATTACACCAGTTATACGTTTATAATAATCAATAAAGTTATGTAAGTTAAATACAACGGCGTTTTCATTAAATCACCACACCAATGAAGACGACAAATTTCAGGCCCATGGATAACCACTTCTCAACACAAAACATGACAAAACATTTAGTACCATTTTCCCAGACAAAAAAAATTTTTTTTCTACAACTAAACAAATTAAATAATATAAATTAAATAGGACAATATACATATAAATAAATAATATGCATAAATATATATGAAGAAAAAAAAAAAAAATATTGTATACTTTTAGGCTGTGCTAAATTTCTGCTGCGAAAAGCGGCCTATTACACAAGCGCACAAAGTCACCAAAAGTTTCCCACCAATTTGTGTCACAAGAATCAGCTGTTCAATCACCTGACTTTAAAATCTATAAAATTGCAAGTTTGCATTTTTAATAAAAATATTTATTGATACTTTCTATCTAGGGTATCTGGTTTAAATATATAAAATAAAAATTAAGATTTTCTTCCATAAAATTTGGGACTTTATGCCACCAAATCGGCAATCCGCCCAGTGTGCAGCGTTCTGAATGGTTTGTCGCGACATTTTTATTTTTCACAAATTTGTTAATTTCACAATAGGCAGCCAATTTTGAATTAGTGGTGTGAAAACAAGTAAAATATTGTATAAGCAAATCGATAGTAGCATCGATAAGCAATTAAAATGTGATAATGGCGGCTCTAATTGGTTCAAATTAAATTGTTTTCAGGCCTATTTCGGGTTTTTACGGGCCTATTTTGGGTTTCTACGAGCCGGGCCTTTTTGCTAAGCCCCGAGCCCGCACGAATCTTAATTTTAAGGCCCGGGCCAGTGTAAGCCCGCGGACTACGAAAAAAAGCCCGGTTCGTGCCCACCTCTAATGACAACTACTATAGTTTATATAGGCGGGGGCAGAAGTGGGCGTGCCAAAAATTTTAAACAAACTTGATCTGTGTGCAAACATAACAAATGCTGTCGAAAAAATTATATCTCTATATCATATAGTCTCTGAGAGGTGTTCATATGAACAGACGGACATGAATAGATCGTCTCGGCTATTGATGCTGATCAAGAATATATATACTTTATAGGGTCGGAGATGCCTCCTTCTACCTGTTACATACATTTCCTGCCGGCACAAAGTTATAATACCCTTCTACTCTATGGTAGGCCCTATATACTGACAATTTACCGCCAACGAAAAGCAAAGTACGTTGGTTCTATTGGTAATGTAATGGCGGGTGTAGAATATTGCTTGGGTTCAAATCCGTCTTTTTTATACATATTATTTATATGCCAATTTTTATAAATTAAAAATTTAAATATTCTTTAATAAATTGTTTATATTTTTTTATTAAAACTTTTAATTCCATTTTTACTAACTGGTATATTATCTAATCAGAAATGTATAGAATTGGAATGGGTTGTATACGTTTGTAGCTTGCCCGTGTGCACGTGTATACACATTGCAAGAGTTGTTGTTGCCGCTCGCATTAGATTAAGTAAATTTACTTGATCGGTATCCAGGCAACACCACGAGGAGGCCATTGCAAGTGCAATGAGGTCTTCAAATGACCTAAGAGTCGACTTGAGATGATTAATAAATCTCCATGTTCCCACCTAATCTAATTATTTCTGCTTGTTTAGGTTACCCTACATATACGGACTGACAAACTTGGCGTTGATGACTCTGCTATTACTTATTATTATTTCGGGTGCTTTTCAGCTTCTCATCACATAGTATTCTGTTAGCCGAATACTGTTTTTCGAAGCAGGACGAGTATGAAATAATTTACTATAAATAGTCGGTGCTCATTGCATGTATGCCATTTTGAATATATGTAATTTTGAATATTTTTCCACACTTTCCACTTGCACAATACATTTCTTTACCATAGTTTCCCTTATTTTTCGGGCATATGGAACATTTTTAAAAAATTTCTGAAATACGATAGTTTTAGTAATTCATAGATATCGTCTTGTGCGGCTTTTAATTTCAAATTATTATTAATGGTTTTAAAATTTTTTATTAAACAGGAATTGTTTGCTATGTTCAAAATCAGCAAGTTCGTCCTTTAATAAAAATTATTTGGCAAATATCACACTTAAATTTCAATTGAGATTATATATTAAAAATCCAATAAAATATCTCAATGTATTGTCACTAGCATAACTGAGAGCTGGTTGTGCGCATTCCATTTTGATTTCATTATCCATATCAAATCATTATCTGGGTCACAATTTCCAGCTGTTTTTCTTGACGTAAAATCTTGGAAATTATTGCATTGAATTCAAACAGCATTGGATTATTATTAGTAGCACCTCTACTTCTTATCCAATAAAATAAATATTCCAGTGGATCCTGACACTATCAAACAAGTAAGAAAGGTACAGTCGAATGTACTCGACTGTGAGATACCACTACCCATTTTGAATAAAATAATTCTATTTTGCGGTATTTTTCTCAAAATATACCGAATATACTGCAAAAATACTAAAAATTTAGCAAATGGTATGTTTGGTATATCGATATAGTACCGCATTCAAAATATACCATAGACGGCACAATATACCAGATTGTCAGCCAACAACTAAGACCCTAGTAAGTAGGCGATACTTTTTGCCCATACAAAAGTATTTCTTTAATAACAATTTTTATCTGATCGCAACCAAATTTTCAGGAATCATAACTACAATATTTATTATTGTATATACCAATTCGTAACTCTAGCTTTAAAATTACGCTTGACGGACAGACACACAGACGGACATGGCTAGATTGTCTCGGCTGTTGACGCTGATCAAGAATATATATACTTTATAGGGTCGGAGATGCCTCCTTCTACCTGTTACATACATTTCCTGTCGGCACAAAGTTATAATAGTATAGTAGTTATGATTCCTGAAAATTTGGTTGCGATCAGATAAAAATTGTCGAAGTTATTAAAGAAATAATTTTGTATGGGCAAAAACTCCTACTTACTAGGGCTCTTAGTTGCTTTAGTTGACAATCAGGTATATTGTACAGTCTATGGTATATTTTGAATGCATCACGATATTAATATACCAAATATACCATTTGATATATTTTTAGTATTTTGCAGTGATGAAAAATACCACACAATATATTTCCTGAATTTTATAGTCGAGTACACTCGACTGTAGCTTTCTTTGTTTTATTTACAGCACACTGTGGGCCGGATTGCCGATTTGGTGCCATTAAATCGAATATTGCATTAATCGAGCTGAAACTTGGCATACTTCAATAATAGACAACTCTAAATATTTAAGCAACTTGCAAGTAAGTTTGACCACGCTTACTCTAACTGCCCATATAGACATCATGACGTATGTGTGATCTTTTTATTTTTAATGTGTTTTTTAATTTTTTCATTTATTTGATCAGATATAAGAGTGGAGCCCGCTGTCGGTCCACATGTCCATCAACGTGGCATGACAGAGCTCAAGCACATCTAAAAAATTAAAGCATCGGAAAAGCCGCAAACCGGACTGTTATTAAAATTTAATATAAAGTGTCTACTATTGATTAATATACATTACACACCGCAGAAATACTGAAGACAAAGACTTTTGTTAGCTTTTTGAAGCGTTGTATAAACAATTCTTGGCCAAGTAATTTCAGCAAGCACACTTGCAGTACACATTTATAACGTTTAACAAAATCACACAAACTGTGTTTATTATTCTTAATTTTCATGCGTCCAACATCAATATCCATTTTACAAAGTATAACATTTTTCTTTTGTTTGGATTTGCCAAGTGCACAAAGTCACCAAAAGTTTCCCACCAATTTTGTCACAAAAATCAGCGGTTCAATCACCTGACTTTAAAAATCTATAAAAATTGCAAGGTTGCATTTTTAACAAAAATATTTATTGATACTTTCTATCAAGGGTAGTGTGCAGCGTCCTGTATGGTTTGTCGCGACATTTTTATTTTTCACAAATTTGTTAATTTCACAATAGGCAGCCAATTTTGAATTAGTGGTGTGCAAACAAGTAAAATATTGTATAAGCAAATCGATAGTAGCACCGATAAGCAATTAAAATGTGATAAATAGCGGTTCTAATTCGTTCAAATTAAATTGTTTTCAGGCCTATTTCGGGTTTTACAAGCCGGGCCTTTTTGCTAAGCCCGGGCCTGCACGAATCTTAATTTTAAGGCCCGGCCTGTGTAAACCCGCGGGCCACGATTAAAAGCCCGGTTCATGCCCACCTCTAATGACAACTACTATAGTTTACGCTTTTTGTGGATTGGCAGGGGCAGAAGTGGGCATGCCAACAATTTTAAACAAACTTGATCTGCGTGCAAAAATAAGAAATGGTGTCGAAAAAAATTATAGCTCTATCTCATATAGTCTCTGAGAAGTGTTCATACGGACAGACGATGGGTAGATCGTCTCGGCTATTATAATACCCTTCTACCCTATGGGTAGCGGGTATAAAAAATATTACCGCTATATTTAGCGTTTATTCAATAGCGGGGGGTCTCAGAATCGAGCACACTTGACTGTAGCTTTTTGATTTTTTATGTTCTTGAATGATCAGCTTAAAAGTATTCAATATTTCGTTCTCCAATTGCAAATTTGTATGGCATAATTGCAGGTTTGTTTACATAAATCAAAACGTAAACAGCAAATTTACTTATTTACCTTTTGCAATTCTCAAGTAGTTCTAGTTTCGGTTTGCTTGGAGCCTTTCTAGTGATTGGCACTGATAGTAGCTGGGGGTGATGCCTCAGGTTCTGGGTCCGCTTTTTGCGGACCAGTCGTTGTGCCAAACCGAACTCCACCTAAAGTAAATTTAAGCTTTTATCTTAGGCATTTTAATCTGTCCATTTACGTGGAGAATATCTACATAGATCGGTATTTAGCTCCAATTGATGTCGTTGAAAATACTAAAATAGAATAGAATATTCAAAATAGAAATAAAATATTAATATGCAAAATTATATTTCATGTGCTGCGTTGTCTTCCTCCTGTCTCTGTATCATGCTTATCTTTATTTTCTGGTGCTCGACATTCAGTCAATGCTCCTCACGCATAATTTAAGAGCTCAAGCTTTGCCTTCGTCAGCTCAAGCATCTTGGCCTCCGTGGCCAGCTCTTGCTCCCTGCAGCGGAGTTTGGCCTTCTTCATCCTGAAGTACCTCGTACGCTCATCATAGTTGTCGCCCCGCCGCCGCCCGTCGTCTTACCTTTTCCCCCACCTTCAACACCTGTTGCCGTTGTGGCTGTTGCCTGAGGCACAGGCACGAGAGGGATGGGCAACGCGAATGTAAACAAGCCGTTAAGAAAAGCCATCTTGACATAATTTTTAGAATTATAATAATGAACACTCTAGGAACGTTAGAAATTGAGTTTACCTTTTAGTTTACAATTTAGTCGACTTCTAAATGACAACTCCAATCTGTCAAGTTTTCAGCTCTAATCTGCCAAGTTTAATTTTTCAATCTGATTAGTTCATCAAATAAATGAACAACAATCTTAAGCAACATTTGGAAACTGTTCAATTCAATTGCGAATTTTTAACCAAATCATTCTTTTTCTTTGTTTTTCTTCGATCTCTAGACCAGCGAAGAAAATTTGTTGCGTGGGAATCAGAGAACGGCACGGGTATACACACCGGTGCACCGGTTACTTGTACTCATGAGTATGAGTGTCAAAAATTACACATACTCATGAGTACCGGTGTCTAAAATCACTTATACTCATGAGTATGGGTGTCAAAAAAGGCACATACTCATGAGTATGGGGGTTTAAATTATAAAACAATTTTTTTTCTTTTTCTAGTGTATTTATCTGATGGCTTCAATAATTAATAAAAATTACATCTTAATGAATTTTTATATGTTTGTAAGGAACAAAAACAAGTAAAACATAACTATTTTTAAAGTTCAATTCAAAATATACCTAATCAGTTTTATGTTAATGCTTATAATAAAAATGTAAAAAAACTAGACTATCTAAAGATTCAGGTCCCAATCTATTACGCTTTTCTGTAATGACATTTCCAGCTAAAGAAAAGACTCTTTCAGATGCAGCACTACTGGCAGGTATTGATAAAATATGAAATGCCAGCTTCGAAAGGTTTGGGTAACGATCTTCATTCCCCTTCCACCATTGTATCACAGCAAAATCTTCAGTTAACGCTACTCTTTCTTTGCAATACCGTAGAATTTCATCAAAAGGAGTTTCTACGGCACTGCGATTTGGAGTAGCAACCAATTTTGAAAAGAACAAGTAAGAAAGCTACAGTCGAGTGTGCTCGACTGTGAGATACCCGCTACCCATTTTGAATAAAAGGAAAAATATTTGCGGTATTATTCTCAAAACATACCAATTATACTACAAAAATACTAAACATATATTTTGGGTATTATTATTAAAATATACCAAATATAATAAAACACTAAAAAATATACCAAATGGTATATTTGGTATATCGATATAGTACCGCATTCAAAATATACCATAGACGGCACAATATACCAGATTGTCGGCCAAAGCAAATTAGACCCCTAGTAGTAGGCGTTTTTGCCCATACAAAAGTATTTCTTTAATAACTTCGACAATTTTTATCTGATCGCAACCAAATTTTCAGGAATCATAAATACTATACTTATTATTGTATATACCAAAATTCTAGCTTTACAATTACGCGTGTTATTCGATTTTGATTTACTGGGGCGGAAGTGGGCGTGGCAAAAATTTGAAACAAACTTGATCTGCGTGCAAACATAACAAATGCTGTCGAAAAAAAGTTATAGCTCTATCTCTTATAGTCTCTGAGATCTGGGTGTTCATACGGACGGACGGACAGACACACAGACGGACATGGCCAGATCGTCTCGGCTGTTGACGCTGATCAAGAATATATATACTTTATAGGGTCGGAGATGCCTCCTTCTACCTGTTACATACATTCCCTGCCGGCACAAAGTTATAATACCCTTCTACCCTATGGGTAGCGGGTATAAAAATACTGTTTTTGACACAGTCTGACTTGGTGGTGCTACAATGGCGCGCTCCTGGCTTGAAGTGGATGGACTCGACGCATACTCCGTAGGATGATCTGAAAATATATACAAATTTTTTTCTCAGATACGCAGAAACACTGTATATCAATAATTTCATTTTCCTGCAGATGTACTGCTGGCGGAAACAGGAAACACGCCAAATTGTGCCAAAAAGTTAAATTTTTTCCCATGTTGCTCTTATATTTATGGCAATTCTCTCCATCAATAATGAAATTGGCTGCATATCCATCAGGTCAGGCTGGCATAGCTTGTATTCACAGACACTCAATTATCGAGAATGGACTTCAGCATGGTATAATTGGAGTTCCACCTAGTTGGACAAGCAGATTTTAAGGTTGTGTGGAGTTTGTGTTGCAAATTTGATTTTTTAAAATACTTAACAATTTTCGGAGCTTCTGGCAAATTTTATATTGTTAATGGTTTACAATTCAACATCAAGGAATAAACTTTTCATTTTGTCCAAAATATTGGACCCCGTTGACTTTTGAAAATCCATCGATTTGAGGCCCAAAATAATGTCGCATAGACGGCTTTTATTATAATGGAGAAGAGTGACGCCCAGAAAATTTCTTTGGACGTACTGGTCTGTCCACATGTCCACAGTAGCAGCTACTCCATCGTTTTTACTTGCTTCTTTTATTTCCACTGCAATATCCTTCCTCTTATCCTCCGCATCTTTTTTCTGTTTTCTGGCACAGCGTAGATGGACTGGGAAGTAAATCATCGACATCGACGTTTTCCCCATACGTAGCACCAATCTTTATAAAATATTGGACCATAGCCTTAAAACCAGGTCCATTAAATGCTGAAAATGGTTGGCA
The DNA here is from genome assembly GCF_023558435.1 of Drosophila sulfurigaster albostrigata. Lineage (NCBI taxonomy): Eukaryota > Metazoa > Arthropoda > Insecta > Diptera > Drosophilidae > Drosophila > Drosophila sulfurigaster. Next base: position 191,948 of record NW_026909710.1, on the reverse strand, counting down.
TTCTCTCACAACCCATTCAGTGCATTTCTCCAATGCTTCCTGCTTGTCGTGGTCTGACAACTTTGCACCATCCTTTGGTTGTTTTAATGCAATACAGCATTTATGCCGAGACAAGTTTGATGTCTGATTCTTCTTATGCCTAGAACACTACGACACTTTTCACAGAAAACCCATCCTTCGACTACAGTAGTTGGAATATCACATTTCTATACAAATCAAGTTTCTGTGCAAGGAAGTGCTAATTAGGGTCACATGTCATTAATGTCAATTTAGGGGTAATAAAGATGCAATTTAATTAGGGTCACCTATTGAAATGTCAATTAAGGGGTAATAAAGATGCAATTTAATTAGGGTCACCTATTGAAATGTCAAGTGTGAGATAATAAAGATGCAATTTAATTAGGGTTAGCTGTGGAAATGACAAGTGTGGGATTTGTGTGACGAATCGTACGCGACCCGAGACGGGGCGATGAAAGGATCGGGATCGGGGTCGGGGGCGTTTCGTCAGACAAATCCTTCGGAGTCGGGGTCGGGGTCGAGGTCGCTTGTCCCGAGACGCCCTCGGGGTCGGGGTCGAGATCGCTTCTCCCGACACGCCCTCGAGGTCGGGGTCGCATTCGGTCTCGCACTCGGGGTCGCAATCGAAAACGATTCGTAGATCGAGGGCGAAAACGTATGACGAACTCGAAAACGTAGGTCGTGGGGCAACGCATCATACTAGATCGAAACGTTACGAAACGAATGGACGGAAATGTGATGCAGCGCCACATCCAAGACGATCGAATACGTGAACGTCTAACACGAATCAACGTTACGAAACGTGACGAAATATGTTCGGAAGCCCAACGCTACCTGAAAAACGATCGAAGGCGCCTTGCACGTGACGCATCGCTACCTGTAAAACGATCGTAAGCGCCACGCTACCTATAAAACGAACGAAGGTGTGACGCCCACTTGTCTCGTCAATTCGAATGTATTCGAAATCGGAGCGGAGGAAGGAAGATGTGATGAACGTTAAAAAGGATGGGAACGTGATGTAATTCAGACGAGAGTACAACACCATTTCCAAGACACTTGAAGATAAAATAGAAAATCTGAAAGAAAACCCGAATAGTGCTGTAAAAATTCCATTTCCCTTAAAGATATAGTATTCTTCTTTGCATGTTCTGTATGTAATATAATTTTATTTCCAAATACATTGTTTAAAATCGATTCTCTAAACTAACATACATTTTATAATTTTTTTGATTTTGTGAGCGAACAGTATAGAAATGACAGGCACATGTATCGACTCCATCCTCCACATCGTTATGAGCCCAACAGCAGGATGCGAAATATTGACCATGAACATTAGAAACCAATGGTCCATCACATATTCTATTATTAAAATATTTCAATTTCTAAATATTTCCCTCTAAGGAAAAATACGCTAGAAATCAGGTTTTTGGATACTATCAGATTCATGCCCTCTAGTCTAGACACACTCGCGGGGAATTTGAGTGAGGAGAATTTCAATGTGCTGAAATCACAGTACAAAAACAAGTCAGATTTTGAACTACTTCGCAGGAAAGGTGTTTTCCCCTACGAATATTTAGATTCTGTTGAAAAACTAGATGAAACTTCCCTCCCACCAAGATCCAAGTTCTATAGTAATTTAACAGAGTCAGAATGTTCAGAAGAGGATTACGCTCATGCCATCCAAGTATGGTATCATTTTAATTTTCGTTCATTGAAGGAATACTTAGAATTGTATTTGAAAACTGATGTTTTATTGTTAACAGACGTTTTCCAAAATTTTAGGGCAATTTGTTCTTCAATTTACAATCTTGACCCCGCCCATTATTACACTACACCAGGATTGTCGTGGGATGCTATGTTAAAAACCACAAAGATTGAACTCGAGTTACTCACTGACATTGATATGATTACATATTTTAAGAGTGGAATTCGGGGTGGGTTGGTGCAATGTAGTCATAGACATACAAAAGCAAACCACAAATACTTAAAAGATTTCGATCCTACTAAAGAATCGGAATTTTTAATGTATGTGGATGCAAACAATTTGTATGGATGCACTATGTCTGAACCACTACCTTACGGTGAGTTCAAATGGTTAGACACGAATCAGGTTAAGAGTTTTAATCTAGAAAATATTCATGAAAATAGTGAGTATGGGTATATTCTAGAGGTTGATCTAGATTACCCTTACTCAATCCATGATGAACATAATGATCTACCATTCTGTCCGGATAACAAGCTACCATCAAGCACTTGTAAAACTCCAAAGTTAATAGCCGATCTCGCTGAAAAGAAGAATTATATCATATACTATAATATATACTATACATATATACTGAGACATGGCTTGGAATTAAAAAAATTCACTCCATCCTTCAATTTAGGCAGAAAGCCTGGCTCAAGAAATATATTGATATAAACACAGCATAGGAGCCAAAAATAATTTAGAAAAAGATTTTTTCAAATTATTGAACAATGCTGTTTATGGAAAACCATGGAAAACAGTGAAAAAGGGTGGATGTACGGATAATAACGGAGTGGGAGTATCCAATTGAAAATAGGAAGTGAGGACGACCCAAATTATGTGCCAGGGATTTAATATCAAAATCTAATTTTCATAGTGCATCAAGGTTCAGTGAAACTATGTATGCAATTCAAATGAAGAGGTTACACAACATTTGTGATAAACCAATTTATTTAGGATTTGTAGTGCTGGAGATGTCAAAATACAAAATGTATGACTTCCATTATGACTACATGAAACCTAAGTTTGGGAAAGCACTCAAATTAAATTATATGGATACGGATTCATTTATTTACAGCATAAAACAAATGATTTTTATGCAGATATTCGGATGATGTGGAGTTAAAGTTTGATACGTCCGAATATCCAGATGAATTGGCCGAGTTGTATAAGTTTAAGGAATGTAATAAGAAACGATTGGGTTTCTTTAAGGATGAGTTGCATGGTAAACCAATGACTGAGTTTGTTGGTTTACGCTCAAAAATGTATGCGTACACTTATGAAAATTTCGATAACTCTGGTGAAATATGTATAAAAAAAATAAGGGGTAAAGGCATGTTGTTTAATGGGCATTTCATTATCAAATTATTCAAATACTTTGTATACAGGAAAGCAAGAACGTTCTAGTATGCAGATGTTTAGGTCTAGAGGGCATGAAATCACTACAGTCGAAGTAACAAAAACTACATTAGATAGTTACATAGTACATTTTATGTTAATGGATAGGTTGAAAAAGAAAACTAGATGTTTAGATTAATAATACAATACTTTATTGAAAATTAAAATGTATAAATTAAAAATAAAAATGTTTAAAATTAAGTGTACATATTAGTAAATTAAGAAAAATAAAAAATTATAAATAACTTGAAGTAAAATAAAAAGAAAAACACAAAATTGTTTTCAATCTTATAATATTACAAAATTTCATTCTTATGAATTCAGCTGTCTTCGGTTTTGGGAAACCCAACCAGCGCACTAGAGCTCTATTGCCTTTCTTTTTTAACACTTTTCAACCAGATAAGTGTTAGGAAAACTTGTTTTTTTTCAGTTCCTCTTTGTAGAATCCACCTTGAATTGGATTCCCATTGAAGTCTTGTAGTAAGTATGTTGTTGGGTAAGTATTTTGTACTTTGCTTATTTTAAAAATTTCAGTTGTCCAATTAGGAGTATAGCCTTTTTCAAATACGTGTTTGTACTTGCTGATGCGTACATAATCACCCATTTTCAATTTGCTACCCGCAAACATTTTAATGTTGTTGTAGACAGTTTTCAAAATATGATTCTCATTTTTAGTGTTTACATTAACGGGTGGCATTCGTATAGTTCTATGATGTCTATTGTTGTAAACGGAAATTAGTGATTTGAATATATCAATCCACTTGTATGTCCCATTGAAACTGAATTCACGCCACATTAGGTCTTTTATTGATCTATTAAATCGTTCAACAATTGACGCCTTTAGACTACTAAATGTTGAATAGTGGTTGATTCCATATCGTTTCATTAATATCTTAAATTGGGTGTTAAAGAACTCTTTTCCATCGTCTGTTTGAAGATTTTTGGGAATCCTCTCCTGATTGAAATATTTTCTCCATGGCCTCAGCAACGTCTTTTGCATTTTTAGATTTTATTGCTCTCCCCCCATCCAAATTTTGAGAATGTGTCTATCACTGTTAGCATGTAGCGATACCCATTGTTTGAGTGTGCATACTTCCCCATTTCAACCAAGTCAGCTTGCCATAATTCGTTTATCCCTTTTGTTATGACTCTACGTCTAAGAAAATGCTTACGTGAAGGAGCACGTATTTCATTAATTATTCCCCGTCTAGACATATTTATTACTTTCGAATATGAGAGCGTACAATTTTATCAAGAATATCTGATGTAGTTTTCTCAGTCTTGATTATTCGCTGATCAACTGTAGTCAATTTATCGGATAATAATCTCTCATTCCTTTCTTGATGACTTGAAATCATTGATGTTAGAAAATTTCTCAGATCGTTTACAACTTGGTCCACATATTCTTTTATCGCCAAGTCGGCATTCTCAATTGGTAAGCGACCATTTTTAAACGTCTTCCTTGTATATTGTAACTTCCATCATTATCAATGTAGAGTCCTGGTATTTTTTTCACGTCGTTTTAAATGAATAGAGATCTGCTTATCATTTACATAACGTCCAAACTTGTCAACAGACATGATGATTATAAGTTCATTTCAATGTTATCAATCAATTATATATGAATTTAGTGTATAATTTGAGCCTCTCTCAATTCTTCAATTATTGATGTAATTTCATTAGTATGATTCGTATTTCCAGCTGTTTGAGAGGCAATTAAGAGTTGTAATCGTTCAACCAACTCATTTGGATCATCCCAATATACATAATTGGGTTTATTCGTCGCGAGTGACATGAAACCAGTCCCAGAAACAATAGATTTTGAGAATTTAGGTGTAAACTCGGCAGTACGTGATTTTGTTAAGAGTGGTTTAATAATTTTTGTATATTTCTTTGCCCTTGTTCCTCTGATCTATCCATCGGAATTAAAATTTCTCCGGTGCACATTAGTTATCAATAAAATTTCATTATATATTTCTAGATCATTTTAATTATAATTTTGAGGTAGGCGGTGGAATATTAATGAATATAATCCACTTGTAAGACGCCAGTTTTTTCCATCATCCAATTCAATTTTTTTGTGAGTCACATTAATATGTGAATTCCCCAACATTAATTGTCCACTTGCATCCAAAAGATCTTCCCGTGCCAGTTCACTGATATTCAAATTTTTGAGTTGTCTTCATGTTGGATTGATTGACTCGTTATCGAAGGCGTTGAATGTATAGCTGTTTCATTTGATAACACGTTCGATGAATGAGAGGGCTCTTGACTCGTGAACGCCAATGATGAATGGGGTGAGTCTTGAACCGGTAATGGAAGCGAAGTGTGGGGGATATTTGCTTCATAAACTTAGTTGATGAATAAGGAGAACCTTCTCTCGCTAACGATTTCGAGGTATGAGGTAAGCCTTCAAACGATGTGTCTTCTATAGCTGGTTGAGAATAGAATTGATCATCATCATCATCATCTTGTGCCAAAAGTTAAATTTTTTCCCATGTTGCTCTTATATTTATGGCAATTCTCTCCATCAATAATGAAATTGGCTGCATATCCATCAGGTCAGGCTGGCATAGCTTGTATTCACAGACACTCAATTATCGAGAATGGACTTCAGCATGGTATAATTGGAGTTCCACCTAGTTGGACAAGCAGATTTTAAGGTTGTGTGGAGTTTGTGTTGCAAATTTGATTTTTTAAAATACTTAACAATTTTCGGAGCTTCTGGCAAATTTTATATTGTTAATGGTTTACAATTCAAGGAATAAACTTTTCATTTTGTCCAAAATATTGGACCCCGTTGACTTTTGAAAATCCATCGATTTGAGGCCCAAAATAATGTCGCATAGACGGCTTTTATTATAATGGAGAAGAGTGACGCCCAGAAAATTTCTTTGGACGTACTGGTCTGTCCACATGTCCACAGTAGCAGCTACTCCATCGTTTTTACTTGCTTCTTTTATTTCCACTGCAATATCCTTCCTCTTATCCTCCGCATCTTTTGCGCTTTCTGGCACAGCGTAGATGGACTGGGAAGTAAATCATCGACATCGACGTTTTCCCCATACGTAGCACCAATCTTTATAAAATATTGGACCATAGCCTTAAAACCAGGTCCATTAAATGCTGAAAATGGTTGGCATTCTCTCACAACCCATTCAGTGCATTTCTCCAATGCTTCCTTCTTGTCGTGGTCTGACAACTTTGCACCATCCTTTGGTTGTTTTAATGCAATACAGCATTTATGCCGAGACAAGTTTGATGTCTGATTCTTCTTATGCCTAGAACACTACGACACTTTTCACAGAAAACCCATCCTTCGACTACAGTAGTTGGAATATCACATTTCTATACAAATCAAGTTTCTGTGCAAGGAAGTGCTAATTAGGGTCACATGTCATTAATGTCAATTTAGGGGTAATAAAGATGCAATTTAATTAGGGTCACCTATTGAAATGTCAATTAAGGGGTAATAAAGATGCAATTTAATTAGGGTCACCTATTGAAATGTCAAGTGTGAGATAATAAAGATGCAATTTAATTAGGGTTAGCTGTGGAAATGACAAGTGTGGGATTTGTGTGACGAATCGTACGCGACCCGAGACAGGGCGATGAAAGGATCAGGATCGGGGTCGGGGCGTTTCGTCAGACAAATCCTTCGGAGTCGGGGTCGGGGTCGAGGTCGCTTGTCCCGAGACGCCCTCGGGGTCGGGGTCGAGATCGCTTCTCCCGACACGCCCTCGAGGTCGGGGTCGCATTCGGTCTCGCACTCGGGGTCGCAATCGAAAACGATTCGTAGATCGAGGGCGAAAACGTATGACGAACTCGAAAACGTAGGTCGTGGGGAACGCATCATACTAGATCGAAACGTTACGAAACGAATGGACGGAAATGTGATGCAGCGCCACATCCAAGACGATCGAATACGTGAACGTCTAACACGAATCAACGTTACGAAACGTGACGAAATATGTTCGGAAGCCCAACGCTACCTGAAAAACGATCGAAGGCGCCTTGCACGTGACGCATCGCTACCTGTAAAACGATCGTAGGCGCCACGCTACCTATAAAACGAACGAAGGTGTGACGCCCACTTGTCTCGTCAATTCGAGATGTATTCGAAATCGGAGCGGAGGAAGGAAGATGTGATGAACGTTAAAAAGGATGGGAACGTGATGTAATTCAGACGAGAGTACAACACCATTTCCAAGACACTTGAAGATAAAATAGAAAATCTGAAAGAAAACCCGAATAGTGCTGTAAAAATTCCATTTCCTTAAAGATATAGTATTCTTCTTTGCATGTTCTGTATGTAATATAATTTTATTTCCAAATACATTGTTTAAAATCGATTCTCTAAACTAACATACATTTTTATAATTTTTTTTTATTTTTGTGAGCGAACAGTATAGAAATGACAGGCACATGTATCGACTCCATCCTCCACATCGTTATGAGCCCAACAGCAGGATGCGAAATATTGACCATGAACATTAGAAACCAATGGTCCATCACATATTCTATTATTAAAATATTTCAATTTCTAAATATTTCCCTCTAAGGAAAAATACGCTAGAAATCAGGTTTTTGGATACTATCAGATTCATGCCCTCTAGTCTAGACACACTCGCGGGAATTTGAGTGAGGAGAATTTCAATGTGCTGAAATCACAGTACAAAAACAAGTCAGATTTTGAACTACTTCGCAGGAAAGGTGTTTTCCCCTACGAATATTTAGATTCTGTTGAAAAACTAGATGAAACTTCCCTCCCACCAAGATCCAAGTTCTATAGTAATTTAACAGAGTCAGAATGTTCAGAAGAGGATTACGCTCATGCCATCCAAGTATGGTATCATTTTAATTTTCGTTCATTGAAGGAATACTTAGAATTGTATTTGAAAACTGATGTTTTATTGTTAACAGACGTTTTCCAAAATTTTAGGGCAATTTGTTCTTCAATTTACAATCTTGACCCCGCCCATAATTACACTACACCAGGATTTTCGTGGGATGCTATGTTAAAAACCACAAAGATTGAACTCGAGTTACTCACTGACATTGATATGATTACATATTTTAAGAGTGGAATTCGGGGTGGGTTGGTGCAATGTAGTCATAGGCATACAAAAGCAAACCACAAATACTTAAAAGATTTCGATCCTACTAAAGAATCGGAATTTTTAATGTATGTGGATGCAAACAATTTGTATGGATGGACTATGTCTGAACCACTACCTTACGGTGAGTTCAAATGGTTAGACACGAATCAGGTTAAGAGTTTTAATCTAGAAAATATTCATGAAAATAGTGAGTATGGGTATATTCTAGAGGTTGATCTAGATTACCCTTACTCAATCCATGATGAACATAATGATCTACCATTCTGTCCGGATAACAAGCTACCATCAAGCACTTGTAAAACTCCAAAGTTAATAGCCGATCTCGCTGAAAAGAAGAATTATATCATATACTATAATATATACTATACATATATACTGAGACATGGCTTGGAATTAAAAAATTCACTCCATCCTTCAATTTAGGCAGAAAGCCTGGCTCAAGAAATATATTGATATAAACACAGCATAGGAGCCAAAAATAATTTAGAAAAGATTTTTTCAAATTATTGAACAATGCTGTTTATGGAAAAACCATGGAAAACAGTGAAAAAGGGTGGATGTACGGATAATAACGGAGTGGGAGTATCAATTGAAAATAGGAAGTGAGGACGACCCAAATTATGTGCCAGGGATTTAATATCAAAATCTAATTTTCATAGTGCATCAAGGTTCAGTGAAACTATGTATGCAATTCAAATGAAGAGGTTACACAACATTTGTGATAAACCAATTTATTTAGGATTTGTAGTGCTGGAGATGTCAAAATACAAAATGTATGACTTCCATTATGACTACATGAAACCTAAGTTTGGGAAAGCACTCAAATTAAATTATATGGATACGGATTCATTTATTTACAGCATAAAAAAACATGATTTTTATGCAGATATTCGGGATGATGTGGAGTTAAAGTTTGATACGTCCGAATATCCAGATGAATTGGCCGAGTTGTATAAGTTTAAGGAATGTAATAAGAAACGATTGGGTTTCTTTAAGGATGAGTTGCATGGTAAACCAATGACTGAGTTTGTTGGTTTACGCTCAAAAATGTATGCGTACACTTATGAAAATTTCGATAACTCTGGTGAAATATGTATAAAAAAAAATAAGGGGGTAAAGGCATGTTGTTTAATGGGCATTTCATTATCAAATTATTCAAATACTTTGTATACAGGAAAGCAAGAACGTTCTAGTATGCAGATGTTTAGGTCTAGAGGGCATGAAATCACTACAGTCGAAGTAACAAAACTACATTAGATAGTTACATAGTACATTTTATGTTAATGGATAGGTTGAAAAAAGAAAACTAGATGTTTAGATTAATAATACAATACTTTATTGAAAATTAAAATGTATAAATTAAAAATAAAAAATGTTTAAAATTAAGTGTACATATTAGTAAATTAAGAAAAATAAAAAATTATAAATAACTTGAAGTAAAATAAAAAGAAAAATATAAAACACAAAATTGTTTTCAATCTTATAATATTACAAAATTTCATTCTTATGAATCCAGCTGTCTTCGGATTTGGGAAACCCAACCAGCGCACTAGAGCTCTATTGCCTTTCTTTTTTAACACTTTTCAACCAGATAAGTGTTAGGAAAACTTTTTTTCAGTTCCTCTTTGTAGAATCCACCTTGAATTGGATTCCCATTGAAGTCTTGTAGTAAGTATGTTGTTGGGTAAGTATTTTGTACTTTTGCTTATTTTAAAAATTTCAGTTGTCCAATTAGGAGTATAGCCTTTTTTCAAATACGTGTTTGTACTTGCTGATGCGTACATAATCACCCATTTTCAATTTGCTACCCGCAAACATTTTAATGTTGTTGTAGACAGTTTTCAAAATATGATTCTCATTTTTAGTGTTTACATTAACGGGTGGCATTCGTATAGTTCTATGATGTCTATTGTTGTAAACGGAAATTAGTGATTTGAATATATCAATCCACTTGTATGTCCCATTGAAACTGAATTCACGCCACATTAGGTCTTTTATTGATCTATTAAATCGTTCAACAATTGACGCCTTTAGACTACTAAATGTTGAATAGTGGTTGATTCCATATCGTTTCATTAATATCTTAAATTGGGTGTTAAAGAACTCTTTTCCATCGTCTGTTTGAAGATTTTTGGGGAATCCTCTCCTGATTGAAATATTTTCTCCATGGCCTCAGCAACGTCTTTTTGCATTTTAGATTTTATTGCTTCCCCATCCAAATTTTGAGAATGTGTCTATCACTGTTAGCATGTAGCGATACCCATTGTTTGAGTGTGCATACTTCCCCATTTCAACCAAGTCAGCTTGCCATAATTCGTTTATCCCTTTTGTTATGACTCTACGTCTAAGAAAATGCTTACGTGAAGGAGCACGTATTTCATTAATTATTCCCGTCTAGACATATTTATTACTTTCGAATATGAGAGCGTACAATTTTATCAAGAATATCTGATGTAGTTTTCTCAGTCTTGATTATTCGCTGATCAACTGTAGTCAATTTATCGGATAATAATCTCTCATTCCTTTCTTGATGACTTGAAATCATTGATGTTAGAAAATTTCTCAGATCGTTTACAACTTGGTCCACATATTCTTTTATCGCCAAGTCGGCATTCACAATTGGTAAGCGACCATTTTTAAACGTCTTCCTTGTATATTGTAACTTCCATCATTATCAATGTAGAGTCCTGGTATTTTTCACGTCGTTTTAAATGAATAGAGATCTGCTTATCATTTACATAACGTCAAACTTGTCAACAGACATAATGATTATAAGTTCATTTCAATGTTATCAATCAATTATATATGAATTTAGTGTATAATTTGAGCCTCTCTCAATTCTTCAATTATTGATGTAATTTCATTAGTATGATTCGTATTTCCAGCTGTTTGAGAGGCAATTAAGAGTTGTAATCGTTCAACCAACTCATTTGGATCATCCCAATATACATAATTGGGTTTATTCGTCGCGAGTGACATGAAACCAGTCCAGAAACAATAGATTTTGAGAATTTAGGTGTAAACTCGGCAGTACGTGATTTTGTTAAGAGTGGTTTAATAATTTTTGTATATTTCTTTGCCCTTGTTCCTCTGATCTGTCCATCGGAATTAAAATTTCTCCGGTGCACATTAGTTATCAATAAAATTTCATTATATATTTCTAGATCATTTTAATTATAATTTTGAGGTAGGCGGTGGAATATTAATGAATATAATCCACTTGTAAGACGCCAGTTTTTCCATCATCAATTCAATTTTTTGTGAGTCACATTAATATGTGAATTCCCCAACATTAATTGTCCACTTGCATCCAAAAGATCTTCCCGTGCCAGTTCACTGATATTCAAATTTTTTGAGTTGTCTTCATGTTTGATTGATTGACTCGTTATCGAAGGCGTTAAATGTATAGCTGTTTCATTTGATAACACGTTCGATGAATGAGAGGGCTCTTGACTCGTTAACGCCAATGATGAATGGGGTGAGTCTTGAACCGGTAATGGAAGCGAAGTGTGGGGGATATTTGCTTCATTAACTTAGTTGATGAATAAGGAGAACCTTCTCTCGCTAACGATTTCGAGGTATGAGGTAAACCTTCAAACGATGTGTCTTCTATAGCTGGTTGAGAATAGAATTGATCATCATCATCATCATCTTGAGCATTAACAATATCCATCCCCCAATCCAATGCCTTCTCAATATCATATTTAGGTTTTGAGAATTGACTCTTAGCACTGTGAAATGTGAGTTTCCTTTTCTTGTTAGGTGGTGTGTTTCTCTCTCGGTCGATTGGAGTAGTTTTCCATAGTTTTTTCCAGTCTCAACATTATTGAACTCTGATGGTATCAATGTCGCAATTTTTGTTATCATTCACAAGTTCATGTAGTGGTTCAGTTATAGGTTTAAATGTTTCCTCCAGACCAATAATGTTCTGACTTTTGAGTTGTTTAAGATCAGAAAAATTTTTTTTTAGAGCATTTCGGCTTTTAGTTAATTGAGTTAAAACTTTTTGATTCATTTTCTTTCAAATTTATCTCATTCAACTGTTAGTGGATTAATGATTATTTCAGTTATTTTACGAAACATAATCATATATAACCAATAAACAGATACATTAGCATGTTTTTATGAAGAGAGTTGGTTGTACAGATCAGCTATCAGACTGTTAAATAGATCAGCTAGCTATTCTTTTAAACAGACCTGGTTGTACAGATCAGGTACCTGGTTGTATCGACCAGGTAACTGTTCTTTAAACAGACCTGGTTGTATCGAACAGCTAGCTGTTCTTTTAAACAGACCTGGTTGTACAGATCAGGTATCCGATTCTGATAACGGACCTGTTTCTGTTAACAGATCTGTTTCAATTTCCCATATCCTCATTTAAAATTATGAAATTAAATTTTCAATTACATTTATTCACACAATGTAAAAAGGAGAAAAGTGGCTGAAAAAGAAAGCTGAAAATTCCCCAATTTCCCATTCCCTAATGAAAATTTCGAATTTATATTTCAATAACATTTATTTGTAATAAGTATCAGAACTAATAAAGCTCGAAAAGAAAGCTGAAAAAGAAGGCTGAAAATTCCCCAAATTTAACAGTCCCCATTTAAAAATTTTTTTTATTTTATTTTGATAATATAATTTATTGTTTTGCATATATTTTATTACATTTTCAATTTGAATACAATTTCTCCATCATCCTGTTTTGTTATGATATAATTACCAGTATTTAATTCTTTAATGTATACAGATTTAATTTCATCATACCATTTCGGGAGGTAAATTAAATACTTTTCCAATGTTAATTTTAGAGAATTGCTATTAAATTTACTAGGAACCTTAGACGCTCCATATATTCTGAATTCCGTATTCCTTGGAAGAGCGCGGAAAGGAGCTTCTGTTTCTTCTTGATTGCATTCAAATAATTCACTGTTGATTCAATCTCCATGTCATTGGCGAGAAATTTAATGTCCTCAGCAAGAGGAGTAATAAGAGGAAGACTAACTTCGGTGAAGTCAATCTCCTCTCCGTTGCTAGCCTCAAACGATGGATTCATCCTGATTATTTGGTGTCTGTGTGTGTGCGTGTGTGTGTCTAGTACTGCTGGTACTATTAAGTGCTGGTACTGCTACTGCTCTTCAGTGTTGATCGTGTGTGCTCCTGGCGGTGATGATACTGCTGCTGGTGTTGTTGAGTGATGAGTGGTGATGACCGAATGATATTTTCCTTCGAGTGGCTAGCTGATTTTATACTTGTCACTTTCCCTTTCCACTGTTGTTTTCAAAGGTTTTCATTGCCTAAGGACGTTTTCCTTTGATTGGTTGACTTTCTAGCTGTTGCTAGCTGTAGGACTTCTCAAGTGCTAGAGAAGGACAACCATCCCACTGATAAGTGTCTCCCTACCCTTCAACCGACATACACCACATTAAAAATTCTAAACACAAATGTCCACAGTTTACAGTCCCAAAATTTTTAAACGTTCATAATTGTACCTAATGTTTTTTCCTAAATATCTGACTACTTCTAATGGTGGCTGTAAATTCCCAAAACTATCGAAATAATAAGAATCTGATCCTCTCTTGTAATATGCTACCCAATGCGTTCCATTCGATATTAAGTCTGCTAAATTTATTATTCCACACTCGAAATGATGTGGAAATTTGGGTAATTGATCCTTCATATAAACACCTCGAAAATGAGGAATCTTTCTAAAGGCAAACTTCATTATATCAAAGTTTGATAATGCTCTCTTGGGTAGCTTACCTATTAGTTTTTTTGAATGCGTTTTTGACTTTGATTATTTCTAGCAAATGATATACCATATCCATTTTTGTATGGTTGTAAATACAAGCCAGCTCCCAATGCAACCGTTTCCATTTTTTATTATGCCTCTTGTTTTCCACTAGATGTTGTTTAGCCATCTTTGCATTGTTAATAGATTTTACTATTGCTGCACTACCTGACGCCAAACTACCCACAGCGCTCAGAGCTGTTAAAATTGGGACAAGTGGCAAGAACCCACCTATCTTGGGTACATTTATAATACGTGGAATAACAACATTTTTCCTACATCCCATCGAGTTCGATACTGCTTTACGTGCAACTTTTATTGCACTCAAGATATCAAGCGGTTTATTCTTTTCAATTCCTTTGTAGCCTTTTTGATTATTGTAGTCAATGATGTTTTCACTCTTTTCTTTCTCTCCTGATTTGATCCCATTCCAAATTTTTTCTTCGTCTTCATCATGTTTGTTACAAAGTATGCTGATGCTCTCTCTCTAATACTACTATCTAACGCTTTTACACGATTCCAAGCCTTTTCAATTAAAACTGAGTCAGCTTTATGACGTTCACTCAACTCTTTACTGTTTGAATATGCAATATCATGCTCTCTACACGCTTCATCCAAACCATTAATTCCACGATCACCACGTGCTAATCGTTTCTCTAACTTTGTTCCAGGTCCACAGTAATTGTATCCAGGTATATGAGCCTCAAAAGGTAGAGAGTCTATTATATTGTTTACAAGACCACTACCCTGTTTGAATTTTGATTTTGAACTAATTAAATTATAAAAACGTTTGGTCATTTTATAGCAACCTCAATCAACAAACGTTTCCCATTGAATGAAGTACTTCTCTCACTAACATGCGTTTTTTAAGACATAAGAAAAGCATACTAGTACGAAACATTGAGGGTGGTGGACATGGAGAGAATAATCAACAACCTCGACATAGTGTTTTGCTACCCAATACAATTAGAGCATTAATTGTTGGACCATCAAATTGTGGAAAAACCAATGTGCTGCTTAGTCTTATAGAGAGTCCCAATGGTCTCAAATTTGAAAATATTTATGTATTTTCAAAGAGTTTATACCAACCCAAATATGAATATTTGGAAAAACTTATCAAACCAATTCAAGGAATGGGATATTTTACATTCTCCGGAAACGATGCAGTGTTATCACCGCACGAAGCTAAAAATAATTCCATTATGATATTCGATGATGTGGCATGTGAAAAGCAGGATAATATCGAAACTATTTTTGTATGGGAAGACATAAGAATATCGATTCATTCTATTTATGTCAAACATACACACATATACCGAAGCATTTAATACGTGACAATGCTAATTTTATCATAATGTTTTGTTGATGCGAGCGCATTGTAGGTGAGGGGCACACCTCCGCTCCGCCGACCGAAAAGCACTCAAAGCTTTTTCGCTCACCAACAATGCGCTCATGCGTAAGAAAGCACTCAAGATCCAGTGCTCTCAACTTCTCTCTCTCCCACAACTCTCCACCGCAGAGCCGAGCTTTGCAAGGGCTCGGCGCTAGATCTGCAGAATGCCGTCGGTATTTTGCCTCCAGTATCGATCTACGTTCCTTCAATAGCGGTCACCCCAATAACCCCCTCACTATACGTTTTATTGTTAACAACCCGAACGTTTAAATATATATTTAAGAAAATATAAAACGCGAGTGTTTTATTCAATTTCGGGAAAGGGAAATCTGGAACCTATCTGCCCACCACAACATTTGGTCCTTCGAGCCGGATATGCTCATCATCGTTTGCTTCTCCAGCAAGCATATCGCAGATAAGTTTTAAATCATTTCTCCTTTCTTTACTCTTTCCTTCCCCACGGTCGTCCGGCCTTTACGTTCTCCATTCTTTTTCGTATGGTGACCAAATATAAGATTTGGAAATTCACTCATATTTTCCGGACGACCTGTTTCCATACTTTCCAATTGCTGTCTTAACTATCTTTACTCCAAGATATTTACTATATTGATAATAAAATATTATTATATTTTTGTTCCGCCAATCGCGTACGTATGTATGCATGTGTGTTTATTTTTTGTAAGTGCAAGTGCATAGCAGTGAAAAGTGTAAATTATTAAGAGAGCTACTAAAGTGCAAATATTCCATACATATATAAACATACATAAAACCTAAAATCCAAGCTGTGTGTACAAGCATTTCGTATTGCTTTTAATTCTTGTCCGTTTTATGTTTGTATGTCGCGATAATCGCCGACATACATACATACACACATACTTTGTGCACTCTCTCTTGTCCGCGAGCGCACCGGCTTTCAGCCGCGCTTGCTCTCGCTCTCTCATCACATACACACATACTTTTGTGCACTCGCTCTTGTTGGCAAGTGCACCGGCTTGCAGCAGCGCTTGCTCTATCTCTCTCCGAGTACAAACATACGTGCACTTCGTCTGCTCAAACGTTTGACAGCGCAGTGCAGACAAACATACATACGTACATACTGCAAGTACTTCTGCGAGTGAAGTAATAGATTGGCAGGGCAGCGGTAGTCGCACTCGACATACCCTACCCTTTTCATTTTTCCAAGTGATCTGTTCTGTGTGTGTACTATAAGAGCAACTTTCAGCTCAATTGTCTGTGTATGGGCTTACTCCAGCCAGTGTTCAAGCATACACAGACATACACACACACATACACACACATTATCATACACACATAATATAACTTATTTTTGTTTGTTTTTCCAATCCAACAGCAATCCAAACAATTGTCGTTTAAATACCCGCACATTTTTTGTCTCTTCCAGCGTCTTGCTCTCTGGTATTTTTTTTGTACGATTGTTTTTGTTGTTCTTTCTCTTTTTTTTCGACGAACATTCATTGTTGTTGCGGGAAATTTCCCCCGCCCCCGTCTTTTTGCGTTCTTCGTCTGTGTCCGCTATTTCCGTACCCATTTGGGTGTAAAATACCACAGCACTATCTTTGGTATTTTTTCAGTATTTTTCAGTATTTTTTTTATTGTCTGTTTGCTACGCTCTTTCCGTATCCCTTTCACTATCTGGGTCGATTTCAGGCAAAAAAAAAACAATTTCTATTTGGTATTTTTTTGGTATATTTTCTTGATTTTTCGCTTCTGAGAAAATTAGTATACAGTCCGTATCCTTGTCGGACTGTAAGAGCGCCCAGTTAGTTTTCATCCTCTTTGCGTAGCATGTCATCGGGCAAACCCGATAAAAGTAAAGCTCGACTGTCCGTGCCCTCTACTAGCGCCGCTAGAACCTCGATAAGCCCCCTTTACCTAAATCCAGGAAGGAGTCGGCTCTTCGTGCATCCAGCACTTCGCCGATTCATTTGCAATCGAAAAGGGAGGTCCCCGCACGGTCAGCTAGCGTTTCGCCCGCTTCTGGCACCAGGCTTGCAGTCAAATCCAAGCCGCTGATCTTGGTCACACAGCCTTCATCCGATCCTAAGAACAAGGTTCCTTCCGTCCCGATCCACAAATCAAAAACGATGGCACAAAAGAAAGTAGACACAGCGTTGACGAAATTCATTGCCGCGACTGATCGTATCAGTCACTTTGCGGCGAGTCAACAATCCTTCGGCTGATAGTCCATCCCTGTATACGTGCCAAGTCCGAAGGGACCAGATGCGTTCCTTATGGGAAAAGGTCGAGAATGAGTACGAGGCTTGCTCTTGCGTCATGTCTGAGGAGATGACCACAGAAGAGCTCCCTACTGTTCAGGCCAAGTACGAGTACTGCTATGCTGCCTACGAGCAGTGTGCAGCTCTGTTAGGTGAGCAAATAGCCAACGCATCCCAGGCACTCACCCCCCGTACACCCGTACAACCACAAGCTGTGCAATCCATGCCCACAGGGTGTCGATTACCTCCGTGCGACACCGAAGTCTTCGGAGGCGATTACACTCGCTGGCCCACCTTCCGGGATTTATTCACAGCCCTCTATATACAGAACTCGAGACTGTCGGAAGTTGAGAAACTTTTCTATCTCAACTCCAAGACCAGCGGTGAAGCCCATGCCATTGTGTCAAAATCTCCTTTGACAAATGAAGGGTTCCAGTCGGCGTGGTCCAGCTTGACTGAGCGTTTCGAGAACAAACGGTTGCTCGTAAACAGTCAGCTGAGAATTTTGTTCAATTTGCCCGCCATTGGGCAAGAGTCGGGTTCCTCTATTCAGGAGTTGGAGAGCACCATTCAAGGGTGTCTGACAGCCTTAGAGCACTCGAAAATCGACATAGAGAATTGGGATTGCATCCTGGTTTTCTTGTGTTCTTCGAGGCTCCCAAGTTGACCCTTTCTCTTTGGGAACAGTCAATCCAAAGCAAGAGCGAGATTCCAACGTGGGTTGACATGAACGCTTTTCTTCTAGAGCGGCATCGCACCCTAGAAGCGATAGCGGAGGTGTCATCCAGCACGAACGCTCCGACGGTTCCACGAGCCTCACGCAAGGAGGCCCCGTCTCCAGGCAGGTCAACTCTTTGAGAGTAGGGTGACCATTAAGACCCAGACCTGCAATTTCTGTTCCCGGGAGAATCATCCGATTCGATTGTGCCCTCGCTTCCTCAAGATGGGTGTCAATGAAAGAGTCAACCATATTAAGCAACAGAAGCTGTGCTTGAACTGTTTCGCACGAGGCCATGTCCTGGCCAAGTGCACAAGTGCGCACAGCTGTTTTACATGCAAGGGTCGTCATCATACACTCTTGCATCGAGTCAACCTGACGCCGACAGTCACTGATCCCATTCCTAATATACAGTCCACTCCTTCCCAGTCAGCTAATGTGCAATCTTTCCTGGCAGATAACACACAAGGTGTTCTCCTGAGTACAGCTGTTGTACACATCTGCCATCACGGCGTTCGGCACACAGCTCGGGCTCTGATCGATTCTGGATCAGAGGCCACCTTTATTTCTGAACGAATGTTCAAGCGCTTGAGGATGCCATACACATCCGTTCAAGCCCACGTCTCTGGGCTGACTCAAGTTGTAGCAGCCCAGCCCCGAAAGCATTGCCAATTCCTAATTGGCTCCCGTTTGCGACCAGATCTGCAAATTGAGGCATCGGCATTCGTCCTTCCTCAATTAGCAGGAAAACTGCCCCCATGCTCTGTCCCACAAACCATCCTCGATAGTCTGCCAAGCATCCCGCTGGCCGACCCCAAGTTCTATGAGAGTTCGCAGATAGACGTGCTTTTAGGCGCGGATATCCTCCCATCCGTTCTTCTCGGCGGCTCTCGTCCGAACGTTTGTAGGACCCTCATTGGTCAAGAGACCGTTTTCGGTTGGATCCTGACCGGCCCAGTGTCGGATCCACTTCTAACTCCATCTCGTCCTTTCGACTCGACTGTCCGTCGATCGAACTCCTACGATCGGTCCTGTGACAGGACCCTCCAAATCTATTTCAGTTTTTCGGCTCGACTGTCCGTCGAACGAATCTCAAGAATGGTCCTGTGATAGGACCCTCCTCTACATCCATTTCAGCTTCGAATGGTCCTGTGACGGGACCCCACGCTGATCCTTCTTCGGTTCGACTGTCCGTCGAACGATCCTCTAAACGCAAGCCTTTGTTAGGCCCCAATTCAAAATCTGTTTCGACACCTTCGGCTCGACTTTCCGTCGAACGAACCTTCGCCATGGTTCCTGTGACAGGACCCCACTCGAAACCTCTTTCAGCTCAACGATCCCGGACGGAGACGAATTCTTCGTCTGCACCGATGGCCCCGGTCACTCCGCGCGGGGTTTCCGTGCCACCCGGCACAACCTCGCGCCAGCCCAGGAGCCGACGCGACCACCCGGCACCCTCCAGAGAGAACCACCAAGGACGTCCCATGTCAACGTTTCCCAGGCCGGCATCCACAGGCCCACTCACCCACGCACCAGGCCCGTGCCTAGCCCCGCCATACCACTGACGGCACTTTCCAGTGCAAGGGAGTGAGTATACTCCCCACCGCGGCGGTCAGGCTAGACACGGAGACGGCGGCTTTCGAAGCGCGAGTGATTTTAGATCCGTGTTGTCCAGTAAGCCGCATCAGCGAATCGTTGCCAGGGGCCTTGGGCCTCTCCATCACTCGCATGGGCGCTGAAGGAGTCTGCACGGCGTCGTTGCGCTCCAAGACACACCCACTCTATCTATCCTGATATTGTCCTGCCGGGTATCCTCCCAAATCTGATATTCTTTGCAATCCCAATATTGCAAGGGGAGAATGTTGATGCGAGCGCATTGTAGGTGAGGGCACACCTCCGCTCCGCCGACCGAAAAGCACTCAAAGCTTTTCGCTCACCAACAATGCGCTCATGCGTAAGAAAGCACTCAAGATCCAGTGCTCTCAACTTCTCTCTCTCCACAACTCTCCACCGCAGAGCCGAGAGCTTGCAAGGGCTCGGCGCTAGATCTGCAGAATGCCGTCGGTATTTTGCCTCTCCAGTATCGATCTACGTTCCTTCAATAGCGGTCACCCCAATAACCCCTCACTATACGTTTTATTGTTAACAACCCGAACGTTTAAATATATATTTAAGAAAATATAAAACGCGAGTGTTTTATTCAATTTCGGGAAAGGGAAATCTGGAACCTATCTGCCCACCACAACATGTTTAAACATGCGTCATATATATCGAGATCACGTAAACAGTGACATGGACTATGAATCATTTATGGAAATTTCACGAAAATGCTGGGAGGAGAAATTTGGATTTCTACTAATCTCTAAAGATGATGATATGAAAATGGGCGATACAGAAAAAGGCTTTGATCAATTTATTATACTTTAAAAATATGAATATAAAACTAATGATATGATGATTAAACAACAGTCCAAACTCAGACTTCAAAATGTCTACATCACTAACATTTGCATTAAATGGAAACACTTCAGTTATAACCGAAAATTTTTCCCACAAATTGAATTAAATAGAAATTATGAGTGTGCTCTCATTGACTTTCACACATACAATTCTATACCAAACGTAGATAGAGGGAACAATCTATTTCATATTGGAAATAAATGTATAGAAATACCTGTTGGATCGTATGAACTCGAAGAGATTGCAACATATATTATTGACGTCCTAAAGGGGTATGGTTCTTATGATGAGTTAAAATAGAAACCAACAATATTAATAGTATATTTTAACCGTGAACGAAGTATTGGAAAGCTATTTGGATTTGGTGCACGTATTCTAAAACCGCACAATACTGAAATTTATGTCTCAGATAATCCTGTGAATATTTTAAAAGTAAATACAATTAGATTGGAATGCAACATTATCAGTGGGTCATATGTAGGTAATAGACCAAATCATGTGCTTCATGAATTTGGAATCAATGTTCCTCCGGGATATAAAATGAGTATTACACCACGAAACTTGATTTATTTACCTATCAACACTAGAGAAATAAGCACGCTCGAAGTACGGATAACTGATCAGGAGGGGAATTAATCAATTTTCGAGGAAACTATATCAATTCGTCTTCATTTACGAGCAACAGAATGATTATTTATAATAAAAGGTCGTTACATAACCTCACAACTCGCATTACTAAATGTAAAGGTGAAGTGAAAACACCATCATCATTATCATCTCGAGCACCATCATATCCACGACCTGCGGTATCATTAAAAAATAAACTGATTTTAAAATCACTTGGATTTAATATTCAGTAAAATTACTACCTTCATTTCAAATGAATGAAATTTTTTGTGCAAGATAAACCTCACAATGATGAGAGTATCACGAAAAAGAATATCACACTTATTACCCATATCAGCAGAACTTCAAAACAAATGATGAAGTTCGTATTACAATCAAAACCAAGATTTGTATGTGTTGCCGTCTGAAAGTTTCCTCCACTTTGAAGGGACACTTAGTAAAATTACTAACCAAAATTCCGGCACAAGTACAACAAATGATGTTGCCGGCTTGCTTAAAAATAATTGCATGGCCTATTTTTGGATGAAATAAGATATGAATTAAACGGATGCGAACTGGATAGAACACGGTTTACTGGAATCACATCTACTCTGAAAAACTTTCTTTCCATTGGTCGACAGGAGTCTCTATGTTATCGTAATGCCGGGTGGACTGGAGGAGAGAGTATATCTTCCGGAGGTCATTTCAGCTTTTCAATACCACTAAAAATGCTAATGGGATTCGCTGAAGATCATAAAAAAGTTATATTAAATTGTAAGCATGAACTCATTCTCTTGCTAGCTAAAAATATGAATGATATGTTTGAAAAACGGTCGGAGGTGTTGAATATAAAATTGCTATACAGAACATTAGTTGGAAAGTACCCCACATTGTTCCAAGCGATACTACTAAAATTAAAATGTTCAATGTAGTCAAAAGTGGAGCTACACTTCCACTTTCATTCCGCAGCTGGGATTGTTATATAAATCCTCGTTGGTACAGGGGACTCATCATGTATGGAACGTTAAGCTAGCTGCAAATAGAGAACGTCCACGGTTTGTGTATTTAAATTCTGAAGTCTATCCATATGAAGATTTAAATGTAAAATTCAATGAAAATCGGTTTGCTGCCTTGTATGATATGTACGTGAAATTCCAAGAGAGTTACTACAACCGTGAGCCTCGTCCACTTTTATCACCACTAGACTTCAAGTCAAAGGCTCCTATTGTTGTTGTTGATCTTTCATATCAAAACGAGTCGGTCAAATCAGGGCCAATTGATGTTAAAATTTCAACTGAATTAAGAGTACCAAGTGAGTTGAATACAAAGGTATATTGTCTTCTCATTCACGATCGGATTAGTTCAACGTATCGTATAATTTTTTCTCAAAATATTTCTTCATTCACCTTTTGGAAATCATTACGAGTAGACGTCAACAGATCGAAAGAAATTTAAAATGATATTGATTGAAAACAAGACCAACTCCACAACTCATATTTTGATACAACAACTTATAACTGGAATAAATAATTTTATGAAAATGTTTAACGATACAATTTTTCCTGAACACATGGAATATTTATCAGAATCATTGAAATATTTTAATAATAGAATATGTGATGGACCATTGGTTTCTAATGTTCATGGTCAACATTTCGCATCCTGCTGTTGGGCTCATAACGATGTGGAGGATGGAGTCGATACATGTGGCTGTCATTTCTATACTGTTCGCTCTCAAAAATCAAAAAATTATAAAATGTATGTTAGTTTAGAGAATCGATTTTAAACAATGTATTTGGAAATAAAATTATGTTACATACAGAACATGCAAAGAAGACTACTATATCTTTACGGAAATGGTATTTTTACAGCACTATTCGGTTTTTCTTTCAGATTTTCTATTTTATCTTCAAGTGTCTTGGAAATGGTGTTGTACTCTCGTCTGAATTACATCACGTTCCCATCCTTTTTAATGTTCATCACGTCTTCCTTCCTCCGCTCCGATTTCGAATACATTCGAATTGATGAGAGAAGTGGGCGTCACACCTTCGTTCGTTTTACAGGTAGCGTGGCGCCTACGATCGTGTTACAGGTAGCGATGCGTCACGTGCAAGGCGCCTTCGATCGTTTTTCAGGTAGCGTTGGGCTTCCGAACATATTTCGTCACGTTTCGTAACGTTGATTCGTGTTAGACGTTCACGTATTCGATCGTCTTGGATGTGGCGCTGCGTCACGTTTCCGTCCATTCGTTTCGTAACGTTTCGATCTAGTATGATGCGTTGCCCACGACCTACGTTTTCGAGGTGGGTGTTCGCGCGTTCATACGCTACGTTCGTTAAAGAGCGTATCACGTTTTCGTAGGACGACTTCGTCTCACGTTTTCGTGTACGATCTACGAATCGACTGCGACCCCGATCCCCTCACCGTCTCGTCTCGGGACACACAACCTCGAGAGCGTATCGTAGCACGTGTTCGTTGCACGTTTTCGCCCTCGATCTACGAATCGTTTTCGACTGCGACCCCGACCCCGATCCCTCACCGTCTCGTCTCGACCTCGAGAGCGTATCGTAGCACGTGTTCGTCATACGTTTTCGCCCTCGATCTACGAATCGTTTTCGATTGCGACCCCGAGTGCGAGACCGAATGCGACCCCGACCTCGAGGGCGTGTCGGGAGAAGCGATCTCGACCCCGACCCCGAGGGCGTCTCGGGACAAGCGACCTCGACCCCGACTCCGAAGGATTTGTCTGACGAAACGCCCCCGATCCCGATCCTTTCATCGCCCCGTCTCGGGTCGCGTACGATTCGTCACACAAATCCCACACTTGTCATTTCCACAGCTAACCCTAATTAAATTGCATCTTTATTAACTCACACTTGACATTTCAATAATGACCCTAATTAAATTGCATCTTTATTACCCCTAAATTGACATTAATGACATGTGACCCTAATTAGCACTTCCTTGCACAGAAACTTGATTTGTATAGAAATGTGATATTCCAACTACTGACTACGGTTTCATCGTCTTTTAAAATATCCCGTAAAATGTTCCAAATTAAACTTTTTCCCTTGTATATATTGCAAAGATGGTATGCTCCACTGTAGAGTTGCAAAAACATCGGAGCCAACATCGATTCATCGATGTTGGCCTGAAAAATTTCAGCATCGATAGTGCGAAAGTGACATCGATTTTGTGATGACAATGGTCTAAAACCACTCGCTCGTCGATTTCTATGTGTCCCAGCCACATCAGTCGAATCTGAAAGGATCTTCAGCAAAGCTGGACAGCTAATATCAGAGCGTAGAGCAGCGCTAAAGGCAAAACACGTAAACATTCTCTTATTTTTCAATAAAAATATAGATTTAATTTGATCTCCTTAAATGTAGTTTATAAGAAAAAATGAATTGTTAGTTTGTAAGAAACTGAAAAAAGTTTTCCGTTATATTCATTTTAATTTGTTTTTGAAATACATTTATTTCATTTTTTCGTTTACTTTTTGGTCGTTTTATAAATTCAAAAATGTTGTTCGATATATCGATGTATCGATGTTGTGTCTGGGAAACATCGAAAACATCAATATAGGGAAACATCGATGTTTTTGCAGCTCTACTTCACTGTCAACTTTGTTTTTAATGCACTCGAATGTTTCTCGAATGTTTTTTTTTTAATTGATGAACGCAAAGCACGTAAAGCAATTATTTATTAACCGCAATGAAAATCACTTTTAGGACTGTTTATATTAATAGTTTTTCACTTCTTTTCACAAACTATCACTTGCAAATTGTTCACAACACGTAAGAAGTTGTTTAACTTATTTATTTGTAATGAAAATCATGTTTTAAGACTGACAATGTTAATGACTTTTTTCATAACCGATTACGCATAACGCACAATTCGAACTGACGAAAGGATTGAAAACGAGATAAAACAATACCTCTGGTGACAAGTGCATATATTTTTTACGATTTTATTGTTTTTTAGGTAAAGAAATTTAAAAAATTCCAAAAGGTTTAACAAGTACATTTATCAACCTGACCTGACCCGACAATATGTAACGCCCATTCATACCTAAATAATATTATAATTCAATAGGAAATGTGGAAAATCGGGGTTTTTAAGTGTAATTTTACCTGTTTTATGAGTTTTTGGGTTTTTGACATTCATCAATAACCGTAAAATTGTATTACCTGTTTATAACACTATTGTAAATGCTTATATAATTGCATACGCGCCAGGCGCGTCTTCTTGGTTACCGCGTCAGCGGCCAGCGGAGCGCCTTCGAGCGCCATCTGGCTACCGCGCTAGCGGCCAGCAAAGCACCAGCGAGCGCATCTTTCTCGAGCCGCCAGCGCAGCACCCCTGCGCCTCGTCTTCTTGTCCAGGATTTGCACCTGTAACCACATCTCATCAGCAGCATCTTTAGCATCTTCAGCTCATCTCATCTTTACGCATCTTCTCATCAGCGACTAGTTCGCGTATATAAAACATTGTGTGTGAAAAGTGAAACTGAATACGTGACAAATTAAAAGAAAAATAATTCGAAAAGTTTGAAAGAAAATGATGCGCTACACTGATTGAGAATAAAAAGAACAAATGTAAAAGATTAAAATTTAGCAGTGTAGCGCCGTTCAGCACAAATTATAAAAAAGAAAAATGTTATTGGAATTTAGTGGCGCTGAGTTGCAAATTGCACAAAAAATTTGAAAAGTAATTTATGTTGAATTTTGAAAGAAAAATGCACACGAAGACAAAGAAGTTAAAAGTTTAAAAATTATTTAAAAATTAAAAAAGTTCGCTTGTTCACAAGAATATTTAAAAGTTCAAATTAAAACAACAAAAACAACAAAAATAAAAAACGAAACGTTTGTAAATGGTAACAGTTTAAAAATTTGCAACACAATAAAAAGCCAAGCGTTGCTGAATCGTACAATTTTAAAATTATTCAAAAATTAAAAGTAAAGTATTTTATAATACTGGTTTCAAGAATTAAAATGAATTGAATAGTTAAAATGAAATAATAGTTAAAGCATAATCGTGAACAAGTTTACAAGTACACATTAAAAGAAATGTTGTTCAATAAATTAAATTACATTAAGTTAAAACAATGAATGATAGGAATTTAAAATCAGTGCCAATTTAAAAAAAAAAAAAACAACAAATACAAATTAAAACGTGTGCAATTATATCGCGAATATACAACAAGTGTTTTGGTGAAAATTTTATTTTTTATTTATATTTAGCTCGGTTCCAGCATAACTTCGCCGGAGATCGATCGCCGCCGCAGGAGTTCTGTTGGTGAGCTTGTTTATTTCGAAAACACATATTATCACTTTCACTTTTATTCGCTATGTACCACCACGAAATATAATTTAAAAGAGCATACGAAAAATCAAATTATTAGGTATTAAAAAAAATGTTCAAATAGAATTTATAAAAGAAAAACAAATCTTTACATTAGATAAAACAAAGCACTGAAATTAAAACACATATATAGATTTAAAAACAAACTATTATTATATTGCAACTGTCCTCATATAATATTATTATAGATTTTATACAATTTATTTTCTTGTTATAATGCACTACTTATCTTTTATTATTAATTAAATTGTATTAACCATGGAATATTTCTGTCCATATTTAGCCGAAGGGGAGGGACATTCATCACTGAACAGCTGTGATGGCCTGCCTCAATTCTCGCTCTTTTTTTTTTTCTCTCTCTCTCTCTCTTTCTCTTATTCTCTCTCACTTTCTCTCTTTGTTTTTTTCTATTTTTTGAGACATTTTTGGATCTTCCTTCTCTTTCCGGCTAGTTTTCTAGCAATCCCTTCTTCGTCGCAGCACGCTCAATTTCGGATCTTATATTAATAATAATGAGCAGATCGGTAAAAGCAAGACCACAACCCCCAAAGCCGACGAGCTAGAGCCGGACTCTAAAGCGTGCCCCGCAAATGCCGATAGCCCTGTCGCCTTGTGCTTCTTCTCGTTGCACGTTACAACACACAGACGGACATGGCTAGATCGTCTCAGTTGTTGACGCATATCAAGAATATATATACTTGCTTAAAAATAATTGCATGGCCTATTTTTTGGATGAAATAAGATATGAATTAAACGGATGCGAACTGGATAGAACACGGTTTACTGGAATCACATCTACTCTGAAAAACTTTCTTTCCATTGGTCGACAGGAGTCTCTATGTTATCGTAATGCCGGGTGGAGTGGAGGAGAGAGTATATCTTCCGGAGGTCATTTCAGCTTTTCAATACCACTAAAAATGCTAATGGGATTCGCTGAAGATCATAAAAAGTTATATTAAATTGTAAGCATGAACTCATTCTCTTGATAGCTAAAAATATGAATGATATGTTTGAAAAACGGTCGGAGGTGTTGAATATAAAATTGCTATACAGAACATTAGTTGGAAAGTACCCCACATTGTTCCAAGCGATACTACTAAAATTAAAATGTTCAATGTAGTCAAAAGTGGAGCTACACTTCCACTTTCATTCCGCAGCTGGGATTGTTATATAAATCCCTCGTTGGTACAGGGACTCATCATGTATGGAACGTTAAGCTAGCTGCAAATAGAGAACGTCCACGGTTTGTGTATTTAAATTCTGAAGTCTATCCATATGAAGATTTAAATGTAAAATTCAATGAAAATCGGTTTGCTGCCTTGTATGATATGTACGTGAAATTCCAAGAGAGTTACTACAACCGTGAGCCTCGTCCACTTTTATCACCACTAGACTTCAAGTCAAAGGCTCCTATTGTTGTTGTTGATCTTTCATATCAAAACGAGTCGGTCAAATCAGGGCCAATTGATGTTAAAATTTCAACTGAATTAAGAGTACCAAGTGAGTTGAATACAAAGGTATATTGTCTTCTCATTCACGATCGGATTAGTTCAACGTATCGTATAATTTTTTCTCAAAATATTTCTTCATTCACCTTTTGGAAATCATTACGAGTAGACGTCAACAGATCGAAAGAAATTTAAAATGATATTGATTGAAAACAAGACCAACTCCACAACTCATATTTCGATACAACAACTTATAACTGGAATAAATAATTTTATGAAAATGTTTAACGATACAATTTTTCCTGAACACATGGAATATTTATCAGAATCATTGAAATATTTTAATAATAGAATATGTGATGGACCATTGGTTTCTAATGTTCATGGTCAACATTTCGCATCCTGCTGTTGGGCTCATAACGATGTGGAGGATGGAGTCGATACATGTGGCTGTCATTTCTATACTGTTCGCTCTCAAAAATCAAAAAAATTATAAAATGTATGTTAGTTTAGAGAATCGATTTTAAACAATGTATTTGGAAATAAAATTATGTTACATACAGAACATGCAAAGAAGACTACTATATCTTTACGGGAAATGGTATTTTTACAGCACTATTCGGTTTTTCTTTCAGATTTTATATTTTATCTTCAAGTGTCTTGGAAATGGTGTTGTACTCTCGTCTGAATTACATCACGTTCCCATCCTTTTAATGTTCATCACGTCTTCCTTCCTCCGCTCCGATTTCGAATACATTCGAATTGATGAGAGAAGTGGGCGTCACACCTTCGTTCGTTTTACAGGTAGCGTGGCGCCTACGATCGTTTTACAGGTAGCGATGCGTCACGTGCAAGGCGCCTTCGATCGTTTTTCAGGTAGCGTTGGGCTTCCGAACATATTTCGTCACGTTTCGTAACGTTGATTCGTGTTAGACGTTCACGTATTCGATCGTCTTGGATGTGGCGCTGCGTCACGTTTCCGTCCATTCGTTTCGTAACGTTTCGATCTAGTATGATGCGTTGCCCCACGACCTACGTTTTCGAGGTGGGTGTTCGCGCGTTCATACGCTACGTTCGTTAAAGAGCGTATCACGTTTTCGTAGGACGACTTCGTCTCACGTTTTCGTGTACGATCTACGAATCGACTGCGACCCCGATCCCCTCACCGTCTCGTCTCGGGACACACAACCTCGAGAGCGTATCGTAGCACGTGTTCGTTGCACGTTTCGCCCTCGATCTACGAATCGTTTTCGACTGCGACCCCGACCCCGATCCCTCACCGTCTCGTCTCGACCTCGAGAGCGTATCGTAGCACGTGTTCGTCATACGTTTTCGCCCTCGATCTACGAATCGTTTTCGATTGCGACCCCGAGTGCGAGACCGAATGCGACCCCGACCTCGAGGGCGTCTCGGGACAAGCGACCCCGACCCCGACCCCGACTTCGAAGGATTTGTCTGACGAAACGCCCCCGATCCCGATCCTTTCATCGCCCCGTCTCGGGTCGCGTACGATTCGTCACACAAATCCCACACTTGTCATTTCCACAGCTAACCCTAATTAAATTGCATCTTTATTAACTCACACTTGACATTTCAATAATGACCCTAATTAAATTGCATCTTTATTACCCCTAAATTGACATTAATGACATGTGACCCTAATTAGCACTTCCTTGCACAGAAACTTGCTTTGTATAGAAATGTGATATTCCAACTACTGACTACGGTTTCATCGTCTTTTAAAATATCCCGTAAAATGTTCCAAATTAAACTTTTTCCCTTGTATATATTGCAAAGATGGTATGCTCCACTGTAGAGTTGCAAAACATCGGAGCCAACATCGATTCATCGATGTTGGCCTGAAAAATTTCAGCATCGATAGTGCGAAAGTGACATCGATTTTGTGATGACAATGGTCTAAAAATCGATTCATCGATGTTGGCCTGAAAATTTCAGCATCGATAGTGCGAAAGTGACATCGATTTTGTGATGACAATGGTCTAAAACCACTCGCTCGTCGATTTCTATGTGTCCCAGCCACATCAGTCGAATCTGAAAGGATCTTCAGCAAAGCTGGACAGCTAATATCAGAGCGTAGAGCAGCGCTAAAGGCAAAACACGTAAACATTCTCTTATTTTTCAATAAAAATATAGATTTAATTTGATCTCCTTAAATGTAGTTTATAAGAAAAAATGAATTGTTAGTTTGTAAGAAACTGAAAAAAGTTTTCCGTTATATTCATTTTAATTTGTTTTTGAAATACATTTATTTCATTTTTCGTTTACTTTTTGGTCGTTTTATAAATTCAAAATGTTGTTCGATATATCGATGTATCGATGTTGTGTCTGGGAAACATCGAAAACATCAATATAGGGAAACATCGATGTTTTTGCAGCTCTACTTCACTGTCAACTTTGTTTTTAATGCACTCGAATGTTTCTCGAATGTTTTTTTTTTAATTGATGAACGCAAAGCACGTAAAGCAATTATTTATTAACCGCAATGAAAATCACTTTTAGGACTGTTTATATTAATAGTTTTTCACTTCTTTTCACAAACTATCACTTGCAAATTGTTCACAACACGTAAGAAGTTGTTTAACTTATTTATTTGTAATGAAAATCATGTTTTAAGACTGACAATGTTAATGACTTTTTTCATAACCGATTACGCATAACGCACAATTCGAACTGACGAAAGGATTGAAAACGAGATAAAACAATACCTCTGGTGACAAGTGCATATATTTTTTACGATTTTATTGTTTTTTAGGTAAAGAAATTTAAAAAATTCCAAAAGGTTTAACAAGTACATTTATCAACCTGACCTGACCCGACAATATGTAACGCCCATTCATACCTAAATAATATTATAATTCAATAGGAAATGTGGAAAATCGGGGTTTTTAAGTGTAATTTTACCTGTTTTATGAGTTTTTGGGTTTTTGACATTCATCAATAACCGTAAAATTGTATTACCTGTTTATAACACTATTGTAAATGCTTATATAATTGCATACGCGCCAGGCGCGTCTTCTTGGTTACCGCGTCAGCGGCCAGCGGAGCGCCTTCGAGCGCCATCTTGGCTACCGCGCTAGCGGCCAGCAAAGCACCAGCGAGCGCATCTTTCTCGAGCCGCCAGCGCAGCACCCTGCGCCTCGTCTTCTTGTCCAGGATTTGCACCTGTAACCACATCTCATCAGCAGCATCTTTAGCATCTTCAGCTCATCTCATCTTTACGCATCTTCTCATCAGCGACTAGTTCGCGTATATAAAACATTGTGTGTGAAAAGTGAAACTGAATACGTGACAAATTAAAAGAAAAATAATTCGAAAAGTTTGAAAGAAAATGATGCGCTACACTGATTGAGAATAAAAAGAACAAATGTAAAAGATTAAAATTTAGCAGTGTAGCGCCGTTCAGCACAAATTATAAAAAAGAAAAATGTTATTGGAATTTAGTGGCGCTGAGTTGCAAATTGCACAAAAAATTTGAAAAGTAATTTATGTTGAATTTTGAAAGAAAAATGCACACGAAGACAAAGAAGTTAAAAGTTTAAAAATTATTTAAAAATTAAAAAAGTTCGCTTGTTCACAAGAATATTTAAAAGTTCAAATTAAAACAACAAAAACAACAAAATAAAAACGAAACGTTTGTAAATGGTAACAGTTTAAAATTTGCAACACAATAAAAAGCCAAGCGTTGCTGAATCGTACAATTTTAAAATTATTCAAAAATTAAAAGTAAAGTATTTTATAATACTGGTTTCAAGAATTAAAATGAATTGAATAGTTAAAATGAAATAATAGTTAAAGCATAATCGTGAACAAGTTTACAAGTACACATTAAAAGAAATGTTGTTCAATAAATTAAATTACATTAAGTTAAAACAATGAATTATAGGAATTTAAAATCAGTGCCAATTTAAAAAAAAAAAAAACAACAAATACAAATTAAAACGTGTGCAATTATATCGCGAATATACAACAAGTGTTTTGGTGAAAATTTTTTTTTTATTTATATTTAGCTCGGTTCCAGCATAACTTCGCCGGAGATCGATCGCCGCCGCAGGAGTTCTGTTGGTGAGTTTGTTTATTTCGAAAACACATATTATCACTTTCACCTTTATTCGCTATGTACCACCACGAAATATAATTTAAAAGAGCATACGAAAAATCAAATTATTAGGTATTAAAAAAAATGTTCAAATAGAATTTATAAAAGAAAAACAAATCTTTACATTAGATAAAACAAAGCACTGAAATTAAAACACATATATAGATTTAAAAACAAACTATTATTATATTGCAACTGTCCTCATATAATATTATTATAGATTTTATACAATTTATTTTCTTGTTATAATGCACTACTTATCTTTTATTATTAATTAAATTGTATTAACCATGGAATAATTCTGTCCATATTTAGCCGAAGGGGAGGGGACATTCATCACTGAACAGCTGTGATGGCCTGCCTCAATTCTCGCTCTCTTTTTTTTTCTCTCTCTCTCTCTCTTTCTCTTATTCTCTCTCACTTTCTCTCTTTGTTTTTTTCTATTTTTGAGACATTTTTGGATCTTCCTTCTCTTTCCGGCTAGTTTTCTAGCAATCCCTTCTTCGTCGCAGCACGCTCAATTTCGGATCTTATATTAATAATAATGAGCAGATCGGTAAAAGCAAGACCACAACCCCCAAAGCCGACGAGCTAGAGCCGGACTCTAAAGCGTGCCCCGCAAATGCCGATAGCCCTGTCGCCTTGTGCTTCTTCTCGTTGCACGTTACAACACACAGACGGACATGGCTAGATCGTCTCAGTTGTTGACGCATATCAAGAATATATATACTTGCTT
Source organism: Drosophila sulfurigaster albostrigata (assembly GCF_023558435.1). Taxonomy (NCBI): domain Eukaryota; kingdom Metazoa; phylum Arthropoda; class Insecta; order Diptera; family Drosophilidae; genus Drosophila; species Drosophila sulfurigaster. The sequence continues at coordinate 158,801 of NW_026909710.1, read as the reverse complement.
AAAAATAATTGCATGGCCTATTTTTTGGATGAAATAAGATATGAATTAAACGGATGCGAACTGGATAGAACACGGTTTACTGGAATCACATCTACTCTGAAAAACTTTCTTTCCATTGGTCGACAGGAGTCTCTATGTTATCGTAATGCCGGGTGGAGTGGAGGAGAGAGTATATCTTCCGGAGGTCATTTCAGCTTTTCAATACCACTAAAAATGCTAATGGGATTCGCTGAAGATCATAAAAAAGTTATATTAAATTGTAAGCATGAACTCATTCTCTTGCTAGCTAAAAATATGAATGATATGTTTGAAAAAACGGTCGGAGGTGTTGAATATAAAATTGCTATACAGAACATTAGTTGGAAAGTACCCCACATTGTTCCAAGCGATACTACTAAAATTAAAATGTTCAATGTAGTCAAAAGTGGAGCTACACTTCCACTTTCATTCCGCAGCTGGGATTGTTATATAAATCCCTCGTTGGTACAGGGGACTCATCATGTATGGAACGTTAAGCTAGCTGCAAATAGAGAACGTCCACGGTTTGTGTATTTAAATTCTGAAGTCTATCCATATGAAGATTTAAATGTAAAATTCAATGAAAATCGGTTTGCTGCCTTGTATGATATGTACGTGAAATTCCAAGAGAGTTACTACAACCGTGAGCCTCGTCCACTTTTATCACCACTAGACTTCAAGTCAAAGGCTCCTATTGTTGTTGTTGATCTTTCATATCAAAACGAGTCGGTCAAATCAGGCCAATTGATGTTAAAATTTCAACTGAATTAAGAGTACCAAGTGAGTTGAATACAAAGGTATATTGTCTTCTCATTCACGATCGGATTAGTTCAACGTATCGTATAATTTTTCTCAAAATATTTCTTCATTCACCTTTTGGAAATCATTACGAGTAGACGTCAACAGATCGAAAGAAATTTAAAATGATATTGATTGAAAACAAGACCAACTCCACAACTCATATTTCGATACAACAACTTATAACTGGAATAAATAATTTTATGAAAATGTTTAACGATACAATTTTTCCTGAACACATGGAATATTTATCAGAATCATTGAAATATTTTAATAATAGAATATGTGATGGACCATTGGTTTCTAATGTTCATGGTCAACATTTCGCATCCTGCTGTTGGGCTCATAACGATGTGGAGGATGGAGTCGATACATGTGGCTGTCATTTCTATACTGTTCGCTCTCAAAAATCAAAAAAAATTATAAAAATGTATGTTAGTTTAGAGAATCGATTTTAAACAATGTATTTGGAAATAAAATTATGTTACATACAGAACGTGCAAAGAAGACTACTATATCTTTACGGAAATGGTATTTTTACAGCACTATTCGGTTTTTCTTTCAGATTTTATATTTTATCTTCAAGTGTCTTGGAAATGGTGTTGTACTCTCGTCTGAATTACATCACGTTCCCATCCTTTTTAATGTTCATCACGTCTTCCTTCCTCCGCTCCGATTTCGAATACATTCGAATTGATGAGAGAAGTGGGCGTCACACCTTCGTTCGTTTTACAGGTAGCGTGGCGCCTACGATCGTTTTACAGGTAGCGATGCGTCACGTGCAAGGCGCCTTCGATCGTTTTTCAGGTAGCGTTGGGCTTCCGAACATATTTCGTCACGTTTCGTAACGTTGATTCGTGTTAGACGTTCACGTATTCGATCGTCTTGGATGTGGCGCTGCGTCACGTTTCCGTCCATTCGTTTCGTAACGTTTCGATCTAGTATGATGCGTTGCCCCACGACCTACGTTTTCGAGGTGGGTGTTCGCGCGTTCATACGCTACGTTCGTTAAAGAGCGTATCACGTTTTCGTAGGACGACTTCGTCTCACGTTTTCGTGTACGATCTACGAATCGACTGCGACCCCGATCCCCTCACCGTCTCGTCTCGGGACACACAACCTCGAGAGCGTATCGTAGCACGTGTTCGTTGCACGTTTTCGCCCTCGATCTACGAATCGTTTTCGACTGCGACCCCGACCCCGATCCCTCACCGTCTCGTCTCGACCTCGAGAGCGTATCGTAGCACGTGTTCGTCATACGTTTTCGCCCTCGATCTACGAATCGTTTTCGATTGCGACCCCGAGTGCGAGACCGAATGCGACCCCGACCTCGAGGGCGTCTCGGGACAAGCGACCCCGACCCCGACCCCGACTCCGAAGGATTTGTCTGACGAAACGCCCCCGATCCCGATCCTTTCATCGCCCCGTCTCGGGTCGCGTACGATTCGTCACACAAATCCCACACTTGTCATTTCCACAGCTAACCCTAATTAAATTGCATCTTTATTAACTCACACTTGACATTTCAATAATGACCCTAATTAAATTGCATCTTTATTACCCCTAAATTGACATTAATGACATGTGACCCTAATTAGCACTTCCTTGCACAGAAACTTGATTTGTATAGAAATGTGATATTCCAACTACTGACTACGGTTTCATCGTCTTTTAAAATATCCCGTAAAATGTTCCAAATTAAACTTTTTCCCTTGTATATATTGCAAAGATGGTATGCTCCACTGTAGAGTTGCAAAAACATCGGAGCCAACATCGATTCATCGATGTTGGCCTGAAAAATTTCAGCATCGATAGTGCGAAAGTGACATCGATTTTGTGATGACAATGGTCTAAAAATCGATTCATCGATGTTGGCCTGAAAAATTTCAGCATCGATAGTGCGAAAGTGACATCGATTTTGTGATGACAATGGTCTAAAACCACTCGCTCGTCGATTTCTATGTGTCCCAGCCACATCAGTCGAATCTGAAAGGATCTTCAGCAAAGCTGGACAGCTAATATCAGAGCGTAGAGCAGCGCTAAAGGCAAAACACGTAAACATTCTCTTATTTTTCAATAAAAATATAGATTTAATTTGATCTCCTTAAATGTAGTTTATAAGAAAAAATGAATTGTTAGTTTGTAAGAAACTGAAAAAAGTTTTCCGTTATATTCATTTTAATTTGTTTTTGAAATACATTTATTTCATTTTTTCGTTTACTTTTTGGTCGTTTTATAAATTCAAAAATGTTGTTCGATATATCGATGTATCGATGTTGTGTCTGGGAAACATCGAAAACATCAATATAGGGAAACATCGATGTTTTTGCAGCTCTACTTCACTGTCAACTTTGTTTTAATGCACTCGAATGTTTCTCGAATGTTTTTTTTTTAATTGATGAACGCAAAGCACGTAAAGCAATTATTTATTAACCGCAATGAAAATCACTTTTAGGACTGTTTATATTAATAGTTTTTCACTTCTTTTCACAAACTATCACTTGCAAATTGTTCACAACACGTAAGAAGTTGTTTAACTTATTTATTTGTAATGAAAATCATGTTTTAAGACTGACAATGTTAATGACTTTTTCATAACCGATTACGCATAACGCACAATTCGCACTGACGAAAGGATTGAAAACGAGATAAAACAATACCTCTGGTGACAAGTGCATATATTTTTTACGATTTTATTGTTTTTTAGGTAAAGAAATTTAAAAAATTCCAAAAGGTTTAACAAGTACATTTATCAACCTGACCTGACCCGACAATATGTAACGCCCATTCATACCTAAATAATATTATAATTCAATAGGAAATGTGGAAAATCCGGGTTTTTAAGTGTAATTTTACCTGTTTTATGAGTTTTGGGTTTTTGACATTCATCAATAACCGTAAAATTGTATTACCTGTTTATAACACTATTGTAAATGCTTATATAATTGCATACGCGCCAGGCGCGTCTTCTTGGTTACCGCGTCAGCGGCCAGCGGAGCGCCTTCGAGCGCCATCTGGCTACCGCGCTAGCGGCCAGCAAAGCACCAGCGAGCGCATCTTTCTCGAGCCGCCAGCGCAGCACCCCTGCGCCTCGTCTTCTTGTCCAGGATTTGCACCTGTAACCACATCTCATCAGCAGCATCTTTAGCATCTTCAGCTCATCTCATCTTTACGCATCTTCTCATCAGCGACTAGTTCGCGTATATAAAACATTGTGTGTGAAAAGTGAAACTGAATACGTGACAAATTAAAAGAAAAATAATTCGAAAAGTTTGAAAGAAAATGATGCGCTACACTGATTGAGAATAAAAAGAACAAATGTAAAAGATTAAAATTTAGCAGTGTAGCGCCGTTCAGCACAAATTATAAAAAAGAAAAATGTTATTGGAATTTAGTGGCGCTGAGTTGCAAATTGCACAAAAAATTTGAAAAGTAATTTATGTTGAATTTTGAAAGAAAAATGCACACGAAGACAGAGAAGTTAAAAGTTTAAAAATTAAAAAAGTTCGCTTGTTCACAAGAATATTTAAAAGTTCAAATTAAAACAACAAAAACAACAAAAATAAAAAACGAAACGTTTGTAAATGGTAACAGTTTAAAAATTTGCAACACAATAAAAAGCCAAGCGTTGCTGAATCGTACAATTTTAAAATTATTCAAAAATTAAAAGTAAAGTATTTTATAATACTGGTTTCAAGAATTAAAATGAATTGAATAGTTAAAATGAAATAATAGTTAAAGCATAATCGTGAACAAGTTTACAAGTACACATTAAAAGAAATGTTGTTCAATAAATTAAATTACATTAAGTTAAAACAATGAATGATAGGAATTTAAAATCAGTGCCAATTTAAAAAAAAACAACAAATACAAATTAAAACGTGTGCAATTATATCGCGAATATACAACAAGTGTTTTGGTGAAAATTTTATTTTTTATTTATATTTAGCTCGGTTCCAGCATAACTTCGCCGGAGATCGATCGCCGCCGCAGGAGTTCTGTTGGTGAGTTTGTTTATTTCGAAAACACATATCACTTTCACCTTTATTCGCTATGTACCACCACGAAATATAATTTAAAAGAGCATACGAAAAATCAAATTATTAGGTATTAAAAAATGTTCAACAAGAATTTATAAAAGAAAAACAAATCTTTACATTAGATAAAACAAAGCACTGAAATTAAAACACATATATAGATTTAAAAACAAACTATTATTATATTGCAACTGTCCTCATATAATATTATTATAGATTTTATACAATTTATTTTCTTCTTATAATGCACTACTTATCTTTTATTATTTATTAAATTGTATTAACCATGGAATAATTCTGTCCATATTTAGCCGAAGGGGAGGGGACATTCATCACTGAACAGCTGTGATGGCCTGCCTCAATTCTCGCTCTCTTTTTTTTTCTCTCTCTCTCTCTTTCTCTTATTCTCTCTCACTTTCTCTCTTTGTTTTTCTATTTTTTGAGACATTTTTGGATCTTCCTTCTCTTTCCGGCTAGTTTTCTAGCAATCCCTTCTTCGTCGCAGCACGCTCAATTTCGGATCTTATATTAATAATAATGAGCAGATCGGTAAAAGCAAGACCACAACCCCAAAGCCGACGAGCTAGAGCCGGACTCTAAAGCGTGCCCCGCAAATGCCGATAGCCCTGTCGCCTTGTGCTTCTTCTCGTTGCACGTTACAACACACAGACGGACATGGCTAGATCGTCTCAGTTGTTGACGCATATCAAGAATATATATACTTTATAGGGTCGGAGATGCCTCCTTCTACCTGTTACATACATTTCCTGTCGGACCAAAGTTATAATTGTATAGTAGTTATGATTCCTGAAAATTTAGTTGCGATCAGATAAAAATTGTCGAAGTTATTAAAGAAATACTTTTGTATGGGCAAAAACGCCTACTTACTAGGGTTCTTAGTTGCTTTAACTGACAATCTGGTATATTGTACAGTATATGGTATATTTTGAATGCGGCCATTATTAATATACCAAATATACCATTTGGTATATTTTTAGTATTTTGCAGTAAAAAAATACCACACAATATATTTCTTTTATAGTCGAGTACACTCGACTGTAGCTTTCTTGTTTTATTTACAGCACACTGTGGGCCGGATTGCCGATTTGGTGCCATTAAATCGAATATTGCATTAATCGAGCTGAAACTTGGCATACTTCAATAATAGACAACTCTAAATATTTAAGCAAACTTGCAAGTAAGTTTGACCACGCTTACTCTAACTGCCCATATAGACATCATGACGTATGTGTGATATTTTATTTTAATGTGTTTTTTATTTTTTTCATTTATTTGATCAGATATAAGAGTGGAGCCCGCTGTCGGTCCACATGTCCATCAACGTGGCATGACAGAGCTCAAGCACATCTAAAAATTAAAGCATCGGAAAAGCCGCAAACCGGACTGTTATTAAAATTTAATATAAAGTGTCTACTATTGATTAATATACATTACACACCGCAGAAATACTGAAGACAAAGACTTTTGTTAGCTTTTTGTTTTCTTGGGACAACACAAAACAGTACACATTTATAACGTTTAACAAAATCACACAAACTGTGTTTATTATTCTTAATTTTCATGCGTCCAACATCAATATCCATTTTACAAAGTATAACATTTTTCTTTTGTTTGGATTTGCCAAGTGCACAAAGTCACCAAAAGTTTCCCACCAATTTTGTCACAAAAATCAGCGGTTCAATCACCTGACTTTAAAAATCTATAAAATTGCAAGGTTGCATTTTTAACAAAAATATTTATTGATACTTTCTATCAAGGGTAGTGTGCAGCGTCCTGTATGGTTTGTCGCGACATTTTTATTTTTCACAAATTTGTTAATTTCACAATAGGCAGCCAATTTTGAATTAGTGGTGTGCAAACAAGTAAAATATTGTATAAGCAAATCGATAGTAGCACCGATAAGCAATTAAAATGTGATAAATAGCGGTTCTAATTCGTTCAAATTAAATTGTTTTCAGGCCTATTTCGGGTTTTTACAAGCCGGGCCTTTTTGCTAAGCCCGGGCCTGCGCGAATCTTAATTTTAAGGCCCGGTCCTCTAATGACAACTACTATAGTTTACGCTTTTTGTGGATTGGCAGGGGCAGAAGTGGGCGTGTCAAAAATTTTAAACGAACTTGATCTGCGTGCAAAAATAAGAAATGGTGTCGAAAAAAATTATAGCTCTATCTCATATAGTCTCTGAGAAGTGTTCATACGGACAGACGATGGGTAGATCGTCTCGGCTATTGATGCTGATCAAGAATATATATATGTCGAATCATGATCGTTGTTGTTGTTGTCTTCCATTATGGCGCATCGAGTTTCGGCCTTGTACACACTTCAAGTTCTAGTACTCCAACTGCCTGCGTCTAATTCTCTACCTACTGTGCATACTACCGAACCACGATCGGCGACAGCGACACAACGCTGTCGCCTCGCTACAACGGTACTTCTTAAAGCGACAACATCCAAGCAACGGTCGCCTGCCAACGGTTGCCTGGCAACCACACACTCACAGACGCAAGAGGCTGATGCAATATTATCACTCTGGTGAAATACCCGAAAATGTGTATTCGCACACACACACACATACATTCGCAACCACGCAGTTTCAATGCGCCGACACGGCCATCCTGACCCTAACACGACCTCGTGTATAAAATAACAACATTTGAATTTTCTTTCTTTCTTTTAATTATTAGACTGAACATTAAATAGTTTCATAACAAAATCCAATTTTCTTATCTTAATTCATAACAAATTATCATATTAACAGTTTCACAAAACAGTATTCAGTTACATAACCATAATTTTTTTTCATCAATTCAATTCAATTTTTCTTTCTTTCTTTTCATTTCTTTGTTTTTCTTCTTTTATATAATCCATTCTTCTTCATTATTCACTCTTATAGTCGCATAATCAAATACCCCACACGCCATGATCAAAACAAACAATATGTTTTGCACTTGTGCTTGCATTATATTTTATGGACTCAGTACTCTGCCATTTTCATTGGCCAGCAGTACAACTTTGTCACCCTTATTGGTGTACTTCATTTTCTTCTTCAATACTCTCAGTATTTTCATTTTCACGCTTTTCTTTAATACTCTCAATATTTTCATTTTCACTCTTTTCTGTAGCGGTTACGTTTCTTTCATCTAAATTATTATAATCATCGTACACATTTATGCTCTTCGGGCACTTGCCCCTCTGGTAATTTTCTTAAATCCTCATGTGCATATTTATAATTTCTTTTATTAGTTAAAGACTTTAACTTTTACTATTTCAAAAGGCCCCCTAAATTTTGAACTTAGCTTGGTCTGGTGTTTTTCTTCGCTCTTAAGTAATACGAAATCTCCAATTTTGTGCCTTTTCACTTTTGCCTTATTTCTATCAAATCGTTCTTTATCATAATACTATGGCTAATACATTCTTTGCAGCTTGCGCTCTTACGTTTGGCAAATCAATAACATTTTCTATATCACTAGGTGGAAGTAATCCCAATGGGCGTGCTACCTTTCCCAATAACATTTCTAAAGGACTTGCTTTCGTAGTGCGATTGGTTGTACAATTGATTGCCAACTGCACCTCTCCCAACACATCCTGCCAAGTTTATTTTTTGATCTGAACAAAATTGACTGAACTTTGCGCCTGTAACACACCTCCCCTGGTCAGCTATTATTCGGTTTGGTACTCCAAACAATGAAACGGCAGATTGAACGGCCCTTATACAACTCTTACTGTCTAATTTAAGACTATGACTAAGATAGACATATTTGGTAAACGCGTCTATCTGAACAATAAGATACTCCTTCTGATCAGTCTTAATGCACACAAAGCTGTCATTGAGACGGAGACACGATTTCAACAGCAGCAGACAACGCAAATAGAAAACCCAAAGCCATAAAGCCGGTCGTAAGTGGAAACTGGAAAAGTGTCGGACAAAAAGCCAATTACAATGTCGTTTTGCATATCATCATCGCCTATTACGCGAAACAAAGTTTCGTCAATTTTTACATTGCTTAATATTTGTACAGTACTACATATTCCTTTGCTGCCGATACCTTTTAACATAACAATATTATTGAATCTTTTACCAGAAAATTTGATACTTAGCTTTTCTTTCATCAACGAGCATTCCGATCCCGAATCGAATGTGATTTCAAAAATTTGGCCTCTATGGTTCAGACATCCCTTTGGTACTGCAACGCTGCACTGTTCCACTCACTTCTCCTGGTTGAATGCCTTGTTCTTATCAGCTTCCTTCTTTGTACATTGGGTGGATATGTGACCCAATTCTCCGCACATGTAGCAAGTTAAATTTGATTTTCCACGGTGATGAACATCATGCTTGCCATGTTGGGTTTTATCAGTCGCGAATTGATTCTATTGTTTCCTGAATCTGCATTCAGACATTTTATGGCCCACTTTTCCGCAGAAATGGCACTCTTTCGGTGATTCTTTTTGCCGTTTAGAATAAGTTTCAGACTGATGCTCCATAGCGCCGCTTTTCCTTTTAATAAAAGTGAATGCTTTTAATTCGGACTGTAGATCGCCTCTGGTTCGAACATTTGATGTGAAACTTAAACGCTGCAATCGGTGATCGAAGCTTGCCAGCAGCGCAAGGGTTACAGACACAGCAATCTCTTCGTTATCCATTTGGCGCCATTTCGTCGTTAGTTCGGTAACCATGCGACTTGCATGAACAGCCAGACTCTCGTCATCAGTCGGCCGATTTGATAGCATATTAAGAAACATAGCGGCTGGTGTTTCTATAGTGTCGAAGCGTTGTATAAACAATTCTTTAAACTCAGGCCAAGTAATTTCAGCATAGCACACTTGCGAAAGCCATTGCGAAGCACTTCCTTCTAAAGCCGAACTCAAAGCCATAACCAACGCACTGCTTCTCAATGTGTTTTCTTGTAAAATTATTTCCTCAGTTGTGCACCACGATGATGCGTTGGCGCCTGGTTTGTCTGGGTTGAATTTGGGTAGTTGCACAGTTTTGTCCTGCCCTGCATCAGGTACAGTTGTTTTTATGGCTCTCACTAGTTCAATTAAATTTTTATTTTGCAATTCCATCAGGGTACGCCATGGTCCATCTAGTGTTGAAGGCTGGTGGCCAGATCCCACTTCTGATGTCGAATCATGATCGTTGTTGTTGTTGTCTTCCATTATGGCGCATCGAGTTTCGGCCTTGTACACACTTCAAGTTCTAGTACTCAACTGCCTGCGTCTAATTCTCTACCTACTGTGCATACTACCGAACCACGATCGGCGACAGCGACACAACGCTGTCGCCTCGCTACAACGGTACTTCTTAAAGCGACAACATCCAAGCAACGGTCGCCTGCCAACGGTTGCCTGGCAACCACACACTCACAGACGCAAGAGGCTGATGCAATATTATCACTCTGGTGAAATACCCGAAAATGTGTATTCGCACACACACACACATACATTCGCAACCACGCAGTTTCAATGCGCCGACATATACTTTATAGGGTCGGAGATGCCTGCTTCTACCTGTAACATACATTTCCTTCCGGCACAAAGTTATAATACCCTTCTACCCTATGGGTAGCGGGTATAAAAAAATATTACCGCTATATTTAACCTTTATTCAATAGCGGGGGGTCTCAGAATCGAGCACACTTGACTGTAGCTTTTTGATTTTTTATGTTCTTGAATGATCAGCTTAAAAGTATTCAATATTTCGTTCTCCAATTGCAAATTTGTATGGCATAATTGCAGGTTTGTTTACATAAATCAAAACGTAAACAGCAAATTTACTTATTTACCTTTTGCAATTCTCAAGTAGTTCTAGTTTCGGTTTGCTTGGAGCCTTTCTAGTGATTGGCACTGATAGTAGCTGGGGGTGATGCCTCAGGTTCTGGGTCCGCTTTTTTGCGGACCAGTCGTTGTGCCAAACCGAACTCCACCTAAAGTAAATTTAAGCTTTTATCTTAGGCATTTTAATCTGTCCATTTACGTGGAGAATATCTACATAGATCGGTATTTAGCTCCAATTGATGTCGTTGAAAATACTAAAATAGAATAGAATATTCAAAATAGAAATAAAATATTAATATGCAAAATTATATTTCATGTGCTGCGTTGTCTTCCTCCTGTCTCTGTATCATGCTTATCTTTATTTTCTGGTGCTCGACATTCAGTCAATGCTCCTCACGCATAATTTAAGAGCTCAAGCTTTGCCTTCGTCAGCTCAAGCATCTTGGCCTCCGTGGCCAGCTCTTGCTCCCTGCAGCGGAGTTTGGCCTTCTTCATCCTGAAGTACCTCGTACGCTCATCATAGTTGTCGCCCCGCCGCCGCCCGTCGTCTTACCTTTTCCCCCACCTTCAACACCTGTTGCCGTTGTGGCTGTTGCCTGAGGCACAGGCACGAGAGGGATGGGCAACGCGAATGTAAACAAGCCGTTAAGAAAAGCCATCTTGACATAATTTTTAGAATTATAATAATGAACACTCTAGGAACGTTAGAAATTGAGTTTACCTTTTAGTTTACAATTTAGTCGACTTCTAAATGACAACTCCAATCTGTCAAGTTTTCAGCTCTAATCTGCCAAGTTTAATTTTTCAATCTGATTAGTTCATCAAATAAATGAACAACAATCTTAAGCAACATTTGGAAACTGTTCAATTCAATTGCGACGTTCACGTATTCGATCGTCTTGGATGTGGCGCTGCGTCACGTTTCCGTCCATTCGTTTCGTAACGTTTCGATCTAGTATGATGCGTTGCCCCACGACCTACGTTTTCGAGGTGGGTGTTCGCGCGTTCATACGCTACGTTCGTTAAAGAGCGTATCACGTTTTCGTAGGACGACTTCGTCTCACGTTTTCGTGTACGATCTACGAATCGACTGCGACCGTGTTCGTTGATCGCCCTCTCACCGTCGACTCGTCTCGACCTCGAGAGCGTATCGTAGCACGTGTTCGTCATACGTTTTCGCCCTCGATCTACGAATCGTTTTCGATTGCGACCCCGAGTGCGAGACCGAATGCGACCCCGACCTCGAGGGCGTGTCGGGAGAAGCGATCTCGACCCCGACCCCGAGGGCGTCTCGGGACAAGCGACCTCGACCCCGACCCCGACTCCGAAGGATTTGTCTGACGAAACGCCCCCGATCCCGATCCTTTCATCGCCCCGTCTCGGGTCGCGTACGATTCGTCACACAAATCCCACACTTGTCATTTCCACAGCTAACCCTAATTAAATTGCATCTTTATTAACTCACACTTGACATTTCAATAATGACCCTAATTAAATTGCATCTTTATTACCCCTAAATTGACATTAATGACATGTGACCCTAATTAGCACTTCCTTGCACAGAAACTTGATTTGTATAGAAATGTGATATTCCAACTACTGACTACGGTTTCATCGTCTTTTAAAATATCCCGTAAAATGTTCCAAATTAAACTTTTTCCCTTGTATATATTGCAAAGATGGTATGCTCCACTGTAGAGTTGCAAAAACATCGGAGCCAACATCGATTCATCGATGTTGGCCTGAAAAATTTCAGCATCGATAGTGCGAAAGTGACATCGATTTTGTGATGACAATGGTCTAAAACCACTCGCTCGTCGATTTCTATGTGTCCCAGCCACATCAGTCGAATCTGAAAGGATCTTCAGCAAAGCTGGACAGCTAATATCAGAGCGTAGAGCAGCGCTAAAGGCAAAACACGTAAACATTCTCTTATTTTTCAATAAAAATATAGATTTAATTTGATCTCCTTAAATGTAGTTTATAAGAAAAAATGAATTGTTAGTTTGTAAGAAACTGAAAAAAGTTTTCCGTTATATTCATTTTAATTTGTTTTTGAAATACATTTATTTCATTTTTTCGTTTACTTTTTGGTCGTTTTATAAATTCAAAAATGTTGTTCGATATATCGATGTATCGATGTTGTGTCTGGGAAACATCGAAAACATCAATATAGGGAAACATCGATGTTTTTGCAGCTCTACTTCACTGTCAACTTTGTTTTTAATGCACTCGAATGTTTCTCGAATGTTTTTTTTTTAATTGATGAACGCAAAGCACGTAAAGCAATTATTTATTAACCGCAATGAAAATCACTTTTAGGACTGTTTATATTAATAGTTTTTCACTTCTTTTCACAAACTATCACTTGCAAATTGTTCACAACACGTAAGAAATTGTTTAACTTATTTATTTGTAATGAAAATCATGTTTTAAGACTGACAATGTTAATGACTTTTTTCATAACCGATTACGCATAACGCACAATTCGAACTGACGAAAGGATTGAAAACGAGATAAAACAATACCTCTGGTGACAAGTGCATATATTTTTTACGATTTTATTGTTTTTTAGGTAAAGAAATTTAAAAAATTCCAAAAGGTTTAACAAGTACATTTATCAACCTGACCTGACCCGACAATATGTAACGCCCATTCATACCTAAATAATATTATAATTCAATAGGAAATGTGGAAAATCGGGGTTTTTAAGTGTAATTTTACCTGTTTTATGAGTTTTTGGGTTTTTGACATTCATCAATATCCGTAAAATTGTATTACCTGTTTATAACACTATTGTAAATGCTTATATAATTGCATACGCGCCAGGCGCGTCTTCTTGGTTACCGCGTCAGCGGCCAGCGGAGCGCCTTCGAGCGCCATCTTGGCTACCGCTATCTTTCTCGAGCCGCCAGCGCAGCACCCCTGCGCCTCGTCTTCTTGTCCAGGATTTGCACCTGTAACCACATCTCATCAGCAGCATCTTTAGCATCTTCAGCTCATCTCATCTTTACGCATCTTCTCATCAGCGACTAGTTTGCGTATATAAAACATTGTGTGTGAAAAGTGAAACTGAATACGTGACAAATTAAAAGAAAAATAATTCGAAAAGTTTGAAAGAAAATGATGCGCTACACTGATTGAGAATAAAAAGAACAAATGTAAAAGATTAAAATTTAGCAGTGTAGCGCCGTTCAGCACAAATTATAAAAAAGAAAAATGTTATTGGAATTTAGTGGCGCTGAGTTGCAAATTGCACAAAAAATTTGAAAAGTAATTTATGTTGAATTTTGAAAGAAAAATGCACACGAAGACAGAGAAGTTAAAAGTTTAAAAATTAAAAAAGTTCGCTTGTTCACAAGAATATTTAAAAGTTCAAATTAAAACAACAAAAACAACAAAAATAAAAAACGAAACGTTTGTAAATGGTAACAGTTTAAAAATTTGCAACACAATAAAAAGCCAAGCGTTGCTGAATCGTACAATTTTAAAATTATTCAAAAATTAAAAGTAAAGTATTTTATAATACTGGTTTCAAGAATTAAAATGAATTGAATAGTTAAAATGAAATAATAGTTAAAGCATAATCGTGAACAAGTTTACAAGTACACATTAAAAGAAATGTTGTTCAATAAATTAAATTACATTAAGTTAAAACAATGAATGATAGGAATTTAAAATCAGTGCCAATTTAAAAAAAAAAACAACAAATACAAATTAAAACGTGTGCAATTATATCGCGAACAAGTGTTTTGGTGAAAATTTTATTTTTTATTTATATTTAGCTCGGTTCCAGCATAACTTCGCCGGAGATCGATCGCCGCCGCAGGAGTTCTGTTGGTGAGTTTGTCTATTTCGAAAACACATATTATCACTTTCACCTTTATTCGCTATGTACCACCACGAAATATAATTTAAAAGAGCATACGAAAAATCAAATTATTAGGTATTAAAAAAAATGTTCAAATAGAATTTATAAAAGAAAAACAAATCTTTACATTAGATAAAACAAAGCACTGAAATTAAAACACATATATAGATTTAAAAACAAACTATTATTATATTGCAACTGTCCTCATATAATATTATTATAGATTTTATACAATTTATTTTCTTGTTATAATGCACTACTTATCTTTTATTATTAATTAAATTGTATTAACCATGGAATAATTCTGTCCATATTTAGCCGAAGGGGAGGGACATTCATCACTGAACAGCTGTGATGGCCTGCCTCAATTCTCTCTTTTTTTTTCTCTCTCTCTCTCTCTTTCTCTTATTCTCTCTCACTTTCTCTCTTTGTTTTTTTCTATTTTTTGAGACATTTTTGGATCTTCCTTCTCTTTCCGGCTAGTTTTCTAGCAATCCCTTCTTCGTCGCAGCACGCTCAATTTCGGATCTTATATTAATAATAATGAGCAGATCGGTAAAAGCAAGACCACAACCCCCAAAGCCGACGAGCTAGAGCCGGACTCTAAAGCGTGCCCCGCAAATGCCGATAGCCCTGTCGCCTTGTGCTTCTTCTCGTTGCACGTTACAACACACAGACGGACATGGCTAGATCGTCTCAGTTGTTGACGCATATCAAGAATATATATACTTTATAGGGTCGGAGATGCCTCCTTCTACCTGTTACATACATTTCCTGTCGGACCAAAGTTATAATTGTATAGTAGTTATGATTCCTGAAAATTTAGTTGCGATCAGATAAAAATTGTCGAAGTTATTAAAGAAATACTTTTGTATGGGCAAAAACGCCTACTTACTAGGGTTCTTAGTTGCTTTAACTGACAATCTGGTATATTGTACAGTATATGGTATATTTTGAATGCGGCACATTATTAATATACCAAATATACCATTTGGTATATTTTTAGTATTTTGCAGTAAAAAATACCACACAATATATTTCTTTTATAGTCGAGTACACTCGACTGTAGCTTTCTTGTTTTATTTACAGCACACTGTGGGCCGGATTGCCGATTTGGTGCCATTAAATCGAATATTGCATTAATCGAGCTGAAACTTGGCATACTTCAATAATAGACAACTCTAAATATTTAAGCAAACTTGCAAGTAAGTTTGACCACGCTTACTCTAACTGCCCATATAGACATCATGACGTATGTGTGATATTTTATTTTAATGTGTTTTTTAATTTTTTCATTTATTTGATCAGATATAAGAGTGGAGCCCGCTGTCGGTCCACATGTCCATCAACGTGGCATGACAGAGCTCAAGCACATCTAAAAAATTAAAGCATCGGAAAAGCCGCAAACCGGACTGTTATTAAAATTTAATATAAAGTGTCTACTATTGATTAATATACATTACACACCGCAGAAATACTGAAGACAAAGACTTTTGTTAGCTTTTTGTTTTCTTGGGACAACACAAAACAGTACACATTTATAACGTTTAACAAAATCACACAAACTGTGTTTATTATTCTTAATTTTCATGCGTCCAACATCAATATCCATTTTACAAAGTATAACATTTTTCTTTTGTTTGGATTTGCCAAGTGCACAAAGTCACCAAAAGTTTCCCACCAATTTTGTCACAAAAATCAGCGGTTCAATCACCTGACTTTAAAAATCTATAAAAATTGCAAGGTTGCATTTTTAACAAAAATATTTATTGATACTTTCTATCAAGGGTAGTGTGCAGCGTCCTGTATGGTTTGTCGCGACATTTTTATTTTTCACAAATTTGTTAATTTCACAATAGGCAGCCAATTTTGAATTAGTGGTGTGCAAACAAGTAAAATATTGTATAAGCAAATCGATAGTAGCACCGATAAGCAATTAAAATGTGATAAATAGCGGTTCTAATTCGTTCAAATTAAATTGTTTTCAGGCCTATTTCGGGTTTTTTACAAGCCGGGCCTTTTTGCTAAGCCCGGGCCTGCGCGAATCTTAATTTTAAGGCCCGGTCCTCTAATGACAACTACTATAGTTTACGCTTTTTGTGGATTGGCAGGGGCAGAAGTGGGCGTGTCAAAAATTTTAAACGAACTTGATCTGCGTGCAAAAATAAGAAATGGTGTCGAAAAAAATTATAGCTCTATCTCATATAGTCTCTGAGAAGTGTTCATACGGACAGACGAACATGGGTAGATCGTCTCGGCTATTGATGCTGATCAAGAATATATATATGTCGAATCATGATCGTTGTTGTTGTTGTCTTCCATTATGGCGCATCGAGTTTCGGCCTTGTACACACTTCAAGTTCTAGTACTCCCAACTGCCTGCGTCTAATTCTCTACCTACTGTGCATACTACCGAACCACGATCGGCGACAGCGACACAACGCTGTCGCCTCGCTACAACGGTACTTCTTAAAGCGACAACATCCAAGCAACGGTCGCCTGCCAACGGTTGCCTGGCAACCACACACTCACAGACGCAAGAGGCTGATGCAATATTATCACTCTGGTGAAATACCCGAAAATGTGTATTCGCACACACACACACATACATTCGCAACCACGCAGTTTCAATGCGCCGACACGGCCATCCTGACCCTAACACGACCTCGTGTATAAAATAACAACATTTGAATTTTCTTTCTTTCTTTTAATTATTAGACTGAACATTAAATAGTTTCATAACAAAATCCAATTTTCTTATCTTAATTCATAACAAATTATCATATTAACAGTTTCACAAAACAGTATTCAGTTACATAACCATAATTTTTTTCATCAATTCAATTCAATTTTTCTTTCTTTCTTTTCATTTCTTTGTTTTTCTTCTTTTATATAATCCATTCTTCTTCATTATTCACTCTTATAGTCGCATAATCAAATACCCCACACGCCATGATCAAAACAAACAATATGTTTTGCACTTGTGCTTGCATTATATTTTATGGACTCAGTACTCTGCCATTTTCATTGGCCAGCAGTACAACTTTGTCACCCTTATTGGTGTACTTCATTTTCTTCTTCAATACTCTCAGTATTTTCATTTTCACGCTTTTCTTTAATACTCTCAATATTTTCATTTTCACTCTTTTCTGTAGCGGTTACGTTTCTTTCATCTAAATTATTATAATCATCGTACACATTTATGCTCTTCGGGCACTTGCCCCTCTGGTAATTTTCTTAAATCCTCATGTGCATATTTATAATTTCTTTTATTAGTTAAAGACTTTAACTTTTACTATTTCAAAAGGCCCCCTAAATTTTGAACTTAGCTTGGTCTGGTGTTTTTCTTCGCTCTTAAGTAATACGAAATCTCCAATTTTGTGCCTTTTCACTTTTGCCTTATTTCTATCAAATCGTTCTTTATCATAATACTATGGCTAATACATTCTTTGCAGCTTGCGCTCTTACGTTTGGCAAATCAATAACATTTTCTATATCACTAGGTGGAAGTAATCCCAATGGGCGTGCTACCTTTCCCAATAACATTTCTAAAGGACTTGCTTTCGTAGTGCGATTGGTTGTACAATTGATTGCCAACTGCACCTCTCCCAACACATCCTGCCAAGTTTATTTTTTGATCTGAACAAAATTGACTGAACTTTGCGCCTGTAACACACCTCCCCCTGGTCAGCTATTATTCGGTTTGGTACTCCAAACAATGAAACGGCAGATTGAACGGCCCTTATACAACTCTTACTGTCTAATTTAAGACTATGACTAAGATAGACATATTTGGTAAACGCGTCTATCTGAACAATAAGATACTCCTTCTGATCAGTCTTAATGCACACAAAGCTGTCATTGAGACGGAGACACGATTTCAACAGCAGCAGCAACAACAGCAGACAACGCAAATAGAAAACCCAAAGCCATAAAGCCGGTCGTAAGTGGAAACTGAAAAGTGTCGGACAAAAAGCCAATTACAATGTCGTTTTGCATATCATCATCGCCTATTACGCGAAACAAAGTTTCGTCAATTTTTACATTGCTTAATATTTGTACAGTACTACATATTCCTTTGCTGCCGATACCTTTTAACATAACAATATTATTGAATCTTTTACCAGAAAATTTGATACTTAGCTTTTCTTTCATCAACGAGCATTCCGATCCCGAATCGAATGTGATTTCGAAAATTTGGCCTCTATGGTTGAGACATCCCTTTGGTACTGCAACGCTGCACTGTTCCACTCACTTCTCCTGGTTGAATGCCTTGTTCTTATCAGCTTCCTTCTTTGTACATTGGGTGGATATGTGACCCAATTCTCCGCACATGTAGCAAGTTAAATTTGATTTTCCACGGTGATGAACATCATGCTTGCCATGTTGGGTTTTATCAGTCGCGAATTGATTCTATTGTTTCCTGAATCTGCATTCAGACATTTTATGGCCCACTTTTCCGCAGAAATGGCACTCTTTCGGTGATTCTTTTTGCCGTTTAGAATAAGTTTCAGACTGATGCTCCATAGCGCCGCTTTTCCTTTTAATAAAAGTGAATGCTTTTAATTCGGACTGTAGATCGCCTCTGGTTCGAACATTTGATGTGAAACTTAAACGCTGCAATCGGTGATCGAAGCTTGCCAGCAGCGCAAGGGTTACAGACACAGCAATCTCTTCGTTATCCATTTGGCGCCATTTCGTCGTTAGTTCGGTAACCATGCGACTTGCATGAACAGCCAGACTCTCGTCATCAGTCGGCCGATTTGATAGCATATTAAGAAACATAGCGGCTGGTGTTTCTATAGTGTCGAAGCGTTGTATAAACAATTCTTTAAACTCAGGCCAAGTAATTTCAGCATAGCACACTTGCGAAAGCCATTGCGAAGCACTTCCTTCTAAAGCCGAACTCAAAGCCATAACCAACGCACTGCTTCTCAATGTGTTTTCTTGTAAAATTATTTCCTCAGTTGTGCACCACGATGATGCGTTGGCGCCTGGAATTTTGTTCAGTTTTGTCCTGCCCTGCATCAGGTACAGTTGTTTTATGGCTCTCACTAGTTCAATTAAATTTTTATTTTGCAATTCCATCACAATCGCTGGTGGCCAGATCCCACTTCTGATGTCGAATCTCGTTGTTGTTGTTGTCTTCCATTATGGCGCATCGAGTTTCGGCCTTGTACTTCAAGTTCTAGTACTCAACTGCCTAAAGCGACGAAACATCGGCGACAGCGACACAACGGTCGTCCTGCCAACGGTTGCCTGGCAACCACACACTCACAGACGCAAGAGGCTGATGCAATATTATCACTCTGGTGAAATACCCGAAAATGTGTATTCGCACACACACACACATACATTCGCAACCACGCAGTTTCAATGCGCCGACATATACTTTATAGGGTCGGAGATGCCTGCTTCTACCTGTAACATACATTTCCTTCCGGCACAAAGTTATAATACCCTTCTACCCTATGGGTAGCGGGTATAAAAAAATATTACCGCTATATTTAACCTTTATTCAATAGCGGGGGGTCTCAGAATCGAGCACACTTGACTGTAGCTTTTTGATTTTTTATGTTCTTGAATGATCAGCTTAAAAGTATTCAATATTTCGTTCTCCAATTGCAAATTTGTATGGCATAATTGCAGGTTTGTTTACATAAATCAAAACGTAAACAGCAAATTTACTTATTTACCTTTTGCAATTCTCAAGTAGTTCTAGTTTCGGTTTGCTTGGAGCCTTTCTAGTGATTGGCACTGATAGTAGCTGGGGGTGATGCCTCAGGTTCTGGGTCCGCTTTTTTGCGGACCAGTCGTTGTGCCAAACCGAACTCCACCTAAAGTAAATTTAAGCTTTTATCTTAGGCATTTTAATCTGTCCATTTACGTGGAGAATATCTACATAGATCGGTATTTAGCTCCAATTGATGTCGTTGAAAATACTAAAATAGAATAGAATATTCAAAATAGAAATAAAATATTAATATGCAAAATTATATTTCATGTGCTGCGTTGTCTTCCTCCTGTCTCTGTATCATGCTTATCTTTATTTTCTGGTGCTCGACATTCAGTCAATGCTCCTCACGCATAATTTAAGAGCTCAAGCTTTGCCTTCGTCAGCTCAAGCATCTTGGCCTCCGTGGCCAGCTCTTGCTCCCTGCAGCGGAGTTTGGCCTTCTTCATCCTGAAGTACCTCGTACGCTCATCATAGTTGTCGCCCCGCCGCCGCCCGTCGTCATACCTTTTCCCCCACCTTCAACACCTGTTGCCGTTGTGGCTGTTGCCTGAGGCACAGGCACGAGAGGGATGGGCAACGCGAATGTAAACAAGCCGTTAAGAAAAGCCATCTTGACATAATTTTTAGAATTATAATAATGAACACTCTAGGAACGTTAGAAATTGAGTTTACCTTTTAGTTTACAATTTAGTCGACTTCTAAATGACAACTCCAATCTGTCAAGTTTTCAGCTCTAATCTGCCAAGTTTAATTTTTCAATCTGATTAGTTCATCAAATAAATGAACAACAATCTTAAGCAACATTTGGAAACTGTTCAATTCAATTGCGAATTTTTAACCAAATCTTTCTTTATCTTTGTTTTTCTTCGATCTCTAGACCAGCGAAGAAAATTTGTTGCGTGGGAATCAGAGAACGGCACGGGTATACACACCGGTGCACCGGTTACTTGTACTCATGAGTATGAGTGTCAAAAATTACACATACTCATGAGTACCGGTGTCTAAAATCACTTATACTCATGAGTATGGGTGTCAAAAAAGGCACATACTCATGAGTATGGGGGTTGAAAATGCACATGATTTTTGTGATCTGACTTTACGCACTCGGGTGAAGCCGGTGCCGGTGGTTATGACTGTGTGTATCCGGTAGGCACAAACACAAAAATTATGAGTTGAACGGCACGATCATATGTATGTACATATACATATGTTTGTTTGTATGTATGTTTTTTGAGATGCAAGAAATGCCGTCGGCTTAGTGAGTTGTTCTTGTTATTGCTGGTACGCTCTTGCAATCTTTTTATTTCTCTAAAATTTAAATTATAAAACTATATTTTTTCTTTTTCTAGTGTATTTATTTGATGGCTTGAATAATTAATAAAAATTACATCTCAATGAATTTTTATATGTTTGTAAGGAACAAAAACAAATAAAAGCATAACTCTTTTTATACCCGCTACCCATAGGGTAGAAGGGTATTATTACTTTGTGCCGGCAGGAAATGTATGTGACAATACAATTACGCATGTTATTCGATTTTGATTTACGGGGGCGGAAGTGGGCGTGGCAAAAATTTGAAACAAACTTGATCTGCGTGCAAACATAACAAATGCTGTCGAAAAAAAATTATAGCTCTATCTCTTATAGTCTCTGAGATCTAGGTGTTCATATGGACGGACGGACAGACACACAGACGGACAGACGGACATGGCCAGATCGTCTCGGCTGTTGACGCTGATCAAGAATATATATACTTTATAGGGTCGGAGATGCCTCCTTCTACCTGTTACATACATTCCCTGCCGGCACAAAGTTATAATACCCTTCTACCCTATGGGTAGCGGGTATAAAAATACTGTTTTTGACACAGTCTGACTTGGTGGTGCTACAATGGCGCGCTCCTGGCTTGAAGTGGATGGACTCGACGCATACTCCGTAGGATGATCTGAAAATATATACAAATTTTTTTCTCAGATACGCAGAAACACTGTATATCAATTATTTCATTTTCCTGCAGATGTACTGCTGGCGGAAACAGGAAAAACGCCACATTGTGCCAAAAAGTTAAATTTTTTCCCATGTTGCTCTTATATTTATGGCAATTCTCTCCATCAATAATGAAATTGGCTGCATATCCATCAGGTCAGGCTGGCATAGCTTGTATTCACAGACACTCAATTATCGAGAATGGACTTCAGCATGGTATAATTGGAGTTCCACCTAGTTGGACGTTGGACAAGCAGATTTTAAGGTTGTGTGGAGTTTGTGTTGCAAATTTGATTTTTTAAAATACTTAACAATTTTAGGAGCTTCTGGCAAATTTTATATTGTTAATGGTTTCCAATTCAACATCAAGGAATAAACTTTTTATTTTGTCCAAAATATTGGACCCCGTTGACTTTTGAAAATCCATCGATTTGAGGCCCAAAATAATGTCGCATAGACGGCTTTTATTATAATGGAGAAGAGTGACGCCCAGAAAATTTCTTTGGACGTACTGGTCTGTCCACATGTCCACAGTAGCACCTACTCCTCCGTTTTTACTTGCTTCTTTTATTTCCACTGCAATTAGATATTCGACTTTAATAATTTTCTTATTTCTTATTTTTTTATGTTTACTTTCACTCTTCCGTTTTGCTCAGTGGGTTCAATTGTTCGACGCATTGTGCTCTCCGCATTTGTGTGAGGGGCGGGTTCTAATACAAATTTGCTGTATGATTACTAGTACTTAACATTTTTCATATGGTTTTTGCTTCTATATATATTTTTTTCTTTTTTGCTACTTTTTCTGCTTTTCTATTCTGTTTGTTGTTGCACGTCCGTGTAGAGCTTCAGAGCTGCAAAGGGAACAAAAGATGTAAAGAGTCTAAGGTTATTAAAGTGGAATTTTCTATGGCAAATTTGCTAGTTAAACAGCAGTAATGTAAACAACTTTTTTTTTGCAATTTAATTGGCTTAACTATGTTAGTAAAAAAAGTAGTATAATTTGAAAGCACTAATTAAAGTTTCTTTATTTCTGATTATTGCACTTTTAGTTATAATTATATTAGAATATTCATTCATATAAATAGTGCTATTCAGTTTTAATTATAAAGTTCCGAAATTTTATGCACACAGTAGACGCAATATAAAACATAAATTTGATATGTCTTTTAGTTATTTAAATGAATTCAAATGCGTTATATAAACTAAACAATTCTCCGCAACACATTTATTTTAACTATAAGCAACAAATAATAAAAAGTTACTTTAATTCTTATTTTAAAAAGAAACACATTATATTTTTTAAATTGTAGTTTTATATTGTATGAATTAGAGCTTAACTCACCTCAAATCCATTGAATAATGGCGTTTTCATCAATGATACCACAGCCTGTTGTTTTGTGTCCTCATACCACCGTTCGCCATTGGAGTTGCAGTTGTTGTGGCCGCATTTCCGTTTCCGTTGACATTTCCAACGCCGTATTACCAGTCAATATAGTTGCATTTGTTGTTGTCGATGTTGTCAAAATGCCAGAAGCTTCACCGTTGGCAGCAGCTGTGCCACTCCCATTGCCAATGCCAATGCCATTGCCCGATTTGAGGGTCAAATTTCTGCTTAGATGAATCCCAACATCCTCGGCAGGCGATAGATTCGATAGCATCGGTCGCTTGTAGTCGTTGATATCGGTTGCTGACGTCGCGGGTTAAACGCAACGCCTTCAGGTGTTGTCGTTGTTGCTGCTGTTGATTGTCGCGCATCGCGGTGACGTTGTTCTTGCTGCCACCTCTTGTGGCATACTTATTGTTGTGCAACGTCAAACTATATTTGCGCTTATTGGCATTGGCATTCGCATTGCCGGTGTTATTGGCAATGCTCAGATGCTGCGGCTTCTTGGGCATTGTGGTTGCTGCGCCATTGTTACGATTAGGGGCAGCAAATCAAAGGATCTGTGCCGTTGCCCGAAGTGCCAGGGCCGTTGCCCGATGTGGCAGGCTCGGCTGCCGCCAACTTAAGTGAAGCTTCGAGCTAGAGATTGTCCGGATAGCTGCGGAAGTTATAAGTTCTGGCTCGCTGAAATTCCGCAGCCGCAGCAGCTCCTGCAGCACTGTTGCCACTGGTATATGGATTGATCATCGGAGCTGTCGACTGTGAGTTCATGGTGCCCATGCCATCGTCGCCGTAGATGCCATTCATTTGATCCTGATTGCTGTGGCTGCTCTTGCCGCCGCCGCTGCTGACGATGTTGGTGTTGCTGCCGCCGCTCGATGAGCCGCCTTTAATGGGCTTGAATATTCAGCCATATGGCTGTGGTCGCATAATTTTTCTCCAAGGGCGGTGGCGGCACCGTCGGCGGTCTGGGGAATATGCTGCTCAGCGGTGGCGGCGGCGTGCGTCGCACATTCACATAGCCGCCACCGGCATTGGACATTTTCGATGCCGGCATATAGTCCTGCATGTGGGGAACCGCATAGCCACCTTCTGGCACATCTGTGTGTGTGTGTTGCCCGCAGGGGAGCGAACGTAAAAGACGTAAAAGGATTTCGCTTAGTCACAGTCACAGGCAAATGGCAAAAGGTTATATATATATACAAGTGTGTGTGTGTGTGTTAGTGTGTGAGGCAATCGCCGCAAAAATTTATTTGCATTAGTTGCTAGCGGCGCCATATTTTATAGCTCGCAGCGGAAATGGGTGAGCCAAGGGACTTGGGGTCTGAGTTCTATTCTCTGGGCTATGTGTGGAATGGAGGAGTGTGTGTGTGTGTGGTGGGGGGAATTTGGGGTCAAATTATTGGGTTTACACACCTGTATAGTCTGGCGTCATATTACATTGTAAATCATTAACCGCTGCGTAGCCGTTCACACCGCTCGTGTACATATTCACATATTCATATTCGTGGTAAAGACTGTTCTTGCCAATGGAATTGTTGTCGTCGACGCTGGCCTGAAATTAAATTGCGAGATGGAGAGAAAAGAGAGAGAGAGTGTTGGGTGAATAAAGTGCAGGAAAACGCACAAATGTTTAATATAGTGACAAGTCAGGGAATGAAGATATATCTGTGCGGCATTTAGAACCCCTAAATTATTGTGTGTCGGATGAGTTTTAGAATTCCCAAAGCAAAAATAAACTTCTTGCTTATAAGTCTATTGATTTTAAGTTAGCAACATTATTATAGTATTAACTTTTGCGTTGTTTTCTTATTCAATTTAGCACAAGTAATTAAAACGATATTTTTCTTTAATGCGCTCATATTGAAATCTATTCAAACAATACTAAAGGTATTTTGATATTTTCGTTTCTCTGTATACTTAGATATTCATCATTTTTAATTTTAATTGTTAACAGAAAAGTATATTTTTAATAACGATAATTTCTATTGCAGACATTTAATTTCATAAATAAAATTTAGTTTTATAGTAAGAATATTTTGATATAATTACTTTGTAAATTATTTGCAAGTATGTATACAGTTTAATGTGTATCTTTCCTCAGCTAAGTAATACAATTTTTTCTTCTCCTGTTAAGTGGTTTACTTTGCTCTACTCTACTTTCAACACTTTTCTCAATCTAATATCCTTCATAATTTAAGTTTACTTATTATGTTCTCTTCCCTTTTAACCTATTTTCTACTACTCCTCTTAGCAGCTTTTCCGCTTAAACTATTCAGCATACTGCTTATCTCTACATATTGCTTATGATCGAGTCTTGCCTTGAATTGTTATTTTTACTGCTTATTACTCTTAGTTTAAAGCGCTTTGTCGTCAATGCTGTTGACGCTTAATGCTTTCTTGCTACTTGCAACTTTAAGGTGCCGGCACTTTCTGCACTGTGCAGCACTTAAGTTTTGGCACCCACAGCAGACTGTGGCCAGTGGCTAGCTGGCTAGCTGGGTAGCTGTGGACTTCATTGGAGAGGCTATAAAAGGAAGCCGTTGAAAAGTTCTATTAAATAAAATAAATGCCGCACGGGGGGCCGTCGTCGTCGTTGTCGCTGCCGCCTGGTCAAGTGTGGCATGGTTCGAAGCACACGTTGAGGAATTTCAGCTGCTGTACAAGTACTATACTATATAGTACACTATATATGTACATGTATGTCGTAGTATGTGTGTGTTCTCACCTTAATGCTATTGCCATTGGGGCTGCCACGGGATCGCTTCGTGCGTGACACGATGAACAGGATAACGGCGACCAAAAGGATAATTATCGTTGTTAGAACCACAATGACAACACCAATGAAGTTTGCCTCGTTCGGCTCCTGATCAATCGGGCGTGGCGCAATTACTGCAATGAAACGATTAAAAGCAAAACAAAACACCATCAACAAAGGCGGCCTCAATTTAAATTAACATGCAAAAATCGACAAAAACCAAATTAAAAGTAAATATTGTTCAACTAAATAATTACTAGAGTGTGAGTGAGAGAGTAAAGTATTGAGCTGCTAATTGAATTTATTCAGACTTACGCTCTGGTCCATTGTTGTACGCGCTGTTGCTGCTGGTGGCATCGGTGGCGCCACCGTTTGTGGCACCGCCAGCACCTTCAGACGCGCCGTCATTCATTTTGTTTTTGTTATGATTGATAGTCGTTGCTCTGCAAAGGATATTCCCGTGTATTGCTGCCATCCTGTGCGCTGCCTGGCGAATTATTGCGCTGCTCCTGCTCATCTGTGAAATTTCCCAACGCAAAAAGAAGGAGAGAAAAAGATAGTCAGAGAGTGCGGCATTTATGGACGACATCAACTCAATATCATCTTTAAAAGTTGCCGCTTCAAGTTGGAACACACAGCTGCGCTTCTATGATTACTTTTTTTTCTTCCACTTCCACACTTCACTTCTCTTCTCTGTTCTGTGCATTTTACAATTTCATTTTTCAGCTCTCTTTTCTTTACAAATTTCGTTCCACTTTAAATTGTTTTCCTTTTGCTACGCTTTTCTTTTCTTCTTCTTTTTTCGTACGAAGACCTCTTAGACCTCTAACGTGTTCATTTCCTGTCAACCGTTGGTTGGGTTTTTTCGACTATACGACATTACTGAATGTATACAGATGTTTGATTTCCTACGACATCTGGTAGCGTATCTAATAAATATGCATGTGAGCTACATGAGTTGGCAATAAAGAGAACACGGAATTTAATCGGAATTCCAACTGCGTGGCTTTGATTGGAAATTTTACTAGACAGTCGGAGTCTTTTAATCCATCGATTTACAGGATAAACAAAAGTGTCAATTACGATAAGAAATATTAGATCTATGTATATCATCGAATATTTGTATTCACAAACATTATTTAAAATGTTTTACTTTTTATTTGGCTGTTAAGTGCATAACGTATGCCACTAAGTGAATTTTAATAAATAAGCTGTGGCTGTTAAGTGTAAATTTACGTGCTTAGCTATGAAAGAGATGCTTGATAGTGGGAATTTTTCATATTTACTTTAAAGTTATCAACTAAAAGCAACTACACCTTACTTTGGGGCATTAATTGGGTAGTTTAAAAAATTGGTCGTTATGCGAAAGAAATTCAAATACCGAAAATATAATATAATATATATATATAATATAATAACGGTAAGTCAAAAAATGCCATTAAATGAATTTTGTGAAATAAAGTTTGACCGTTAAGTGCATTGAAAGTATGCCGTTAAGCGAATTATGGTCATATGATAGAAATGCTTTACAAAATACAAAATTTCACTGCTCTGCTTAAATTCTTGGCTCTGACAGCATTCCTCTGCTGTTTATTAGCTTAGATCTGTCAAGCTGAGCCTGCAGCGCCGCGCAAACACCTGCTCATTAAGCGATTCCCTTTGATCTCAAATACCGCCAGCTTATGTGAAATCTCCGTACTCTCGTCCCCCTAGTAACTACAGCATATGGTCGCAGTGCGGTCCAAAGTGTTGTCATTTATCTCCGCTAACATCTTGAGGGCATAACAAAACAAAAGAAAACAAAAACAACAGCAGCAACAGGGGGCGGGGCAGCTTTTTGCGGGAAGCCACCCCTGAGAATGGCCCACGGGCTAGCCGAAAAATGTGCTTCCTTGAGCTGCGAGCTGTGAGCTGTAAGCTGTGAGTGGGTGACCCCGTTTCTCAGTTTTGTCGAGACAGTAAATGGCGTAATTACTGTGTGAAGTTGCCAGGCAGTAAAAGAAAGTGAGAGAGACAGAGAGCAAGAGAGCGAGGGAATGAGCTGCTGTTTTGAGTTATGTCGCCTTGCCTTGGACAGGACACTCTCAGGACACGCCAGGCATGCTTCTGAAGTTTTGTTGTGCTTGGCTGCCTTTTGTTTCGGCATTGCCATTGTCCTTGTTGTCGCCGTTGTTGTTCCCCTTGTTGTTCTTGTTGCTTCCTACTTATATATTATAAAGGCATATCTTGCATCTCTCAGTGCTCAGTTTCTTAGCTCGCTGTGTTCTCTGTGGTCGTCATAAAACGTTTAAAATAATTAAAATATTTCATGCCACATTTATCACACACTCTCTTCTCTTCTGTATCGTTGCCTATTGTGTTGTAGGGAACGGGTAACTTGAATAGACATAATGCCAAATATGCCGCATATCTTTTTGCATTTTTTCTGTTGTTCTTGTTGTTTTTGTTTTTTAGCTGCCTCTTTATAACTAATTCTCTCTGTGTGCACGATTGTCCCCAGGGACAATCTCGCTCTCTCATTCTTTGTTTTTGGTGTTTCTGTGCCTTTTGTATTTTTAGAAACCTTTAAATACAACTCCATAAAACACAACAACAGCACCGCAAGCAAATCTCTACAGTGCCTGATAAAAATATACGCACACACACTTCAGAAAAAGATGTACGTGCTTCTCTTTTGTTTATCCTTACCCTTACCCTAGATTCACGCAGCAAACTAAATAAGTAAAAATAAAAAATACCAGCTAACAGCTGGTTGCCTGCCCCACTGCCCCCCTCTGATGCCACGCCCTCTCCCTGCCCCCTGCCCTTTGACATCGTTGTTGTTGTTGTGCGTGACAAATGCTTCGTGGTATTTGTTACTCGTCATGTAATTGCTGCCTTGGCAGGCGCAGCATGTGGTGCACAATCGAGCTCTCAGTTTGAGGTTTGAGTTTGAGCTGTCGACTGTGGTTTCTCTTAGCGCTTCCAGCAACATTCTTGGCTCAGTTGTTGAAGATGACATCCGTTTAAGGATGCCAGCTACCATTATCACACAAAAATGTGCTTTGTAACGCTGTTGATCCGCTGATGATCTTGAGTGCGGCATCTTCAGTCTTTCTCCAGTCATCGCTTATCGCGATGATTCTTCAAAATGTGTTTTTAAGCGGAATTTCATGTATTGTTTGTCCCCTTGCATTCTTTGAACTTTATTCCCTAGTGCATTGTAAAATTCTTTTCAGGGTAGTTGTATTATAACATACACGTATTGAAAAGCATATTTCTTTATTCGCTAGCAAGCTTTTCTTCCTGTCTTTTCATTTCAACTGCCATAATTATTTGACTATGAAATCTTAGTTTGGTATGGATTTATAACCGACTTCCTGCATAAATCCATTAAGCCTATAATGTTGGCATCTCGCTGCCTCTGCCTGCCATCTGTATATCGATGAAAATCCCCTATTCATGCGGCACGCTCTATTTGACTCATCAATCAAATTGCAGTTGGCAGACTAGCAGTTTTATCCCCTAGTCATTTTCACACCTACCGCACATGGATTTTCTTATTTCGGCCAGTCAGGCAAAACGACAGAGAGAGATTCCGAACTAGAGCCACACAACCCACAATGAATACAAATGATCTCTGGTTCAGTGACCGACCCAATCGATCCTCCGATGTTAACAGCATTGTACCCTAGACATCATCCCCTAGTCGAGAATCAATGTGGCATGAAAATATTGTCTAAATACGTCGCACATGAATGGAGGTGAGCATAAACTCCTAAATCTGTGCACTTGGTACAATTTAATCAGGGCTGCGACACGCTTGGCATTCAAACGGAAATGCAATGCATGCCAGAGCAATGTTGGAGGACGCTCTTCGGGGGTGGGGGTTGCAACTACCCCTAAACTGCAGACGCTTGTTTACTTTTGCATGTTTGGCCCTGGGCATTTTATATTGACTTTAAATCTCCCCGCCCAGCCCAAAAGCGAACCCATTCACCCAGCACACGACACGGACACGAGTTGCCTACAATGCAAAAATAAAAAAACAGAAAAGAAAAGAAGAGAGATTTTTCCTCTCGGACCGCTTATCTCGCCTGTCTAGTTCTGCATTCTGTCTCTCTATCGATTCGCTGCATTGTTGTTGCCCAAATGTTGGAAAAATGTGTTCGAGTATTGCTTTCCCTGTTTTCCTTATATTTTTTTACCCCTGTCGCACACTTGAAAGTGAAATCAAGCTGAAAAATGCATTTGCAGACACATCTGCAGTTTACTGCTTGCAATTTACTTACTAGATATAAAACTGGTCTCGGATAACATAATCCATTTTAGTTAGTTAGTATGTAAATGACGTTTATTCGCAACGGAACATGAACTTTTAACTTAAGCTTAAACAAATCACATTTGTAGCGAGCACAAAATAAGGTACTGTTCTTGCGGAGTCAAGCTTTAAAATACAAATTCTTTTCTTTTTCGAGTTATGTACAATATAGAGGAAATAAAATGAGTGGTAAATACTACAACTAGAAACCTATCTTCGGCAGATCGAAGCGCGCATACCCTTGAAAAGCATTTGCTTAAAGCCTTTACAATTAAACAGCTTTTCAATTAAGCTCACAACAAACTACTTTAAAGCTTTTCAAGAGTATCGAGTCTTATACTTAATTAGTTAGTACGTTAGATTGTTGTTTAATTTTAATACAGAGATTACAAGACGGAATCGTATTTTCTTTTTTTGCAATACTTTTTAAATTTAGTGCAAAATATCAACAGAACAGCGAAACAGAAAATTAAAAAAATATAAAAGCTAATTAAGGAAAATGCATAAAACTGTCAAAATTTGATTGGATTAAGGATTAGTTCAGTTTGTTAGCCAAGTTGCTGTGAAGTTGGCTAATGATTGGTTAATTTGCATTTCGAGCAGGAAATTCGTAGCGTTTTTTAGATCTTTCGATTTAAATCCCTCGTAGAACTCACGTGGTGCGCGTCTCCTCGTCCGAACTGCGCCTGGGCTCCTGATTGTTGCGCATCGCCAAAGTGGCTACCTCGAAGAGGCCAATGAAGAAGCACAGCATGAGTGGCCCAAAGATGGCACCTTGCCAGCCAATCCAATACATGCCACCGGCAATGGCCAGACCATTAAGATATGGATGTCCGCCACCTTTCAGATCCGCATAGATGGCTGTCTCAAAGAGGATGGCACAAAGAATTGCAGTAAAACAGGAGTACGCCCGCATAAAATCGATCCTGGGCCAGCCACATTTCCAGAAACGCTGGCACCGCACACCAGTAGCTGCCCAAGAAAGAGCAGCTGCCAGCATCGCAGCCAAAGCGGACGGCAAAAACACAATGCGTGCTCCAAAGACCGTGTGCACCAGCCAAGTGAAGAGACCCGTAAAAGTGGCGCATTTGAACATGGAGATGAGCACGACGGTAATGGAATTCTAGAGCATCGGCGACCTTAATGCCCGAGGTCGAGTAGCCCATATATTTGGTGATCTGCAGCGGAGCATATTTCTCCTGACTGCTGGACAGCAGATAGAACAGTGCAGTAAAGAAAACAATCATGTCCAGTATGAATTCAATGCACGCCTGTCCGCCCGACAGCAGCAGCGAGAGAATCTCGCCAGCGACGCCCATGATCACCGAGATATTCGTACGTATGATGTGCCAAAGGGATTCAGCGACCTCCAGAATGGTTTGCGTATTGCTCTGAGCCCAGCCAATGATGCCCTGTTTTGCCACTGGATTATCGACAATCTCGCCAAAGGTGCTCTTCAAGGCGTCCGTGGGTACGCGAGGACCATAGGAGGTGCCTGCCTTATTAAAATCAATCCAGTATTGTATGAGACGATCCCAGACATCAAGGATTTGCTCCTTGAGCTTGGTGGCATGCACTTTGTCCGCATCCGCTAGCCAATCATCGATATAGGTCTCGATCTTACGTAGTACATAATGGTGCGCATTGTCGAGCGCATCATCGATGGACGCTTGTATATTGGCGGGCAGAATATCATCTTTTGCCCAAATATGCCACCTCAATGGTCTCTGAATAGATGTTAAGGCAAAAGAAAACACTCAGGAATATGATGATGAGCAACATGAGTATGATCATGAGTATGGATGTGACCGACTCTACCGATGACTTCAGCGAATCGCGCACAATGCAATTGATCTTATAGTTCAACTCCAGGACACCAGGCAAACACAAAGGCAGCACCGCCGAATGATGCTCCAGGGCCCAAGATCTAAGTCCTTGATATCCCTCGCTAATCTTGCTGCACACAAACTGCGTGATGCCTGTGTAGCTGCCCACGGTGTAGAGCAGATGTAGAAAGACCGGCACTGCCGCTAGTATAAACATCCAAATGTTTCGGTACAAAACGTGCCAAGGCAAGCATAAAACAATAGCTTAAAGTACGTATCACTCTGATGAGTTTCTTCCTCGCCCGCTGGCTTGGCTGCTTCGAAAGTGTCTGTGGAATCGATGGTATCGCTCAGCGAAATGTCTTCCACATCCGACTGCAAAGTGGCTTCGCCACCAGCTCGCCGACAGATGCTAATGTTGCTCAGTGATTTCTCAAAGTCCTGCTTGTCGAACAGCTTGTTTACGCGCTCCAGCAACGTACTCGAATCCATTTCATCACTCGTCTGCAGATGATAAATTGTAGAGACCACAACATAGGCCATGACCAGCAGAAAGACGGGCACTTGCAGAGCGCCAAGGAAGCTGCACAGAAAGCCAGCAATGGCCACCCACATGGACTGGCCAGCGATGACGAAATGTGCGCTCTTCTCGGGCGTCAAAAGAAATGCACCGATGTCAAGTAGATGACAATTAAGACAAGCAGCAAATATACATTGAGGAAGCCAATGATGCTTACGAACAGACCATGGGAGAAGGTCAACCAATGCCAGAGAGCCAGCAGAAAACCCTTGGGTGCGTACAGCACCAGCAGTTTAATGCAGATAGCAACGCCGCAGCCGGAGAGCAGAAGTTGCCAGTGCTGGCACAGCCAATTGATCAACATGCGACCACAATGCTCTGTGGCCTCCAGCGGCGCCAGGCAAATCGAGACCAAGACATTCGAGTCACGTTCCTCTAAACGCTGGAACCAATTGTTTAGCAGCTCTGCCAACTTACGCTTGAAAGGAAACAGCACTGCGCCCATCAAGAAGGCCCAAAGCAACGGACGCACAAATGGGCCTAGGATGAAGCAAACGGCCACGAATGCAGCGACGCCTGCTGCGATCAGAAAGTTGTACATGGCTGCTCGAAAACTCTCATGATTCTGGGAACGCATTCGCAGCAAACGATTGAGAACGCTGTCAAAGGAGCGATCTCGTCGTATGGGTATCGTATCTGAACGGTTCATGGTGAGCCTCTAATACGAATATGCCGTTAGAAATGGGTGAACAAGGAAAATTTAGTTATTTTGTTACAAATTGCACGAGTAAGCGCAGTTATGCATTGCTTCTGCTTCAGGTATATTTTTGCGGGCTTGTGTGTAGCTCAGGACGACGGTTGTCCCAATGTTGTTACTTTAAAGAATCATCATCATTGACAGCAAAGTACAAATTGATTTTCAGATATTTGCCCACGCGATGATGCAGCTTAATGGTCACATCGCGAGCATGATCCATTATCGTATCGGGCATATAGGAAAACTGAACGGGTTCGCCGGAAAAGTAGCGTCCATCGATGCTGACGAAGACCTTCGCATGCACGAAGACCTAAAAAGAAGGGAAATAAGAGTTGGGAGGGTTAATATGGTTTTAAATATACCCCAGATATAAAGTAAATTATAATCCTCGCGGGATTCTCGCATAAATCACTCACCTGCACATCCTTGGTGTACATGTTGTTCGTATGCAAAACGATGGCACTGAAATTGCGAACCGTATCAAATTCGAACACAATTTCAACGGGTTTGCCCAACAGACTTTGTTTTCCTAAATTTGCGCATGCGCTGTTAACTCACTTTGCGTTGCACATGCGCTGTCAACTTGCTAGGCTCATGTTTACGTTGCACATGCGCTGTTAGCTTGCTTTGCTCATATTTGCGTTGCGCATGCGCTGTTAACTCTCTTTGCGTTGCACATGCGCTGTTAGCTTGCTTGGCTCATATTTGCGTTGCGCATGCGCTGTTAACTCTCTGCGTTGCACTTGCGTTGTTAACTCAGCACAGCTGGGTGAGTGACCATGTATGAGAGAAAAACTCTGGTATATATGTACGTTTTGGGCTATTGTTTATTTTGTGGCGCAGTATGGTGCGTCACACTCCCCCCTTTCCCACCGGGCGAATAAAAATCCGGTTACGTCCGGTTTTGGTTCGGTTCACCTGGTAGGTGGTGTCAAGGTACGTATGCGTGAACCTTGTTCTAGTTCCTCGTCCCTCGCTGCCGCGGACCTCCTCAACTAGGCCCCGGGGTAGTTTACGTTGGGGCGTTTCCACCTTCCAGTCGGTAGGAGCTTCCACCAGCTCGCTTCCGTGGGCTACCTCGGTCATCAGGCTTTGTTTCTCATCCTCCTCCAACGGCACCAAGTCCTGCCCGAAGACCTACAATAGGTCGGCGAGAGGGTTGACTCCTCGTTGGCTGGGATGTCCTCGCGTACTGCCGGCGGAACCGAGGCCCGTCCGGCTCGTCGTCCGACGACGCGGACTCCCCGCGTGGACCTTCTTGCGGTGGGTCGTAGGAAGACATGGGAAGGGGAAACCCGTCGGGGTCGGATATGTCCATTTCCTCGAGTGGGCGTAGGATGGGTGTCCTAGGGCGTCGAAAGCTGGCGGGAAGTAGGGTGGTGGAAATGGGCGGTCAGCGATCGCTGGCCCCGATAGTTCCAGCGCTCCGGCAGCTCGAAATATGAGGTGGGGGTTTCCCTGGAGGGAGGATAACATCTACCACCGCCCGGTCAATGCGGGTTACTCGCATTCCCCATGGGCGGATGGCCGGCTCGTATGTTACCGTACGGTCTACTTCCTGGACGAAGAATGGCTCGTCCGCGTCACTATCCTCAGTGGGGAGGCTGGTAGCGTTGCGCCTCCGTCTCGGTCGGCGACGGGGTCGACCATACACCCCACGCCCTAGTCGCGGGTCGCGGCGTTGTCCGGGCCTGGGTGACCAAGCGCCTGGTGGGAGCCGAGAAAAGGGCTCTTCCGCCTCGCTGCTCTGCTCCTGTTCGGATGCATCGTCCTCCTCGTATGGCCCTCCTCCTCCGATTCCCCTCGCTGGCGGGTTGTAATGGCTCGTAGGCTACCACGGTACCCAGGGTCGTCCTCGGGCCACGGGGAGTAATGTGGCTCCGTAGGGTGAGGAGTCATCCGGGGTTCATCCTCGGCCACGGGGAATAGTGTGGCTTCGTGGGGTCAAACGTCATCCGGGGTGCATCCTCGGGCCACGGGAATAGCGTGGCTTCGTAGAGTCGGAGTCATCCGGGTTCCTCGCCGGCGTAGTCGCGTGGCGGGAGGGAAGCGTAAGATCGATCGGTTCCATGTTCTGTAATGATTAAGAAAAATAGTGGGATTATTGGTAGGGCGACTGAGGAAGTTGTCGTCGGAGGGATGGGATCAGGGTTTGATCGCGGCTCCCGACATGTCGCTCTCGTAATCTTCGGCCTCGGACTCGGGTTTTGCTCCTGGAAATCCCGGAGATCTTCAATGTTAGCTACTCTTCTTTGGTTGGTCGTTGTGTGTTGTAAGCGGACGATGTTTGCTGCAATGAACTTCTTTACCACGTACGGACCATCGAATTTCGGAGCTAGTTTTGCTGCGAAACCGTCGATGTTGCCGCAAAAGCACCTTTCCGCCCAAAGTAGGTCGCCATTGCCTCTGGCGTAGAGTGTAATGCCGACTCTGGTCATGCCTCGCTTGGTTCAGGTTACCGCGTACGATTGTAAAGATCTCCTGCAGTGTTTTTGCCTTATTGTCGGGGACTTCTGGTGTCACCTCGTCATATAATCCTCCGGGAAGTCGTGGCTCCCTACCCTGTACTAAGTAAGCTGGACTGTAGCCGGTGGACTCGGAGACTCTGGAATTGATAGCTAATGAAAAGTATTTCTTTAAGAACTTCGACAATTTTATCTGATCGCAACCAAATTTTCAGGAATCATAAATACTATACTTATTATTGTATACACCAAAATTCTAGCTTTACAATTACGCGTTTTATTCGATTTTGATTTACGGGGGCGGAAGTGGGCGTGGAAAAATTTGAAACAAACTTGATCTGTGTGCAACATAACAAATGCTGTCGAAAAAATTATAGCTCTATCTCTTATAGTCCCTGAGGTGTTCATACGGACGGACGGACAGACACACAGACGGACAGACGGACATGGCCAGATCGTCTCGTCTGTTGACGCTGAACAGAACATGAAGGGTGGTTTAGCGGAACGAAGGAAATTAATTTGTATCTAATAAGAATTTAAATTGTTTTCCGACACATTTGTTGAATTTATTGAAAATACTATTATAACTCTTAACCAAGAAATAACATTTGGTTTTGTTTTTGAGTAACTTTCAAAATATGAGAGTTAGTTTACTTATTATCGATTATGTTTTGTTATCACGGTAATTTTTCCTTAAATTAACTATGCTCAAAGAATATTATTAATGTTAATATTACTAATAATAAAAAAACATTTATGTGTTGATAAAAATTTAATATTTGCATCGCTAATAAACTCTACATTCAAGAAAAGAAAAATATTTATTATTATAAGCCAGATATTTGTATAAGTACTGATACCGCTAATTACAAAAAAATCAAATGTTACTTTCGAAACTATTCGAAACATATTTTTTTTCAATACAATATATATAATACATATATATAAATATATATATAATACATACACATAATATATATAATAGAAATACCAGTAATATTTTTAAATGAAATGAATATACATATATATTTTGTGCTCGTACTTTTTAAAATATATTTATAATTTAATAAAAAAATGTATGGAAAAATAGTAAACAAAAATTCTTTTGTATTAAGTTAAGTTCAGCTTAATTCATTTTTATAAACCATTGATATAATCCAGTTACTATCGGTAACTATCAGTTAAAAATGGTAAATATTTTTATAAAAAGCTCATATATTATTATAAAATATTAATGTAAAATAGTCATTGATTGTGTATGACAATGATTGGAAGATAAGATTATTTATTGAATAATCTAAAGTTTAGAAATAAATATTATTGTTACGGACTGGTTGTCTTCCCTGGGGCCGTGCCGGCTGGCTCATCGGTACTCAGGTGGAGTTCCATACCTGGCCCGCAGTCCGCACAATCGATAATTTCACCGATATTAACAGCTGTTTATAACTCAGCACAGCTGGGTGAGTGACCATGTATGAGAGAAAAACTCTGGTATATATGTACGTTTTGGGCTATTGTTTATTTTGTGGCGCAGTATGGTGCGTCACACTCCCCTTCCCACCGGGCGAATAAAAATCCGGTTACGTCCGGTTTTGGTTCGGTTCACCTGGTAGGTGGTGTCAAGGTACGTATGCGTGAACCTTGTTCTAGTTCCTCGTCCCTCGCTGCCGCGGACCTCCTCAACTAGGCCCCGGGGTAGTTTACGTTGGGGCGTTTCCACCTTCCAGTCGGTAGGAGCTTCCACCAGCTCGCTTCCGTGGGCTACCTCGGTCATCAGGCTTTGTTTCTCATCCTCCTCCAACGGCACCAAGTCCTGCCCGAAGACCTACAATAGGTCGGCGAGAGGTTGGACTCCTCGTTGGCTGGGGATGTCCTCGCGTACTGCCGGCGGAACCGAGGCCCGTCCGGCTCGTCGTCCGACGACGCGGACTCCCCCGCGTGGACCTTCTTGCGGTGGGTCGTAGGAAGACATGGGAAGGGGAAACCCGTCGGGGTCGGATATGTCCATTTCCTCGAGTAGGCGTAGGATGGGTGTCCTAGGGCGTCGAAAAGCTGGCGGGAAGTAGGGTGGTGGAAATGGGCGGTCAGCGATCGCTGGCCCCGATAGTTCCAGCGCTCCGGCAGCTCGAAATATGAGGTGGGGTTTCCTGGAGGGAGGATAACATCTACCACCGCCCGGTCAATGCGGGTTACTCGCATTCCCCATGGGCGGATGGCCGGCTCGTATGTTACCGTACGGTCTACTTCCTGGACGAAGAATGGCTCGTCCGCGTCACTATCCTCAGTGGGGGAGGCTGGTAGCGTTGCGCCTCCGTCTCGGTCGGCGACGGGGGTCGACCATACACCCCACGTCCTAGTCGCGGGTCGCGGCGTTGTCCGGGCCTGGGTGACCAAGCGCCTGGTGGGAGCCGAGAAAGGGCTCTTCCGCCTCGCTGCTCTGCTCCTGTTCGGATACATCGTCCTCCTCATATGGCCTCTCCTCCTCCGATTCCCCCTCGCTGGCGGGGTTGTAAATGGCTCGTAGGCTACCACGGTACCCAGGGTCGTCCTCGGGCCACGGGGAGTAATGTGGCTCCGTAGGGTGAGGAGTCATCCGGGGTTCATCCTCGGGCCACGGGGAATAGTGTGGCTTCGTGGGTCAAACGTCATCCGGGGTGCATCCTCGGGCCACGGGGAATAGCGTGGCTTCGTAGAGTCGGGAGTCATCCGGGGTTCCTCGCCGGCGTAGTCGCGTGGCGGGGAGGGAAGCGTAAGATCGATCGGTTCCATGTTCTGTAATGATTAAGAAAAATAGTGGGATTATTGGTAGGGCGACTGAGGAAGTTGTCGTCGGAGGGATGGGATCAGGGTTTGATCGCGGCTCCCGACATGTCGCTCTCGTAATCTTCGGCCTCGGACTCGGGTTTTTGCTCCTGGAAATCCCGGAGATCTTCAATGTTAGCTACTCTTCTTTGGTTGGTCGTTGTGTGTTGTAAGCGGACGATGTTTGCTGCAATGAACTTCTTTACCACGTACGGACCATCGAATTTCGGAGCTAGTTTTGCTGCGAAACCGTCGATGTTGCCGCAAAAGCACCTTTCCGCCCAAAGTAGGTCGCCATTGCCTCTGGCGTAGAGTGTAATGCCGACTCTGGTCATGCCTCGCTTGGTTCAGGTTACCGCGTACGATTGTAAAGATCTCCTGCAGTGTTTTTGCCTTATTGTCGGGGACTTCTGGTGTCACCTCGTCATATAATCCTCCGGGAAGTCGTGGCTCCCTACCCTGTACTAAGTAAGCTGGACTGTAGCCGGTGGACTCGGAGACTCTGGAATTGATAGCTAATGAAAAAGTATTTCTTTAAGAACTTCGACAATTTTTATCTGATCGCAACCAAATTTTCAGGAATCATAAATACTATACTTATTATTGTATACACCAAAATTCTAGCTTTACAATTACGCGTTTTATTCGATTTTGATTTACGGGGCGGAAGTGGGCGTGGAAAAATTTGAAACAAACTTGATCTGTGTGCAACATAACAAATGCTGTCGAAAAAAATTATAGCTCTATCTCTTATAGTCCCTGAGGTGTTCATACGGACGGACGGACAGACACACAGACGGACAGACGGACATGGCCAGATCGTCTCGGCTGTTGACGCTGAACAGAACATGAAGGGTGGTTTAGCGGAACGAAGGAAATTAATTTGTATCTAATAAGAATTTAAATTGTTTTCCGACACATTTGTTGAATTTATTGGAAAATACTATTATAACTCTTAACCAAGAAATAACATTTGGTTTTGTTTTTGAGTAACTTTCAAAATATGAGAGTTAGTTTACTTATTATCGATTATGTTTTGTTATCACGGTAATTTTTCCTTAAATTAACTATGCTCAAAGAATATTATTAATGTTAATATTACTAATAATAAAAAACATTTATGTGTTGATAAAATTTAATATTTGCATCGCTAATAAACTCTACATTCAAGAAAAGAAAAATATTTATTATTATAAGCCAGATATTTGTATAAGTACTGATACCGCTAATTACAAAAAAATCAAATGTTACTTTCGAAACTATTCGAAACATTTTTTTCAATACAATATATATAATACATATATATAAATATATATATAATACATACACATAATATATATAATAGAAATACCAGTAATATTTTTAAATGAAATGAATATACATATATATTTTGTGCTCGTACTTTTAAAATATATTTATAATTTAATAAAAAAAATGTATGGAAAAAATAGTAAACAAAATTCTTTTGTATTAAGTTAAGTTCAGCTTAATTCATTTTTATAAACCATTGATATAATCCAGTTACTATCGGTAACTATCAGTTAAAAATGGTAAATATTTTTATAAAAAGCTCATATATTATTATAAAATATTAATGTAAAATAGTCATTGATTGTGTATGACAATGATTGGAAGATAAGATTATTTATTGAATAATCTAAAGTTTAGAAATAAATATTATTGTTACGGACTGGTTGTCTTCCTGGGGCCGTGCCGGCTGGCTCATCGGTACTCAGGTGGAGTTCCATACCTGGCCCGCAGTCCGCACAATCGATAATTTCACCGATATTAACAGCTGTTTATAACAGAAGAAAAACGCATCACTAACAGAAAAACATAACAGCTGCCGCGCAATTGAAAATTGCGCGAAAACAAAAGGAAATTCAAATCAAACTATTGACGACGATAAGTACAAAGAAAAACAATAATAAACACACTCACTGATCCATTTTATGTTTGAACAGGGCCACAGCTGGACCCCGGCGTACCCACCCTGCCTGAGATGGCCACATCGACGCCATCTCCCTTTGCGTTGGCCACTATATCAGTGGCTGCTCCTCATCCGGCGTAGTGCTGTGGAATTCCCTCCCTCCATGCTGAGAAACTTACACAACCATGTTCAACGTAAGTACTATTTTATAATTCATGAATTTTTCTTAATAACTAACATTTACTTTATTTACTTAATTTTTATTTACAGATAACATACAATTATTTGGACTTTAAAACGGCAAAGGAACAAGATTCATAAACCACGCAGTAGGACGAGCGAAACCAACATGTAGCCGCAACGGCGTAAAGGACAACTTTTATTATATGTAACACCT
Source organism: Drosophila sulfurigaster albostrigata (assembly GCF_023558435.1). Lineage (NCBI taxonomy): Eukaryota > Metazoa > Arthropoda > Insecta > Diptera > Drosophilidae > Drosophila > Drosophila sulfurigaster. The sequence continues at coordinate 117,420 of NW_026909710.1, read as the reverse complement.
TCAGGGGATGGGTATGTCTGCATTTATCAATTTACATACACATGTTCGTATGCTTTAATATAAATATCTTTAATTACGTCGCTTAAACATCTACCTTGACCTACCTAAGAACTCTTGGGATTGGTAAAGGGGCGAATTGAGTGATGATTGAAAAAATGTGTGTATATATATATGTAAATTAGTAAACATGAACACCTAATCCCGCAGCAAGTAGATTTTAAGAATGTATGTATGTATGTATAAAGGTGTCTGTCGTCCCTACTCTGTTATTTATTTACAAGAAAATAAATTTGAAGTTACTTTAATTTATATCGTATTTCGAACTTTAATTTACTTTAATTAATTATTTATTTAATTTACTTGGAAATTTCATTTACTTTGCAACATTCTTAAATTAATGATTGCTAAATGATCTTGCAGAAAAAACAGACAACAAATTACAAAAAAAATACAATTGATTGCTGTTTACTTTTACGCAACGTGACGGCAGTTGCGAATGTTTGGACGAAGCGCACTGGCGGTCGGATATGGGGCGGGCTTGGAACTGACTCACCAGTCGATTTCCTCCTCCTGCCTCAGCGTTGGCGGCGTGGTCTCGCCCACTATCCCACGTCGTGGATGCTTCTCCACGTCGTTGAAGCGCCGTGTGCCTTCTTGCGGCGACGGTCGCCCGCGCTTGTCCAGCGGTGACGCTCTGGTTGTAGCTGTCGTTGTTGTTGTCGTTGCAGTTGCTTGTTGCAGCTGATATTGCTGCTATTATTGTTGTTGTTGTTGCTCTGGTTATTGCTGCTTCTGCTGTTGTTGTTGCCGCTGCTTTGGACGTTGCGGTTGGATGCACATGTACACTACACCGTCAGTGCTTAATGCCTGATTCAGAGCTGCTGCTGCTTCTCTTGTTGCAGTTGATGTTGTTGTTGTTGCTGCTGATGTTGTTGTTGTTGCTGCTGCTTTTGTCGTTGCAGTTGCTGCTGCTTTTGTAGTTGCAGTTGCTGCTGCTTTTGTAGTTGCAGTTGATGTTGTTGTTGTTGCTTTTTCACTGCTTGTTGGTGTCTCGCGCCTTTATACTCTCGGCGATTCAACCGGACTTGCTATGGCGCGAACATTGACTAGCCAAAATAACACTCGAACAGTCTTTTTCTATAGGTGGAGCGTCTCCAACCTCCTTCAAAATTCCACTCCGCAAGGAAAAAAAAATCAAGATCGTCAGCACGATCTTCCGGCCGACCGTCTCCAACCTCGATCAAAAATCAACTTTTCGAGCCAGCAAAATCCACATGCTCATCTCGTGAAAAATTTGACGTTCCTCTTTCATCTCCTATTTTACAGCTGGAGCCATTTTTCAAATTTTTCCCTCCCTGGAGTTGCCATTCCCTATCTCCGATATATCGCTTCGCGATATATCGATAACCCCCCCTAGCATTGCTGGCACAAACGATATCCAAAACGTAACAATACCATGATCCAACAGCGATCTCAGCTTCCTGGCCAACTTGTATTGGTGTCCGTTCAAATACATGTGTTGGCCGAATACAGCGAAAAACGGAGTCACTCCAGTAGCGCTATGGACTGCGTGGCGTATCGCTACTTCGATTTCCGGTAGGTAAGCATCCCATTCCCGATGGTCGTTTTCCAAATACGCTCTTATGCCAGATATTACAGTCCGGTTCACGCGTTCAGCGGCATTGCTTTGAGGCGAATACACCGGCGTGCGCATATGGGTGATTCCAAAGGCTTTGACCATCGTCTCAAACGATTTGGAAATGAATTGCCGTCCGTTGTCGGAGTGTATCACTTCCGGTACTCCGAATTTAAAGAATACTTCGTGAACTAGAAAGTCCACGACATCCGCGGCCGAAGCGTCTCTCATTGCCTTTAAGAAGGTGAACTTGGAAAAATGATCCACGACTATGAAGATCCAAGCGTGCCCACGTTTGGATCGTGGATATTTCCCCAAAAAGTCTATATATAACTTCTGGAATGGGCGATCGGTGAGCATTTCCTTTCCAATGCCGGCCTGCGTTGAGTAATTTAGTGCTTTCGTCTCCTTACAGGTAGCACATCCTCGTACAAAATCTTGTACTTGTACCGCCATGCCAGGCCAGTAAAATGCCTCCTCAGTGCGTGCAGAGTTTTCGCCACCCGCCGTGAGCTGATGTCTCGTCCGAGTGCGCTTTCTGGATCAATCCCGCCGTTAGTGAATCGGGTATCCAAAGCTTCCAGCTCGCCTGGGTCGTTCCATCGTCAACAGACTCCTCCGTCACTCTCTTAAACAGCATGCCACCCTGTACTTTTACGTCTGACAACCGATGTTGTTGGCTGGTGACCTCGTTGACCAGCTGTTTATAGTCGGTTGACTCGAACTCCGTCGTCTCCATCCCGAGAAGATCCTCCGGCGTCACAGTTAACTCCTCTACGCTTCTCGACAAAGTATCCGCAACGATATTCTCAGTCCCCTTTCGAAACTGCATCGTGAACGGAAAAGCCTGGAGTTCACTGAACTCACTGGTCACTGGACCATCTGGCCAGTCTCCCTGTCAAGTCTTTGAGACTCATGAGCCATTGGAGGCTTGCGTGGTCGGTGATCACGGTGAATGGCATCATTTCAACATACGGCCTAAATCGATGAATGGCTAACTTCGCGGCCAAGCACTCCTTTTCAGTCACGGTATAGTTGATTTGGTGCCGGTTCAGTTTGGCCGAAAAGAACGCGATCGGCCTCTCCTGCTGTTCATCGTCCAGTTGGAACAAAACAGCTCCGACTCCGAAATTCGATGCGTCACACTGGATGTAGAATGGCTTCTTAAAATCGGCGTGCACCAACACGGGAGCCGTGGTAAGTGCCTTCTTCAATTTATCCACAGCGTCAATGGCTTCCTCACTCAGCTGAAACTTCCCACTCCTTTTCTTTAGAGAATTCGTCAGTGGTACTGAGATCTCTGCGAAGTTGTTAATGAATCTCCGATACCAGCCAGCCGTACCCAAGAAGCTACTCAGTTCCTTGACCGTTCTTGGAGCAGGGATGTTATTGATGGCCTCCACTCTGCTCGGGTCCATCCGTAAAGTGCCTCCACCTATGATGAAACCTAAATAGTTGAGGTTCCTAAAGCAGAACTTGGATTTGGCCATGCCAATGGTGAGATTCGCCTTCTTCAAACATTCCGCCACTAATTTTAAATATTTCAGATGTGTGTCGAAATCCGCTGAGATGATTAATAAATCGTCCAAGTACACGCATACATTGGACCTTAGGGACGTCGGGATTACTTTATCCATGAGTCGGCAAAGTTGCTGTGCTGCATTGCATAACCCGAAGGGCATGTGGCGAAATTGGTACAGCGGTCGTCCCGGAACTGTGAAAGCTGTATAGGCTCTACTGCTTTCCTCCAGCTCGATTTGCCAGAAAGCAAACTTCAAATCGACACTTGAGATGAAGTGCGTCTCGTCGATCCGCGAGAGAATGCCTTCGATGCATGGAAGGGGGTACGCATCTTTCACCGTCACGCTGTTCAGCTTCCGAGCGTCTAAGCAAAATCGATTCTTGCCGGGCTTCATGACGACCGTCGTCCTATTGCTCCATGGACTGTTGCTCTCTTCGATGATGCCCAACTGAAGCATCTTATCAACCTCCTTCCACACGATCTCCTGTTTTGCTGGGGATAGAGGGAAATGTCGGTCCTTCACGGGTTCGGTTCCTTCAATTAGCTGTATCCGATGCTGAAACAGAGGAGTCTTACCCAATCCATGAATTTCAAATTGAAGAAATTCGCTTTTCACGGCTTCCAACTGACTCCTCTGCATCTTTTCCAGATCCCACATCTCCGGATCAGACTCGACAACATCCTCGCCTCGGTAATAATCCACTTCCACAGTGGCTACTTCCGACACATCTCGAGGTGACTCTCGGTGGTCCAATCCTCCAAACAAATACGGAGCGATGTTGAACGTTCTCCAGAAATCGATGCCCAAATAAATCTCCAGTATTAAATCGGGGCACATGAAGAAAGTTATTTGCTCCAACTTGCCGCCGTATGACACCGGCAGATTAACTCGTCCTAGGATCGGTCGGCTGGCTCCTGCAGCAGTGGTGACCATGGACGCGTACGGCTGAACATTCCAGTTCATCTTACTGGCCAGCTCTCGGCATCCTCGCCCCATAAGACTAACGGATGCGCCAGAGTCCAGAAGGCCTTTAAAATTTGTCCACCGATGACGACGTCTGCAAAAACTCGGGGGTCGATGTATTCCACTCTCCGAACTGCTTCTACGACTTGCCTCCTCGTTATCCTTCGTCGACGAAAACGAGCGCGTGCCTTTATGACGCGTTTCGTGGTCAGTGTCGTTCCTTCACACTGCCGCTCACCAAAAATTCTATTTCGGGCCGACATGTATGCCCGAACACGTTCTTCATATGGCAAGCCTTTTAGTGTTCTTCCTCTCACTAATGTGTTCGTTTCTTCTTCATTCACGATGTTTCTCCTTAACCTACTTGTAATATTACTAAACTTATGTTCTCTATTCGCAGCCTCATCCTTTACTTGCTCCTGTTGGCCCGCCACTCCGGCTTCTGGTCGGGTCTCGGCTCCGAACGCGTCTGACCCGGCTTCATCGCGTTCGCCCAGGTGTTTCCCGGACAGTTGACGCATTGCGGGCTGAAGGTGTCAGGTTTGCCACACTTAAAGCAAAAAATGCTCCTCGTCCCAGACATACAGTCCCGGAAACTATGACCATGTTGCCGGCAGTTCCAGCAGATCCGCTTACTCGTCTCGCGGGTCTTCGCTGCCACCTCTTCCACTTCCGGGGATGGACTCTCGTCGCGCTGAGGTGGGACTTCAACCTCGTAAACTGACGGTTATCTGGTTTGTTGTCCTTGTGATGAGCGCCCTCGACGGCTCATGTATCGCTCCACTTCGATACATTCTTGGCGCAACTCGACAACCGTAAGAATATCCATCGCATACACATATCGTGCCAAGCCTTCCTTTAACCCGCGCTTTATTATCTTTACCAGTTCCCGGTCTCGAAGAGGTTTCTGGAAGCGTGAAGCTAGCCGCCGCATGTGGTGGATATAGTCGTCCACACCTTCGTTAGACTGCTGTTCCTCTGCAGTAGCTCCTGCATGAGGTCATGCTCGGTTTGGTAGCTCGAAACCGGTCCAACATTGCTTGACGCAATTCAGCCCAGCTGTCTACTCTCGAGTGCCTCACGTGCATCCAGTACCATTCCCTGGCTCTGCCCTCCAATAGAACATGGAAGTCGCGTAGCACTTCCCTCCATGGGCATTGGTATTGTCTCTGCAAAAATTCGATGCGGAAGACAAAATCCTCCACAGCGTGAGTGGAATCGGCACCTTCGAATCGCACGTTCCAGCGTTCCAGCTTCAGGTAAGTGCGGCCCCTCGACGACTCAGCTACCATGTCTAATTCGGCCCTTCCGTCTCCAGCATCTGAACGCATGTTGCCGTGGGGATTCCGCCAGTTCCTAGCATGCGGATCGTACACCTCTTCAGGGCTCGTTAGATAATCTGGACGCGGCAACGGTCCTCGTATGGTCTGCACCGGCGGCTCCGGCTCATGTTTGTGGACCTTCGGGATTGCTCCTGTCCCTGCCATCGATTTTTGCTACGTAGAGGCGGGTTGAAGGCCACTACTACCGTCCCTCTGCGGCCTGATGGTCTCCTGCACCAGCCTCATCATCTCCATGAAGCCTGCGCGAATCTCATCGCGTAACGATGCTGCAATACCCTCCTGTAGTGAACTCCTGTAGGTCGCGTGGGCCTGCGCGAGAGCTGCATTCACCGTCGACTTGAGGACTGAGTCCGTCGGCTCCGGAGGATAGACGTGTCGGCCTGTATCCGCCGAGTTGCTGGCAGTTGTGGTTCCCATGCCGGATGCTACTGCTGGTGGTTGAGTTCCCGGTTGCAAAGCCTCTTGCTCCAATGCTACAAGTGCCTCAGTCGATGGAAACTGTACTTCCGGGAATCCACGAAAGTTCATCGGAGTCCTCGCCATACTTCCCACTAAATGCGGCAGGTTCCCCGGTGCTCCATCTGTTTCCCGATCCTCTGACATTTCTAATTTCGTATCAATCTACTGCTATGTAAGAAAACGATAACTACCAAAATAAGCTCCTATAATAAATAAATAAACACCATAAATAAATACGTACCCTAATAAATAAATAAATAACTCAAACAGCAACAAAACTTTTCCTTTTATAACATTAACGAACGGAAGGAGAGAAAAACTTCACACTACGACCTAACCAACGCTTTACTACGCACAATTCAAACAATGGACAAACACTTAAGCACTAATCAGATGCTCTATCCATCACTCTCGTGATGGATGGCATCAGGAGCGCTACTTGAGGTCTATTTTGAATCCGTCTCGCTTTTGAGCACGATTGGTGTCCGCTGTATGGCAGGTGCGGCGCAGAATCGATCCTGTATCGATCTGGGTCACCTGTCGCCTATGCTGATAATAGAGCATCAGGCCAGCACACATCCAACGCCACTCAAAATGAGACGGAACAAATAGTATACATAAACAACGAAGAGAAACTAAGAGACAACAAGGCTAACCTAATATCACAATTTTATTACAGTCTTTGTTCGTTGCTGCCACCAGGCTACGATGACACGTTGCAAACTCTTTACTGCACTACTGCAACACTGCAACAAAAAAATGACATTAAGACTTGGATCCTGTCACCAAATGAAATATTGTTCAGAGCCACGCAATTATGGGTGACTACATCGTACCACATAAGACATCAGATGAACACAATTTCACTCGACAAAAGGACATACACTACATCGATGGAACTATCTCTTTTTTAATTTTCTTGAATTCAAATTTCAAATTCCATTTGGGCGCCATATTGTTACGGACTGGTTGTCTTCCTGGGGCCGTGCCGGCTGGCTCATCGGTACTCAGGTGGAGTTCCATACCTGGCCCGCAGTCCGCACAATCGATAATTTCACCGATATTAACAGCTGTTTATAACAGAAGAAAAAACGCATCACTAACAGAAAAACATAACAGCTGCCGCGCAATTGAAAATTGCGCGAAACAAAAGGAAATTCAAATCAAACTATTGACGATGATAAGTACAAAGAAAAACAATAATAAACACACTCACTGATCCATTTTATGTTTGAACAGGGCCACAGCTGGACCCCGGCGTACCCATCCTGCCTGAGATGGCCACATCGACGCCATCTCCTTTGCGTTGGCCACTATATCAGTGGCTGCTCCTCATCCGGCGTAGTGCTGTGGAATTCCCTCCCTCCATGCTGAGAAACTTACACAACCATGTTCAACGTAAGTACTATTTTATAATTCATGAATTTTTCTTAATAACTAACATTTACTTTATTTACTTAATTTTTATTTATAGATAACATACAATTATTTGGACTTTAAAACGGCAAAGGAACAAGATTCATAAACCACGCAGTAGGACGAGCGAAACCAACATGTAGCCGCAACGGCGTAAAGGACAACTTTTATTATATGTAACACCTTCAGGGGATGGGTATGTCTGCATTTATCAATTTACATACACATGTTCGTATGCTTTAATATAAATATCTTTACTTACGTCGCTTAAACATCTACTTTGACCTACCTAAGAGCTCTTGGGATTGGTAAAGGGGCGAATTGAGTGATGATTGAAAAATGTGTGTATATATATATGTAAATTAGTAAACATGAACATCTAATCCCGCAGCAAGTAGATTTTAAGAATGTATGTATGTATGTATAAAGGTGTCTGTGGCCCTACTCTGTTATTTATTTACAAGAAAATAAATTTGAAGTTACTTTAATTTATATCGTATTTCGAACTTTAATTTACTTTAATTAATTATTTATTTAATTTACTTGGAAATTTCATTTACTTTGCAACATTCTTAAATTAATGATTGCTAAATGATCTTGCAGTAAAATACAGACAACAAATTACAAAAAAAATACAATTGATTGCTGTTTACTTTTACGCAACGTGACGGCAGTTGCGAATGTTTGGACGAAGCGCACTGGCGGTCGGATATGGGGCGGGCTTGGAACTGACTCACCAGTCGATATCCTCCTCCTGCCTCAGCGTTGGCGGCGTGGTCTCGCCCACTATCCCACGTCGTGGATGCTTCTCCACGTCGTTGAAGCGCCGTGTGCCTTCTTGCGGCGACGGTCGCCCGCGCTTGTCCAGCGGTGACGCTCTGGTTGTAGCTGTCGTTGTTGTTGTCGTTCCAGTTGCTTGTTGCAGCTGATATTGCTGCTATTATTGTTGTTGTTGTTGCTCTGGTTATTGCTGCTTCTGCTGTTGTTGTTGCCGCTCCTTTGGATGTTGCGGTTGGATGCACATGTACACTACACCGTCAGCGCTTAATGCCTGATTCAGAGCTGCTGCTGCTTCTCTTGTTGCAGTTGATGTTGTTGTTGTTGCAGTTGATGTTGTTGTTGTTGCTGCTGATGTTGTTGTTGTTGCTGCTGCTTTTGTCGTTGCAGTTGCTGCTGCTTTTGTAGTTGCAGTTGATGTTGTTGTTGTTGCTTTTTCACTGCTTGTTGGTGTCTCGCGCCTTTATACTCTCGGCGATTCAACCGGACTTGCTATGGCGCGAACATTGACTAGCCAAAATAACACTCGAACAGTCTTTTTCTATAGGTGGAGCGTCTCCAACCTCCTTCAAAATTCCACTCCGCAAGGAAAAAAAAATCAAGATCGTCAGCACGATCTTCCGGCCGACCGTCTCCAACCTCGATCAAAAATCAACTTTTCGAGCCAGCAAAATCCACATGCTCATCTCGTGAAAAATTTGACGTTCCTCTTTCATCTCCTATTTTACAGCTGGAGCCATTTTTCAAATTTTTCCCTCCCTGGAGTTGCCATTCCCTATCTCCGATATATCGCTTCGCGATATATCGATAACCCCCCCTAGCATTGCTGGCACAAACGATATCCAAAACGTAACATTATTACAATTTCGAGTATATGTACAAATTTAATAAGCACGGGTGCTATCGATTGTGATAACAATCGATATATTTCATCTCCTTCATGAGCAACTTGTGACGTTGCCAGTCTCACGTTGGGCTAGCCAACCATTTATGATGGCGTTGCCAGACCCACGATTGGGCGCCAAAATTCCTAAGAATAGTCAGCCCCGGATGTGAGAAGACGGTTGCAAATATCATTCACAACCATCTCGCGTGCAAGCATATAGCGGAGCGGGACCCATTGAACCCTTAGCTCTTTCGGGATTGTGGGGTGGGTTTTTGCTATGCTTTACACGAAGCCACGAAAACTTTATTATTATAGAGTCCCTCCTGATTCTAAAAAAAAACAAACACATGAGTCGATCCTCTCGTCAATAATCTAATCCGACTCGAAGCTACAATACAACTCGATCGGAGTACTACCAATACCTAATAAACAAAACAAATGCAGGCACACTTTTGAAATTCGGACAAAATTTAAGAAAAGCAGGGGTGGTCTTATAAGATGTTAACTGCCACACCCTGGTCTATACCCACCCAACCATGGTCATAAGATGAAACGTTTTATGACCCCAAAACTATTACAACTCCCCTTTATTTTATGCTCCCATGTCTCCGGAAATCAGAACAAAATCTAGAATTTCATTATTAAAGTCCAATGACTCAAAGTTAACATCAGTATTTATTTATAACAAAAACAAAACCATTGGTTCAAATGAATTATAATTATGACGGTATAAGTATTTCCATAATTTTTTTTATAGGGCAGTTATTTCAATCCAATACAATATTCTTTTTATTAGCAACGGCGACTACCCATTTACAAGAATAACTAAGAAAGAAGAAGATGTAAAACTAATAATATTTAATAAACAATCAATAATTCATAAGCAAACAAATTTTGGCAACTATTTTTGGATGCGCGCTTTAGCAAACAGATTCATGAGATTTTTCTATTGAATTTACTATTTTTACTTTAAAGTTTTATTTTCTTCTCAAATCGTTTTTTTTTTATTTTTAATATTTATTTTATTTTAATTTTTTGTGAAACATTTTTTATTTAATTATTTTTAATATTCATTTTTTTTTTTTTATCTATTGATTTTATTTCAACCACTTTTTATTTATGCTGTATTTATTATGAAATCATTTTTGAATTTTTATTTATTTATTTTTAAATATTTATTTATCTTTAATTTTTATTTATTTTTAAATCCTATTTATTATTTAATTTTTATTTATTTTATTTATAATTTTTATTATTTTATTTTTAATTTTTATTATTTTATTTTTAATGTTTATTATTTCATTTTATTTTTACTTTTTATATTTTAGTTATCCAAATTTAATATTGACTTTTTATTTATTTAATTTTAATTCATATTTAATATTTATTTTTTATTTATTTATTTTTCTCTATTTAATTTATCATATTTAATTTTGATGTTCATTTATTTACTTGTAAATCATGTTTAAACCACTGTGCTGTACCAACAAACAATAATAATAGTAACAATATAGGCGGAAGCAAATCAGTACTAAAAAGGTATAGGCCTGACCCAAAAGTTAGGGTATCAGCCGACAGCTCATATGCTGTTTGGGAGCTTTCGCAACTGCGAAGAAGTATGAAAAATACAATGCAAGCAAAACTGTGGGCAGCTGCTGCGTGGCCGAACAGGCACCAACATATCTATGTATGTATGTATGTAATTACATATGTACGAACATTTATGTTATAAAAATTCTTTTATGTATTTTTATTTCGGACACTCGGACTTAAAACTTACCCGACAGAACTCCACGACGAAGGCCTTCATGATGTTGTTGCTGTTGGTGATGATGATGTTGATGATGATGATGATTTTAATGATGATGATAAAAATGATTGTTTATATACCTTATAGGGTATATTCTTTTTGTTTGGTTGTTCACATCCACACACATTGTCTTAATTATTATTGTTTTGCACAGGGTTTTATGGTGGCTGGTTATTATGTATGAGATTATATTTGCATTATTTATTTATTTATATATATTTTTTTTTAATTATTGTGTTTCACGTTGATATACCCTTTAAGGCCTAGGGCAATAATGGCCAACAAAGCAAAGCAAACCAAAAAATAGCGCAAAAAAATAAGTGCCAAATTACAATTGATATTTCTCTTTACTTTTCGTTATCTTTTTCGTTACTTATTATTTTATATGTATGGCAACTAAATTGTTTTAATATATTGACGGCAAATGCAAATCTTTTTGCTTTTTATTTGGGCTTTTACCCCTTTTACTATTGCCTCTGTGTACAACTATTGTATGACCTTTTAATTTTAACAAACTTATTTTTGTCATACTATTATTCACAAACTTGCACTACACATCTTCACTAGCACTGGCACTGGCACTGCACTGCTGCTGCTGCTGAGTGGAGACGGCGAACGATAGAAGCGGCAAACGAGAGAAGTGACGATTCTGGTACAAGAGCCTTGCGCGGCTCGGCACAGTGGTGCAAGAGTGATCTGCCCAGAGATGCACTGCACTTCACTGTTGTTGTTTTTGGTTCTGCAGGCGGCAGACCAGAAATATAAAAGTCTTCCGGCACGAAATAGTCGGCCTCCGCTGACTAACATGCGCCGGAATTGTGGAATTCAAATCCACTATAGGTGTAGAATTTTGTCTATCCGTATTATTTAATAGAAAATAATGACGGCTTAGACGAATTTTCACAATCTTTGCGTTGCAAGCGTAACGAGCTGGTGTATTTATTTTGCTCAAGGCAAAAAGCATCGATGGATGCTGATGATAATAACAGATTATGTATTTCTTCTTTTCTGGTGATGCATGTGTTTAAAATTTTTTTAAACAGCATCAACCCAGAATGCATCCGTCTCTGATCGTAGTCCAATAAGAAAAAAGAGAGCTGTCGTTGCCAAAGTGACAAAGCTCGTCTCCTTCTCCTACGATCTTTCGCTAGACAATTCACCACGGAGGGAAATTTAATTTGCAGAGGTGTATTGTCCCTTTATCGTGCCATGGTTTGTGTCTTCGCTAACTTTGCGCGGCAAATTTAAAATCTCAAGAAGAAAGAGATTTTACGCCCAATTTTTATTTGCGACCATTACACCCACCAGATAATCTTACGAGTCATACAAAGGCAGATTAGATGGGAATTAGATTCGAATATCTTTCGCATGATACACTCCTAATTCTCTACCTTGTAGATTTTCTAGTAGATAAAAAGAATTACCAATTTTCTTCTTTATCCGACATTTTGAGAACTGATGTCCTAGCTTTTTATTATAATTCTGACTGAAATCACTAAGATGGAAATTCCGTTTAAATACTTCTTGGCCTTCTTTATAAATGACAGGATTGGATCGAATATTGTATTGTCTGGCGTTACGCTCGTAGGCTTCTCTACTACTTTTCTTAATGTCTTCTCGCAACAAAGCTAATTGATCACCTCTTTCTAAATATGGAGACTCCTCCAGCAAGGACAATTTTTTTAAGAGCTTGTAATCATCTCCGTGATTAATCATATTTACTCCAAATAATGCTTTGTAAGGGGAACAACCTATGGATTGATGAAGCGACGAACGTAAGGCAGATGAAATACTTGGCAAATACATATCCCATTCAGTTTGATCCGACTTAAGATAAGCACGAATAGCGGCTAATAAGGAACGATTCACTCGCTCCGCTGCATTGCTCTGAGGCGAATATAATGCAGTAAAAACATGACGAATACCGAATTTTGTCATAAACGCTTCAAATTCGTTTGATTTAAATTGCGAACCATTATCTGATACTATAATTTCAGGAACTCCAAATTCGGCAAAAGATCCTTTGTGACAAAAACTCAGTTATTAACGACGTAGTGAACTTTTTCAATGGACATAGCCAATGGTAGCGACTAAAATGGTCAAGAACTATTAGTAAACCAATGTTTCCTTTGCGACTTCGTGGATAAGGACCCAAGATATCTATATAAAGCTTTTGAAATGGTCGACTAGAGACGCTTTGCTCTCCCATAGGCGGACGTAGTGTCATATTTGGAGCTTTAGTTTGCTTACACATATCACACTGCCTAATATAGTCTCTAATGTCTTTTGATAAACCTGGCCAAAATAAATTACGACGCACTCTTTCGATCGTCTTTTGCATTCCACCATGTGCAGAGCTTAGACTATCATGTGCTTGACAAATCACAGCTTCTCGCAGTCTCTCCGGTACCCAAAGCTTCCAACAATGAGAATCTTGAAGATTATCTCCTGTTGATGGCTCCGTTCGTATGTATACGAATTTGTCTACAACTTTAAGATCTGGAAATTTTTCACCATGAGATTCAACTTTCAATTTTAGATCTAGATAATCAGGTTCGAGAAACACTGACGATTCTAAATCAATTTCCGGTCCCACAAGTTCTAAACTATCTATATCACCTTCACCTATCCGTGACAACGCGTCAGGAATAATATGATCTTTTCCTTTCCGATGAGAAATTGTGAATTTAAAAGCCTGTAATCGAAAAATCCAACGAGCTAATCGACCAGATACATTTTGCTGTCTCATAAGCCAGACGAGGCTAGAATGATCAGTGATTATCTCAAAGGGCTGTAATTCAAGGTAACATCTGAATTTCTCTACTGCTAAAATGACGGCTAAACATTCTCGTTCCGTGACACTGTAGTTACGCTGAGATTTAGATAATTTCTTTGACATGTATGCTATAGGCTTTTCTTCTCCAGAAGTTGACAGTTGAATGAGCACCGCTCCAATTCCATAGTCACTAGCATCGCAATGCACATAAAATTTCCGAATAAAATCGGCATTTTGTAAAACCGGGGCTGATGTTAAAAGATTTTTTAACGTATCCATTGCAGACTGAGCTGCCGGGGTCCAATTAAAAGTTTTCTTAGTGGACAACACTTCAGTGATGGGAAAGGTAATTTCCGCAAAATTTTGTATGAAGCGCCGGTACCATCCGCAAACTCAAGGAAACCTCGTACTTGTTTTAAGTTTTTGGGTGTGGGCCAATTTTGGACACAGGATATTTTCTCTGGATCTGGAGAAATTCCATCGCTTCCTATAACGTATCCTAAATAGTTTACTGTTGTAACACAAAATTTGCTTTTTGAAATATTTAATGTGAGATTAGCCTTTTAAATTGATCAGCTATACGCACTGAAAAATTACAAGAGTTTTTGCAATTAGAATTCCGCTTGATTCGCGAACACAAAGACTGAACCTAATTGTTGTTGTTACAAACGACGAAAACGAGAACGGAGTAAATTATGACGCGCTGATAAGTGTTCGATTTCAACTGTCTTTATAAATCTATGCTAAGTTACATTAAGCCTAACTTAACTAGAGCGGCGAAGCGAGGCGAATTCGCTCAGAGAGCAACAAACGAAAGCTTTATTGCGCTCTCGCTTCGCCCTAATTCTAACAACTTCATTTGGTATTTCATGCTCTTAACTAATAACTATCAAATGCGCCAACACCGGCCCCGATGAACGGCTGTGCCTTCATCCGATTGGCAGAGGCGCCAATTTGTGTATTGGCCGTTTAAACAGCCCTCCTGTGCTGGTTCGCACGTCTGCGACGCGCACCGCCCCGTCCGCTCCTGGATACACCGCCACGACTCGACCCACCATCCACTGCATCGGCGGCTGGTTGTCTTCTGCGACGACGACGAGCTCTCCGACTTGCAGATTCGGCTGCAACTGGTCCCACTTGGCCCGTGCCTGCAGGCCGAGCACATACTCCCGGGACCATCGCTGCCAGAACGCTCGCTTGAGCGACGAGACAGCTCGCCATCGCCTTAAGCAACTTAGACCCTCCTGGTCCGGGGTCCGCGATGCTGCCGGTGCCACCAGTGGTCCGCCCACCAGTAGATGCCCGGGGTTAGCGCCTCGCCGTCGTTGGGGTCTTGGCTTACGGCTCCTAGCGGGCGGGAGTTGAGCACCGCCTCGACCGCCACGACCACTGTCTGCAGCTCCTCGAGCGTGAGCAGGGCGTTGCCCACCGTCCGTAGGAGTAGGTGCTTTGCAGACTTCACACCTGCCTCCCATAGTCCTCCGACGTGAGGAGCCCTCGGCGGTATGAACGCAAATTCGCATCCGCTTCTTGATGCGAAGTCGCGAACTGCGTTCTCCTCGGCCTCGACTCGCCTCCTTAGCTCCTCCAGATGGCGACTTGCTCCGACGAAGTTCGTCGCGTTGTCGCAATGGACTCGGCTCGGACATCCTCTTCGACCAACAAACCTTTGGAAAGCCATTAGAAATGCATTAGTTGACAGATCGGATACAATTTCTAAGTGAACCGCTTTTGACGCAAAACAGACGAACAAAGCTATGTACGACTTGTACGGCGGCTTTCCGCGAATCCTATAGGTTGTCTCAACCGGGCCACAAAAATCTACGCCACAAATTGAAAATGGGCGGAGCGCTCGGAGTCGATCAGCAGGCAAATTTCCCATTATTTGCTTAAGCAACCGAGGTTTGCATTTAAAGCAACGGATGCATGATCGTACTGTCAGACGACAAAGCTCTTGAGCATTAACTAACCAAAGTCGTTCTCTAAGAATGCTCACGAGCGCTCTTGGGCCAGCGTGACAGTTGGTCAAGTGAAGGTACCTCACATAGCTGCGAGCAAATTGTGAGCGCTTCGACAAGAGGAGTGGAAACTTAGCATCATACGAAATAGGAGCATTTACCAGTCGCCCCCCGACTCGCAACAACGAAAACGAACACCAAGATCCTTCATACTCATGTATGAAAGGATTGAGTCGTTGTAGACTCGAGCTCACACGTGTACTCTTACGAACCCTTTCTATATCGTCTCTGAATTCGAAATCTTGCATTACTTCTACTATTTTACTGAATGCTTCTTTCAGTTCTGATGCCGTTGGAACCAGTTCAAATTGAACTGTTTTGTCTTTACATCTTCGAATGAAGCGGAACACATAAGCGAACACTCTCAACAGACTTGTGTGCGACGAAAAACTTTCGATCGAGTCCACTAGATCTGACTTTACCACTATAGCTGTCAGTCCAACAGCTGTTTTGCGCACTTCCAAATTGCGCGTCTCTTCAGAGACGAAATGGTGGTTAACTGGCCATGCGTCGTGTGGTTCCATCAAGAATGACGGACCACTAAACCACATTGACGCGCACAGTTCAGTCACATCGCAACCTCTCGATACAATGTCTGCGGGGTTCTGCTTAGTTGGAACATGACGCCATTCCACGCTCTCTGACCACTCTTGAATCTCGGCCACTCGATTCGACACGAATGTCGCGAGAGTGGAAGGATGTGACCGGATCCAATGAAGAGTGACTTCCGAATCTGACCAAAGAACAGTCCGTTCAATTGGAGATCGGATCAGCCTTCGGATGCGGTGGCAGAGTTCTGCAAGAAGGTGAGCTGCACACAACTCAAGTCTAGGAAGAGTCTTAGTCTTGAGGGGAGCTACTTTGATTTTGAGGTTAGTAATGATACTTTAAAACCTTCTGCAGTTTGCGTACGAACGTAAATACACGCCCCATACGCTCTTATTGAGGCGTCGGCAAAGCCATGTATCTCTATCGGTGACGTAGGCTCTGTGAACAAATATCGTGGCACTTTTATGTTTTGCAATTGTGTCAAATTTGACTTCAATTGCTGCCACGATGTATCGAAACTCAATGGTATGGATTCGTCCCACTCCAACTTTTGAAGCCAGAGCTCTTGAAGCAGTATCTTTGCTTTTATAATTAAGGGACTCAATAGGCCAAGCGGATCGAATAACCGCGATGTCACCGAGAGAATGTTCCGTTTTGTCGCTTTAAGACCCATAAATGAATCGTCGATCCGGAATTGGAACACGTCTTCATTTGGCAACCAAATCACACCTAGAGTCTTGGTTGCGTCAGACTCGGAGATCGTTATCGGCTTTGGTGTACTGTTTGATGCGGAGAACCCAGGAGCATTCGAGAACCACTTCGCAAGTTCAAAACCTGCTCCTAGCAGTATCTGCGACACTTCAGACTTAATTGTCTTCAGGTCTTCGACGCATGCGGCACCAGTCAACATATCGTCAACGTAGAAGTCTTGCCTGATAACTTCAGCTGCCATGGGGTGCGAGGATTTCGCAATCTCGCTCAGCTGGATCAAACACCGTATGGCCAAGAATGGCGCTGGCGCAGTGCCATATGTTACAGTATTTAATCTGAATAATCTCAACGAGTCTGATGGATCTTTTCTCCACACTATGAGCTGATAGTTTCGATCTGCCTCGTGCACCATAACTTGGCGGTACATCTTTTTGATGTCGGCCGTTAATGCATATTTATGCAATCGAAAACGAAGCAGAGTCGAAAACAGCTCTTCTTGAATGGTCGGCCCGACCATAAGAATGTCATTCAACGCCTTATGTGTCGAAGTGCGACACGAAGCATCAAATACGACCCTCAGCTTTGTCGAAGTGCTTTGGGGCCGTAATACACATTGGTGCGGAATAACATAGTGTGGTGTACTTGGAAGGATGTAACTCACTTCGGACATGTGGCCCATCTCTACATATTCTTCCATAAATTCCAAGTACATTCGCTTTAACTCGGGATCTCGAGTTAAGCGTTTTTCAAGCGACAAAACCGCCGTTTAGCAACTTCAAATGAGCACCCAAGCTGGTGCGGATCTGATTTAAACGGCAGTCTTACTTCGAAACGACCAGACGGCAATCTTTTCACATTATTTGTGAAATGATCTTCACAACCTTGTTGTTCAGCGGAAAGGACTTTGGAGGGAGAGCGCACATCTTCGACAGTCCAAAACTTCAGCAAGGTCTTGTCAATCGAGCTCAAACTTTCTTCCTGATAGCTCAGATTGACAGTCATCTTCTGGTGAGATTTTTCACCAGGAGTGTACCGCCCGAGACAATCCACCCAAGGCTTGTCTTTTGGAGGATTGGACACTCTGGACCTTGCTTGATTTGGCCAACGGACAATAGATCAAAGAATGTTTCAGCGCCGATAAGAAGATCAATTTTCTGCGGTTTAAAGAAATAGGGATCCGCTAGCTGAATATTGTCAGGTATCTTCCAGCCACTGACATTTACAGTGTGATCTGGCTGATAACCTGAGATCGATTTGAGGATCCATAAATCGATCGCGTATTCATTGCAGCCAACTCGCGACTTCACCACAGTGTGTATCTTTTTCTTAACTTGAGAATTGGATTCACCAATGCCAAGCAAGCTGATGCACGAGTCTTCTCTACGCAAATGCAGCCGCTGAGCTAGTTCCTCAGTCACAAAATTAATTTGTGACCCAGAATCCAGCAAAGCTCGGGCTAAGACGAAATCGCCTGAATTCGTCTTTATTTTGATGACTGCTGTGGCCGGGATCACTTTATCCGACACGGTCGCATGCATCGCATGTGAAGTGGATGGACGATCAGGCTCAACAGCGGAGAGACTCGGGGTGGTAACGCTCTACTATTTGTAGTCGCAGAATATATGTGCAGCAACGTATGATGTGAACGGCTGCAAACACGACACTTTTTCGCCTTACATTTGGCGACAGTGTGACCCTTCCGAAGACAATTTATGCATAATGCAGTTGTTTTCGCGTAGTCGAATCTCTGTTTAACTGCCAAGGCAGCAAACATCGAGCAACTCACGATGGAATGATCTTCGGAATTGCAATATTCGCATATTTGGGTCTTTTGATCAATCTTATCTTTGAGCGTCGTACACGAAAACGAGCTTTTATTAAGCTGTTTAGTGGAAACGGCTTGACTATTGGACTTTGTCGAATTCTCAGCTGACAAGTGCTGATATCGACGATTAAGCACAGTTTCACACTCACTCCATAATGGAATTTTCGTGTAATCTAGCTGCTCATCCCACTTCTTCTTTGTCATTGCATCAACTTTGTGCATGACCAGGTGAATAAGGATTGCATTTGCAATCTTCTTATCATCACCTATCGACAACAAAGATCCGTATATCGCAGAGACAGTGTCAATCAAGTTTCGCAACGCTGAAGCGGAGGGCTGCGAAATCTTTGGCAAATTGAAAAGAGCAGTGATATTTTCATTAAATATCAGACAATCATTGTCATATACTCTTTTCAAACTCGCCATTGCTTTCTCATAGTTGTCCTCGGTGACTTGAAACGCTCTCACCGTTCCAAGAGCTTCACCAGAGAGACAAGAAATGAGATGATTGAATTTCTCAATGCGCAGAATTGAATGGTCATTGTCAACAAAAGTCTCAAACAAGCTTATGAAATTTTTAAATTCGGAATACTTTCCGCTGAACTTTGGCAATGAGAGTTTAGGTAGACGGGTACGAGGAGCGGCAATCGGCTGAATCGATATATTGGCGGATGAAGTATCGGTCAACGATTTCACCATCGCCTTCAGCCTTGCCTTTGCAGTAATGCAAATCTCTTCTAACTCGCACCGGTAATCGTCATATTCGTCAAATGTCTCAATTCTGCTTTGATATTTGAGAGCATTTTCAATATGCGACGACAACATCTCAAGCCTGCACTCTAGCTCTGTCAAATCTCGACCGATCGTGTCATCGAGAATTTGATTATTAACTCTGCAAATGCTCTTCGCGCAAATAGCAAGTTTCTTTTAGAGCCTTCAAGAGTTTCTTTCGAATTCATTTTTTTTTATGTTATTAGAGGAGACGACAAAAAAATATAAAAATAAAATACAAAATAAATCTTGTTGCTTCCAACAACAACAACGAAAACGAAAATTAAAAAAATTTATTATTATTTTTTCTAATTATTATTTTGAATTATTTTTTTTTATATATATTATTATTTTTGAATTGTCCTAGCAACCACTAAGCTATCTCGGACAATAATAGGGAGTACACAATTCGAGGGAGCAAACGAGATATCGCACAGATATGCTCAACCAACGAATGTAGGGAGCGAGTTCTGAGCGCTGCAAAGCGCGCGACAACGAAAAGTGCAAGCAACAACACAGACTACAGAGCGCAATGCACTGTGCAGATGCTGGCTTGCTAACGTATGTATGTGTGTATGTGCGCTGTTTCTAAGCGCGCGAAGCGAAAACGAAAATGCAAGCAACAACAACACGGAGCCGAAATGCACCGGTGCAGTGTTGGCTTGCGGGTATATACATATGTATGTATATACGTATGTGCGCTTAGCAACAGCACACAACTTACAGCGGCTACGAATCTGGTGACAAAGGGGGCGACGAAAGCGAAAATTGCAACGAACTAAGAGAAGAAGTTCGATGCAATGGAAATAAAATTTTTTCCTAGTCACTTTCACTTAGAAAACAAAAACAATATTCTGCCTAAGCGGTTCACTTTTAAATTAAAATATAAATTTAAAAACAAATGCTCTACTATTACGTATGTGCCAAGAATTGAAAGCGTCACTAGAATTTTGCAACTTGGCAACCAATTCAGTTTTTCGCTTCCAATTTTCGCACAGTACCTGGAATTGGCGATCTTTAATGATCCCAGCCACTTTCCTCTGTGTGTTTTCTGCAGGTGCAGGGTATCCTCCAGCGATGATGCAAAGAATCCAGCGATGACACAAACACAAGAGAAATCACAGCACTGGCACAGTCAATAGTTTGTTTATATTTTTAAAAACGACCGGCGCGAATTTGTTTTGGTTTGTTTTCTGTTTTATATTTTAAATCAAGCACTCGCGTTCAACAACAATTAGAGTCCACCCGGGGGCGCCATGAAAAATTACAAGAGTTTTTGCAATTAGAATTCCGCTTGATTCGCGAACACAAAGACTGAACCTAATTGTTGTTGTTACAAACGACGAAAACGAGAACGGAGTAAATGATGACGCGCTGATAAGTGTTCGATTTCAACTGTCTTTATAAATCTATGCTAAGTTACATTAAGCCTAACTTAACTAGAGCGGCGAAGCGAGGCGAATTCGCTCAGAGAGCAACAAACGAAAGCTTTATTGCGCTCTCGCTTCGCCCTAATTCTAACAACTTCATTTGGTATTTCATGCTCTTAACTAATAACTATCAAATGCGCCAACACGCACTAATACTGCCAAATGTGACTCAAAATCTCCTGAGACAATACATAAGTCATCAAGATAACCAAAACACAATAACGTAAGTCTGGTGGAATTAAGTCATCCATCAATCGACACATGGTGGATGGAGCATTACATAACCCAAAAGGCATGACGGTAAACTGAAACAGCGAACGACCGGGAACAGTAAAGCTGTTAACGGTTTGGCTTCATCAGACAACTCAATTTGCCAATAAGCGTCTTTAAGATCCAACTTCGTAATTAAGTTAGCCTTTGGTAAACGAGAAAATATTCCTTCAATGCTCTGTAGGGGATAAGCATCCTTTTTCGTTACTTCGTTAAGTTTTCGCGCATCAAGACATAATCGGACCTTATTTGGTTTCACCACAAGACGAATAGGTGAGCTCCATGCTGACTGTGACGGTTCAATGACTCCTAGCTCTAACATACGATCAATCTCTTTGTACATCAACTTCTCTACAGCTGGACTAATTGGATAGTTTCGTTGCTTCACCGCTTTAGCATCAGAAATATCTATATGATGTTTAATTATCGCAGTTCGTCCGAGACCTTGCTTTTCGAAATTCGGAAATAATGCTTTGACCGCTTCCAGTTGACGAGATTGTAATTCGGACAATGGATAGTGATCTTCAAATTCGATATTTTCAGTTTCTTCTTCAGAAATAGAGCTAATAATTCCAGGTGCTAATGCAAAAATACGCCAAAATCTATGCCAAGAATTAATCGCTGAGCTATAGAAGGTATGACATACAAGTCAATATCTTCTTGCTGCTTCTTATATTGCATGCTCACTCTCAGAATTCCGAGTACCTGATGTGGTTTGGCATCTGCGGTACGCACTTGCGATTTAATGGGTTTAAAATTTGGTAAATCAGAAAAATTTTCTAATGCTAGCGACGATCCAATGCAACTAATGTTGGCTCCGGTGTCGAGCAAACCAAATTCGCTAAAAGTTAGGAACGCGACTTTCGCGTAACTACGTCGATCCGACTCATTTTGAAAACTGTTGAGATAACCAGTTTCTTTTGTTTCTTTATTTTTCTATAATATTTTCGCATACGTAAGGTATTACGACGGCTCTTAACTAAATGTGTTCTAAAAATTCTATCTCTTACTAAATTATAATTCCTTAATCTTTCATGGTAAGGTAAAAATCTTAACATCGTGCGTTCATCACCGATGTATCCTTCATTTTCTCTAATCTTAGGTTCAATTTTATTATCTATCTCTACTGTCGGGACATCCTTCCTGCATTGAATGCCCCGGAGTGACGGTTTTCCGACCTCTGTTTACAGGTTTGACAATTCGGCTTGTATACCTGAGGAGTACCGCATCCGTAACAAAAAACTCTACGCTCATTTAAGCAATTCTCCCAGATGTGTCCGGGGATTTCACAGTTCCAACAAACTAATTTAGAAGCAGTTCCTCGCTTTACTTCTGCTATCTCTGCCTCGACCTCAGAACTAGATTCTTCCTCGGGAGCAGTTTCTTCAACAGCATAAACTCGAGAAGTTTCTTTGGCCTTAAAAGATACTGACCGATTTTTTCCAACTTCCTGTTTATTTTCGCGTTTTTGTACCAGACGACGTAAAGCGGATATAGAAGAGACTTTCTCAAACAATAACCTGTCTTTCATATCTGTTAGCAGATTACCTTGAATTATTTCCACGAATTCGTCTTCTGGAAAACTGACCGACAACTTATCCATAAGCTTACATATATTTTCATAAAACGAATCAAAAGATTCGCCAACTTTTTGTTTACGAGCTCTTATCTGTTCTCGAAGTTCAGTGACAGAACGGCTCTCGCGATATTGCTCTCTTAACTCTTCACACAACTCTTCCCAAGTGATGGTTTGAACTCTTCTATGGAAACGCCAAAACCAACTACTGGCTTTTCCATTCAGTAATAAGTGAATATGTTTGTTCAATAATTGAAAATCATTGTTTAAGTTTTCTCGAGTGAGAATGTTCACTCTATACAAAAATCCTTCAACCGATAAACCTTCCGACGAACCATCAAAACGAACACCCCACTTTTGTAACATATCAGCAATTTTATGTGTAGTCAATAGTGGACCCAAATTGGTGTTACGTGAGCTTCTCTGGCTGGACGATAACCCTTCCACGGTTTGATCTGCTGCTGCTGCAGTTGCTACTATCAAACCTGAACTATTCATAGAAGCGATTACTCGACTCACCGTTTCTCTTACGATTGATTCTATATCTGGTTCTGGAGTTTGTATATTACGACGACCATTATTTGGCCTCGAAGGCTGTACTGGTCTAAATGGTCTTCCTCTTCTTCGAGGTGCATTTCCTTTCATAAGCAGGCACTTTTGGTCTGGCCCCCTGATTGTTGGGCGTACTACGAAGTGGAGGATTTCTCTCAGTACTTGTATTGTGTGATTGATCGATATTACTTCTCGCTTCTTCATCGGCAGCTGACAACGCTTGCGCGGCGTCAAATTGACGTTGCAATGAACGTGTAACGATTTGCGAGACTACGGGTGGATTTGGTTGCGTAGACAATTGCGATTGCTGTTTGGCATTAGGCGAATGATTTCCTACAACCACTTTCCATTCGTTATGACTAACCTTTTTCAAACAACTTGGACACTCTTTAATACTTTTGATTCGATTTTCTAGACAATTTTTGTGAAACACATGACCACAATTAGTTATCGCACAAGGTTGCGTATCCGACATGTGTTCACTGCAAATTAGACAAATATTTTCAGCCGCTTCTGCTGGTGGCAGTGGCTGAGGTTCTTCAAAACTACGTGTAACGGGCATATTTCAAATTTAGATTTCCATCGACATTTTTGGGAGACATAAATAAAAAGGAATTTAAACTTTGTTCCGACTCAACAGTGGAGGATTATTAATATGGGCTATTGAAACTAAACTTTGTCATTTTTGATACCTGATTACATCGAAGGCTTCTTCGTATTCTTCGGACAACGATACGCCTATGCATATACTATTGTATTCCAGAAGAAAGCGGAGTTACAATCGATCTTCATCAATGCGATACCAAAAAAGAGCAAAAGTTACTAGAAACTAATAAATTATTTGAACTATTAAGCAATCTCAATACCGATAATTTTGGTCGATAATATTCAAAGATTCAAATATTCGAATTCCGAAAATGTATAAAGAGGTATTACTTAAATTGCTCCATCAATTTATAAGACCTAGCGAAAACAAACGAGCTTGGTATTGAAGGATGTAAGGCTCTCGATAATCGATAACAGAATTATACAAGATAATCCTTAAAAGATGCAAAGTGCGATTCGGTCGAGTAATTTCACATACGTAAGATTAGTCAAAGTCCAGAATCGAAGACACTTTTACTTCTGCCCTACTTCCATCAAAGTAGGCCAAAAACAACCTGTATCGGATGTTCCGATGCTGTTTCACGATGCTAAAGTTGTTGCTGCCCACGTTGGGCGCCAAAATTTATGTGACGTTGCCAGTCTCACGTTGGGCTAGCCAACCATTTATGATGGCGTTGCCAGACCCACGATTGGGCGCCAAAAATTCCTAAGAATAGTCAGCCCCGGATGTGAGAAGACGGTTGCAAATATCATTCACAACCATCTCGCGTGCAAGCATATAGCGGAGCGGGACCCATTGAACCCTTAGCTCTTTCGGGATTGTGGGGTGGGTTTTGCTATGCTTTACACAAAGCCACGAAAACTTTATTATTATAGAGTCCCTCCTGATTCTAAAAAAACAAACACATGAGTCGATCCTCTCGTCAATAATCTAATCCGATTCGAAGCTACAATACAACTCGATCGGAGTACTACCAATACCTAATAAACAAAACAAATGCAGGCACACTTTTGAAATTCGGACAAAATTTAAGAAAAGCAGGGGTGGTCTTATAAGATGTTAACTGCCACACCCTGGTCTATACCCACCCAACCATGGTCATAAGATGAAACGTTTTTATGACCCCAAAACTATTACAACTCCCCCTTTATTTTATGCTCCCATGTCTCCGGAAATCAGAACAAAATCTAGAATTTCATTATTAAAGTCCAATGACTCAAAGTTAACATCAGTATTTATTTATAACAAAAACAAAACCATTGGTTCAAATGAATTATAATTATGACGGTATAAGTATTTCCATAATTTTTTTATAGGGCAGTTATTTCAATCCAATACAATATTCTTTTTTATTAGCAACGGCGACTACCCATTTACAATAATAACTAAGAAAGAAGAAGATGTAAAAACTAATAATATTTAATAAACAATCAATAATTCATAAGCAAACAAATTTTGGCAACTATTTTTGGATGCGCGCTTTAGCAAACAGATTCATGAGATTTTTCTATTGAATTTACTATTTTTACTTTAAAGTTTTTATTTTCTTCTCAAATCGTTTTTTTTTATTTTTTAATATTTATTTTATTTTAATTTTTTGTGAAACATTTTTATTTAATTATTTTTAATATTCATTTTTTTTTTTTTATCTATTGATTTTTATTTCAACCACTTTTTATTTATGCTGTATTTATTATGAAATCATTTTTGAATTTTTATTTATTTATTTTTAAATATTTATTTATCTTTAATTTTTATTTATTTTAAATCCTATTTATTATTTAATTTTTATTTATTTTATTTATAATTTTTATTATTTTATTTTTAATTTTTATTATTTTATTTTTTAATGTTTATTATTTCATTTTATTTTTACTTTTTATATTTTAGTTATCCAAATTTAATATTGACTTTTTATTTATTTAATTTTAATTCATATTTAATATTTATTTTTATTTATTTATTTTTCTCTATTTAATTTATCATATTTAATTTTGATGTTCATTTATTTACTTGTAAATCATGTTTAAACCACTGTGCTGTACCAACAAACAATAATAATAGTAACAATATAGGCGGAAGCAAAACAGTACTAAAAGGTATAGGCCTGACCCAAAAGTTAGGGTATCAGCCGACAGCTCATATGCTGTTTGGGAGCTTTCGCAACTGCGAAGAAGTATGAAAAATACAATGCAAGCAAAACTGTGGGCAGCTGCTGCGTGGCCGAACAGGCACCAACATATGTATGTATGTATGTATGTAATTACATATGTACGAACATTTATGTTATAAAACTTCTTTTATGTATTTTTATTTCGGACACTCGGACTTAAAACTTACCCGACAGAACTCCACGACGAAGGCCTTCATGATGTTGTTGCTGTTGGTGATGATGATGTTGATGATGATGATGATTTTAATGATGATGATAAAAATGATTGTTTATATACCTTATAGGGTATATTCTTTTGTTTGGTTGTTCACATCCACACACATTGTCATAATTATTATTGTTTTGCACAGGGTTTTATGGTGGCTGGTTATTATGTATGAGATTATATTTGCATTATTTATTTATTTATATATATTTTTTTTTTAATTATTGTGTTTCACGTTGGCTATACCCTTTAAGGCCTAGGGCAATAATGGCCAACAAAGCAAAGCAAACCAAAAAATAGCGCAAAAAAATAAGTGCCAAATTACAATTGATATTTCTCTTTACTTTTCGTTATCTTTTTCGTTACTTATTATTTTATATGTATGGCAACTAAATTGTTTTAATATATTGACGGCAAATGCAAATCTTTTTGCTTTTTATTTGGGCTTTTACCCCTTTTACTATTGCCTCTGTGTACAACTATTGTATGACCTTTTAATTTTAACAAACTTATTTTTGTCATACTATTATTCACAAACTTGCACTACACATCTTCACTAGCACTGGCACTGGCACTGCACTGCTGCTGCTGCTGAGTGGAGACGGCGAACGATAGAAGCGGCAAACGAGAGAAGTGACGATTCTGGTACAAGAGCCTTGCGCGGCTCGGCACAGTGGTGCAAGAGTGATCTGCCCAGAGATGCACTGCACTTCACTGTTGTTGTTTTTGGTTCTGCAGGCGGCAGACCAGAAATATAAAAAGGCTTCCGGCACGAAATAGTCGGCCTCCGCTGACTAACATGCGCCGGAATTGTGGAATTCAAATCCACTATAGGTGTAGAATTTTGTCTATCCGTATTATTTAATAGAAAATAATGACGGCTTAGACGAATTTTCACAATCTTTGCGTTGCAAGCGTAACGAGCTGGTGTATTTATTTTGCTCAAGGCAAAAAGCATCGATGGATGCTGATGATAATAACAGATTATGTATTTCTTCTTTTCTGGTGATGCATGTGTTTAAAATTTTTTTTAAACAGCATCAACCCAGAATGCATCCGTCTCTGATCGTAGTCCAATAAGAAAAAAGAGAGCTGTCGTTGCCAAAGTGACAAAGCTCGTCTCCTTCTCCTACGATCTTTCGCTAGACAATTCACCACGGAGGGAAATTTAATTTGCAGAGGTGTATTGTCCCTTTATCGTGCCATGGTTTGTGTCTTCGCTAACTTTGCGCGGCAAATTTAAAATCTCAAGAAGAAAGAGATTTTACGCCCAATTTTTATTTGCGACCATTACAAACTCTGTGATGTGCGTTTGATTTGTTATGTCAAGATCCTTACCGGTAAATTGTTACTCAAAAATAATTATCAAGTGATACTGTTGCGTGCTAAGATATTTGCGACTTATTAAAATAAATAAATCAATGATCACTTCGCCGCTCTCTCATTTGGTCTCGAGACTGTGCAATCATTATGACGCCAGCAATACTCCGTTACCGTTACAATAAGGCTGGAATAATTTATTTCTGTACAAAATGCGAGACATTTGCAAAATAAAACAAGTAAGAAAGTTACAGTCGAGTGTGCTCGACTGTGAGATACCCGCCACCCATTTTAATAAAGGCAAAAATATTGCGGTATCATTTTGAAAATATACCGAAAATACTTAAAAATACTAAAATATACCAAATGGTATGTTTGGTATATCAATAAAGTACCACATTCAAAATATACCATAGACGGCTCAATATACCAGATTGTCAGCCAAAGTAACTAAGACCCTTATAAGTAGGCGTTTTTGCCCATACAAAAGTATTTCTTTTATAACTTCCACAATTTTTATCTGAAATCCAAATTTTCAGGAATCATAACTACTATAGTTATTATTATATATACCAAAATTCGCAACTCTAGCTTTAAAATTACGCTTGTTATTCGATTTTTTGATTTGCGGGGCGGAAGTGGGCGTGGCAAAATTTGAAACAAACTTGATCTGCGTGCAAACATAACAAATGCTGTCGAAAAAATTATAGCTCTATCTCTCGTAGTCTCTGAGATCTAGGTGTTCATACGGACAGTCGGACGGACACACAGACACACAGACGGACAGACGGACATGGCTATATCGTCTCGGCTGTTGACGCTGATCAAGAATATATATACTTTATAGGGTCGGAGATGCCTCCTTCTACCTGTTACATACATTTCCTGCCGGCACAAAGTTATAATACCCTTCTACCCTATGGGTAGCGGGTATAAATATGCGAACGACTTAAAGCAGATTTTGCTGGAATCCTTCCAGATAAACAACCAGAAGGCATGGACATTATATTCGTAAGTCAGGTATGTAAATATCCTTTAGTTCTTTGTTGAGCACGATCATTGGTGGGAATAACTCCCGTCCAGCATTAAGCATGTATTCTGGTATAAAACAAAAATTTTCTGCCGCCATAGTTTAGTCTCCAACTGTACGGCATATTTAGCTAGCCACGCCTATTTTGACCACTGCATTGAAAAATGCAGCTAGATAATATTAAAAACTAAATTTGTAAAATTTGGTTACGATCGAATTTTTATTTTTATTATTTAACATATTTAAAAAAACAGTAAGCCACAGCGATGTACAGAATTTAATACATTTATTCACGTTATGGTGTACATATACATACATATATAAATATTAAACTTTATTCAATTGAATAAATTGTGAACTCTCGTAGTAGAAAGTATACATATATGAATTGAATAACTATAGAATATATTATGATATAGATGATTCGTTATCTTTAATCCATTATTTATGGCAACTTGTTTCCAATTTAATATTGCAACCATCTTTAAATAGCACTCTTCGTCATCACAGCAATTCTTATAAGCCAGGCAATAAACCTGACAAAATATACATCTTTATCTTTCTATACTTTTACCATCGTTGTAGACTTCACTGCTGCGGCATTTTCCATCAATCCTCTTACCAACATTTTAAGTATGATAACGATATAAGAGTCTCTAATTTTTTTGATGAGATTTATATAAAGATTTATAGAAAATATTTTTATAAAAAAGAGTTTGCTCTGAAACTGTTACATGAACCCATCCATAGCTGTTGATTCGCAACAGAGGTCAAAAAGCCGAATAAACTCAATCCACAATCATCGGGGCTTGCAACCCTGATCTGAAATTTACTCACTGCATTTTTTACCAGCACATTTCCTAAGTTTATCGAGCAGTATACTGTATGTGGCTTGTTCAATTGGGAGTATATCATTCACAATATTTGTCAGTTGATAAGGATCCTCTGATAAATCATAAACCTCCACAAAATGCTAGTTGTTAAAAGAAGTTATTCCATTAAGACGCCATTCTATTTTTAGAAATTTACATATGGGTTTACCTCGGTGTCCTGAAACTCGCAATAGATACGATCGAGATTGTACCGGAAATCACGAACACAAGCGTATGTATTATTCCAAGCATCTTGACAATGACATTCAGCGACTGGAGAACATTGGGATAAATGGTCTTGTCGTTGCCATGGGCTCAAAGGATTAAATGTTTCGTCATTGCCTAGTAGGCGCAAGATCCCATAAGCTGACCGGAATGTGTATTAATTGGTCTTTGGGCACATCTGGTCCCATTATGTGCATAGGCACCTTGATGTCAGTCTCGTAAGGCTGTCCATATCCATTATCCGACGTATATACTATATAGGTATTTGCAAGGCTCTGCGTTTCGTTCAGCACAGCCACCAAAGTCGTCATCATCTCATCCACTGAAAGAAGTGTCTCCCATAGCTTTTGAAAATATTTATCTATAGTGGAGACTGCAGCATTTGACAGATGTTTGGATGACCCAACGAGCCAGTGTTTATCTAAATTATATAAAATTAGCATAAATCACTATTTGTGTATGCCTAAAATTTAGTAAGAAATTTAAATTTTAGCGTATTCTTTGGGTCTATAATCTTACAACTTCCTCATATATTTAATACTTTTGTACCATGACTGATTTCTTCGTACATTCACTTTTTAAAAATGGAACCTTTTTTTAATAGATAGCAACCCAAAAAATATTAAGAGCAACGAGCAAGAGTTTTGTTCGTTGGTACACTTTTTGAAAAATTCCTACAATGGGGTGTCCTGTTAAATAACAAACCACCTGTATTAATTTATTTTAACAATAATTTTGCAATGTAAAATAATAAAAAAAAACTGCGAAAAACGTATATATTTGAAAAATTGTATATAATTTCTTGTAAACAATTTTTGTTTACATTTTTTATGTGTTAATGCATTGATGTGCACTGAGACATATGAATAACGTTAGCTAATTGAAGATACTTAGAATTTTATAGACAGCTGGTGAAATAATAAATTTAAGTATAAATCAACTGACTTACCTTAATGTGGAACATTAAAGCTGGGAGTACGCAGAGCATAAACATCGGCAAAGGAACCGGCATGACGTGGAGCTGGTGTAAAAGGTTCATGTGCAGCTGGTGGAGCAATCATTGCAAAAAATGTTGTTGTACCGGTTTTTTTCGAATCGTATTTCGAATAAAATTAGTTGCGCGCTCTGTTAGAAGATCGGTTAAGTATGTGTCCGTGTAGCTGACGTTTTGTGCATTTTCTCGCAGTGTATAGTTGTAGTACCGTGAGTTGCCATGAAGTCCATGAAATTCTTGCCAACCAGGCGGAACTTCAGCGCCCTTGTACTGATTTAAATATTTGCCAGCATAGAACGTTTGATAGTTGTGCTGTTGCAATAGTACAGGCAATGCTCGAGGCTCGATTTTTAACGCCAATGCTGACCATTGCAACCACCATTCAATGAATTGTTGAACGTCTTGTGGTTGTGGGCATATTGACCCGATAAGAGGCTTGCTCTCGACGGACAACAAATGGGAGAGGTGGGAAATGCATGTGTCAACTGACTACCAAACATCTTAAACAGTTGCATTGTCTGTTGAAGCGGATGCATGCCGTGCAAGTCGATATCCTGACCATCGTTCAGAATTAGAATGATGTTCGGTGGGGATGCTAAATGCTGTGCGCTGCTCGAGATCGAGGCGATGTAGCAAATAAAGCTCAGTATTACAACAATATTTGTCTATTACAGGGGAAAGATACACATGTAATTTAATAAAATACAATTACAGCAATTGTTTACCATTTTAAAAAACAAAGATCACATCAACATATGACCAGCATTAGCTTGTTAAGATATGTACATATATTTTTACTTCATACAAAAGCTTTTTCAAATTAAAGTAAACTCTTTTTCGTTGAGTGTCTTTCCAATGCCTGATATATTTTTAATTATGAACAAACAAAAACATTAAAACTTTGGTGATTTCAGAAACATATTAATTCAAGCAGTGTGGCCGTGGCTTAACCGTTAAAATATACCATCGAGCTCAAAACCCTTCGACTCAATTTTTCAGAAATACACCATTTAACAAGAAATTCCAAATACAATTCTACCAAAGCGATCATATATTTTCATATAGCTCCATATCTATTTTAGCTGCTAATCAGCTAATAATCAGCGTGAATCAAAATCTTTTTACAATTCCGGTCTCACTTATTTCTTATTTTTTTATTTCAATTTTTTATATGCATTATCAACGTAGCTCAACATACAAAATTTGATAAATAGCTAGGAAAATAATTGAAAGAAATCCAGATTAAATTTTACTAAATGCAAATACGTAATTTTATATTCAAGAGATGACCGCAGTGTGAACGGATATAATGGAACTCAAATGAACGACCATATGATTTCCATCTGGTTCATTCAATCATTTTGGAACCGTTCAAGAGAACTTATTCTGAATTGAACATATGCTTCACAACACGTTTATCATTTTGTTATTATTTAACTACCTGTTCCTTAAACCGACATTAGCATAGTAGACATCAGTAGCGAATCCTCTTGTTTGTTGTTTGTTTTAAAGTCTTGATCGATCGACGATAACTGCTATGATATATCATCTACAATGTCGCGGAGGATATTTAGTGCGGCAAAGCCTCCAGAAGACCGTATGGGGACGACACTGTGCGACAATTGCCAGGGATAGTAAAGATTTAGATGGTGAACAAATAACCATCGGTGATGTAGCAGTGCGTTTAAAAAAGCCGAAAAATATTCATTTGGTACCGCATAAATATGGTAAAGTTTACTTGCTGATTGTCACAAGTCCAAAGTCCAGTGACACAAACACAAATGTGTACGCACTACTCGTCACTTGAATCATCCTTTAAAATATTGATTTCGCAATCAGGTGGTATAATTTTCACTTTCAAAGAGTTGATGTCCATTATGACATCCGAATATAGTTGGGTTGGATTGCCATATTTACTCTGAAAGTTTTTATTAAGGGCTTGCATCTCCTTTAATATAGGCCTCAAAAATAATAAATAAAGGTAATTTACATCATCTTTATAGAGCCCGTTGAGGATATGTGCCTTATGACACTTCTCAGAAGTGGCTGCTAACTCAAAGTGGAGTTTTAGTTCTGTCCACTGGTCCGCGATTCGGGAAACTGCATTCTCAATGGACAGCCATCTTGTGTCGCACACTCTTGGTATTTTCAAAGGATTCTAAATAATAATAAATAAACAGTTGACTAAATTTTATACAGAAAATGTTTGCAAATAACATGTAACTGGTACACACCAAAAAAGTAAGCTTCATCTCGTATATCGTTAGTAAATTAATAGCAGACGATCACAATTCTGATTAATTTTGTTAATACATCAATTCATATGTACATATACCTGCTCATCATTTAAACATTGATACAGTTTTTATATTGTAACTGGCGACTTGAGCTTTTACAAAACCATGAGTAAGTCTCATGCACAAGAAATTCTAAGCAGTCCGGCAATACCTTCGTGCAAGCCTTTGTTACTGCCAGTTGAATTGCGTGGCATACGCATTTTATGAGCTTGAGAGACGGTACAGATTTTCTCAATTCGGTGTAAACACTTTTTGAGCCAGTCATAACACTAGCGTTATCTGCTCTGATACCAATCATATTGCCAATGTTTAAATTTTTGCTTAACAGCAACTTCTTTATGGTATCTGCTATCGAAACTGCATCTGCTGTCTCAACTTGTTCGAGGCCTAAAATGTCGACACTACATCCCCTTTGGATTTGCTAAAATAGCTAATAGCGACTCGTAAAGATTTAAGAAAATTTACATATACAGGTACATAAACGAAAATATCAACATAAAATAATATCAAAAACTTACCAAGAATTATTGTTACACCAATGTCAGTGGACTCATCCAATGAAAGGCTAAATGCAGCGTTTCCAATGCCTTTATGTAAGTCCTCCATGAAATGCACCGCAAGGACATTTTTTATTATGTAAGTGCACTTGGTACTGCCCAGTTTTATGTTTGCGGCACCTTGACAAGCTGAAAACTGCTGCACACATATGTAGGTTGGACAAATGGTCACATGTCGCTATCGCCGAATGTTTAGCTCCTATCGCAGTCACCTGCTTCTTTGAGGCGGCATGGTGGCGAATATCAAAAAGTTTTGCGCCTATTTTGCATTTGCAGTATGAGCAAAACGTTTTTGAATCCGTGCAATCCTTTCTAATTCACTGCTTGAACTCCTCGTCTTTAAGCCAAGCATCGCGAAAATGTTGCTTATATATTTTTGGCATTTTTCTTTGATTTCAAAAATAATAATAACAAAACACTTGTTTCCGAGAACTTTTGAAATTCTGTTAACTCAAGATGTCAGTGAACTCAAGTAGCTCATATAATCGAACCATTGAGTTCAATACAAGTTCCGTTCCAAGATCATTGTGAACTATTAATCGCAATTTTTGCAGTGAATGGCAAAAAGGGAACACAAAATATAAAGGCTTTAAGTATAAATGAAAAATTGCTCAAATAGCTAAAATTGCTAAAAAAAAAAAAACTAAAAGTTGCTAAATTTGTAGCTAATAGCATTTTCAAAAAAAAAGTTGCAAATATTTTAAAAAGTTGCTAGATGTAGCAACTAAATTGCTAAACTGGCACCACTGCTTACTAAGGACTGAGTTGCTTTGGCTGATAATCTGGTACATTGCGCCGTCTATGGTATATTTTGAATGGTGTGCTGTATCGATATACCAAACATACAATTTGGTATATTTTTAGTATTTTCGGTATATTTTGAAAATAATACCGCAATATTTTGCCCTTATTAAAATGGGTAGCGGGTATCTCACAGTCGAGCACACTAGACTGTAACTTTCTTCCTTTTTTTGAAATGGTCCGAAGCAATCGAACGGTCTCTTTTCCGTTTTGCTTCTCTCTCCAACTCTAAAGAATTTGACGATCCTGCTCTATTAAACAAATAAATAAATAAAATATGTTAGTACATTATATGTTATTCTGAATATTTTATCAATAACATAATAAAACAAGGTCTTGGCGCCAATTGGTTGCGACATGACTTAATTTTGCGCCAAATTTAAAAATGCATGTATGTATGTGTGTAAGTAAATTTGCAGCTTGGACTGCAATGATTAAAAACTTTTCAGGTAGTTGTCCATCCTGCATCCATCCACATTAACCAACACCACGACTAGAAACCCTACATTGAATTAAATATTTAGTTAATTATAGAAAAACAATTGAAAACTTCTTTTACTCACAATTTATTTGTTTGCTGCCACTAAGTCTAGAGTTGTGTGAAAAAACATCGATGGTGGCCCACAAACCATCGATGGTTCCGATGATTGGCAAACATCGATGTTTCTGCACCTCTAGTTCATGCTGTTATAACCCTTTCTGATAAAAAAACAGGCATTTTTTACAGGTTTCATTATTGTACACAGGCGACTTGGCAGTTGATATTTCCTAATGAAGTATTCGCAAGATTTTTGTATTTGCTGGCTAGACATCTGAAGGGAAATTATATCCTGACATAGAAGCCTGTCCAGCAACGGAATAATTATGTGCAGAATTTTTTCAAATGTGCTTCATCCTATGTTTATGTGATGGTCCTTAGCGATTGAAAACTGATAACACCCAGAGGCAAGATATCGCAATACAGCATCCAATTGCTTTGAGTTAGACAATTTGGGAGGAATAAATGTATAAAATAAGTATCAACCATCAAGCTTGAACGTACCGACAGAGTATGCTTTGGCTGCGGGGTGAAACTCGTGGTCGTTATTTGCACTTGTAGAAGAAAAACAAAGTTCTGCGCACCACTGGATTCTAACGACGAGAGAGAGAGAGTTTGTCCTCTTACTCTCGCTTTTATTTAGGTCAAGGTATTGGCTCTTCTAACTCGCTTTGTTTTCCTTTCTCCTAAATTTGCACATGCACTGTTAACTCGTTTGGCGCTGCTTACGTTGCACATGCGCTGTTAACTCGCTTGGTTCTGAAACCGTTGCACATGTGCTGTTAACTCGATTAGCTCTACGTACGTTGCTCATGCGCTGTTAACTCGGCACAGTTGGTTCTATCTGAGAGATCGTATTATACGATGGGTAGCGGGTATAAAAACACGAATTCAAATGTTATGAATTTATAATAGTTTTTTGTATGTGTGAACAAAAATCTTATTAAATGTGTTTTTACTGCCTATTGCTAACATGTGCTTCTTCGTTGTACAGTGGCGAGCAAAATAGAGTCCATGTTCACGACTAAAATTATTATTTAATTCCAAGCAAAAACAATCATGATACAAATTAATTCCAGGAGAATTACAGTAAAAACAAAAAAAAAACCGGATAAACTCAATTTTGCATGTAGGCACTTTTTCACCCATTTTCGCTTTCTTACTTCTCTTATTAGCAGAAATCGGTAAGCTTCACAGTTATTTTTGATTTTCTATTATTCTTGATGTTCGTAGCACAGATTAAAACGTGCTTCAAAGTGTTATTGAATTAGCTTGTAATTATAAATAAATTGTTGAAAATTTGCGAGCATAGAAATGCAAAAATTATCTGAAGATTGTAACGAACCGTCACAACGCCGAGGTAACTAGCCCCAAGACCTCCAATAGGTCGGCGAGAGGGTCGGACTCCTCGTTGGCTGGGGATGTCCTCGGGTATTGCCGGCGGAACCGAGGCCCGTCCGGCTCGTCGTCCGACGACGCGGACTCCCAGCGTGGACCTTCTTGCGGTGGGTCGTAGGAAGACATGGGAAGGGAAACCCGTCGGGGTCGGATATGTCCATTTCCTCGAGTAGGCGTAGGATGGGTGTCCTAGGGCGTCGAAAAGCTGGCGGAACTGGGCGGTCAGCGATCGCTGGCCCCCGATAGTTCCAGCGCTCCGGCAGCTCGAAATATGAGGTGGGGGTTTCCCCTGGAGGGAGGATAACATCTACCACCGCCCGGTCAATGCGGGTTACTCGCATTCCCCATGGGCGGATGGCCGGCTCGTATGTTACCGTACGGTCTACTTCCTGGATGAAGAATGGCTCGTCCGCGTCACTATCCTCAGTGGGGGGAGGCTGGTAGCGTTGCGCCTCCGTCTCGTAAGATCGATCGGTTCCATGTTCTGTAATGATTAAGAAAAATAGTGGGATTATTGGTAGGGCGACTGAGGAAGTTGTGGTCGGAGGGATGGGATCAGGGTTTGATCGCGGCTCCCGACGTGTCGCTCTCGTAATCTTCGGCCTCGGACTCGGGTTTTTGCCCCTGGAAATTCCGGAGATCTTCAATGTTAGCTACTCTTCTTTGGTTGGTCGTTGTGTGTTGTAAGCGGACGATGTTTGCTGCAATGAACTTCTTTACCACGTACGGGCCATCGAATTTCGGAGCTAGTTTTGCTGCGAAACCGTCGGCAGCGTTGGAGAGATGGTGTTGCCGCAAAAGCACCTTTCCGCCCAAAGTAGGTCGCCATTGCCTCCGGCGTAGATTGTAATGCCGACTCTGATCATGGCTCGCTTCGTTCAGGTTTCCGCGTACGATTGTAAAGATCTCCTGCAGTCTTTTTGCCTTATTGTCGGGGGCTTCTGGTGTCACTTCGTCATATAATCCTCCGGGAAGTCGTGGCTCCCTACCCTGTACTAAGTAAGCTGGACTGTAGCCGGTGGACTCGGAGACGTTGGAATTGATAGCTAATGTGATCTCTGGAAGTAACTCTTCCCATTGGTTCTGCTGTCCGTCGATTAGTTGCGAGATCATGGTCTTAATTGTCCGGTTGGCTCGTTCCGTTGGGTTTTCATGTGGCGAATAGGGAGCAGTGTGTTGTAGGTCGACCCCGGCGGTTTTTAGGAATGCCTTGAAGGACCGGCTTGTGAATTGCGCCCCATTGTCGCACACGAAACGTCGCGGAACCCCGAAATGAGCGAGGATTCGCTCTCGGAACGCCCGCTGAAGGCTCGCAGTAGTGGCACGTCGTAGTGGCACTAGTTCTACCCATTTGGAAAACAAGTCAAAGAAAACGAAGAGCATAGTGTTACCTTGCTTGGAACGAGGAAGTGGCCCGACGAAATCGGCTCCAATGACGGCGAAGGGTTCTTCTGCGGGCCGGGTATGCATGGGTCCGGCAGGCTTCTGCTGTGATGCCTTGAATTTTTGGCAACTCAGGCATTGTCGGACGTGCTTTTTGACGTCTCGATGCATACCTGGCCAGTAGTACCGCTGACTGATTCGAAGAATAGTCTTACGTACTTCTAAGTGGCCGGCAGATGGTTGGTCATGACCCTCGTGGAGAACGCGAGGTCGCATGATCCGGGGTACGCACAACTTCCATGTAACGTCGTCGAAGTCATCGGACCGATGCACGATGTGCCGGAACAGTTGTCCGTCCCTGATGGTATAGTCCGGGTAGCGTTGTGGTTCCTCACTCACCTGTTGAATGCGTCGGGATAACCAAGAACAAGGTTGGGCCTCCTCCTTTAACATAGCCATCCTGGTGAGGGGTTGTCGGGAAAGGGCGTCGGCGACTACGTTCTGCTTTCCGGGTCGATATCGCACGTCGTATTGATATTATTGCAGCTCTAAAGCCCAACGTGCCACACGTCCATGTGGTGACTCAAGTGAATTCAACCACTTGAGTGCCAGATGGTCGGTGACGACCTCGAATCGATAACCCTCCAGATAGCAACGAAGCTTCCTGATGGCCCAGATCACTGCGAGACATTCCTTCTCGGTGGCGGAGTAATTCTCCTCCGCTTTGTTGAGCCGTCGACTAATGTAGGATATCACCCGTTCTTGACCGTCGATTTCTTGGGTCAGGACTGCTCCGATTCCTACGTTGCTAGCGTCAGTTTGTAGCACGAACTGCACGTGGAAGTCCGGGCACGCTAGCACAGGGGCGGTGGTCAAGAGAGTTTTTAGTTCGTCGAACGCGGCCTGCTGCTCTTCGCCCCATGTCCACTTCCGCCCCTTTTTGAGGAGTTGTGACATGGGTTGCACCACCGTAGCAAAGTTGGGAACAAATCTGCGGTACCAAGACGCCATGCCGATGCACTGGCGTAATTCTTTCAAGTTCGACG
Organism: Drosophila sulfurigaster albostrigata; assembly: GCF_023558435.1. Lineage (NCBI taxonomy): Eukaryota > Metazoa > Arthropoda > Insecta > Diptera > Drosophilidae > Drosophila > Drosophila sulfurigaster. The sequence continues at coordinate 78,683 of NW_026909710.1, read as the reverse complement.
GGGGAATTAATTCGCGGACGGCTGCCACCTTGCTGGGATCCGTTTGAATCCCCTCCTCACTGATCACATGCCCTAAGTAGGTTATTTTCCGCTGGAAGAATGCGCACTTTTCGTGGTTTATACGTAGGTTCGCCCGCCGGAGCCTTTGGAACACTTCTCTAAGGTGTTTAGTGTGTTCCTCTAGGGAGTTCCCGACCACCACAATGTCGTCCAAGTATGCGAAAGCGAACGGTTCCATGTCGACTCCGATCACGGAGTCCAAGGTACGCTCGAAAGTCGCCGGGGCCGAATGTAGTCCAAATGGCATCACTCGCCATTGATACAGGCCGCGTCCTGGCACGGTGAAAGCGGTGACCTCTCGACTTCCCGTAGCCATCGGTATCTGCCAGTAGCCGTTCTTAAGGTCCAAAGTGGATATGAATTTTGCGTGTCGTAGGCGTTCCAGGATGTAGGTAATTCTCGGAAGGGGGTCCACGCACATCCGCCATTGCCCATTCTTCTTCTTTACTAGCACGATTGGGGCGCTGTGGGGACTATAAGAAGGCTCGATTAGTCCATCCTCCAGCAATTAGTCGACCTGTTTCTTCGATGATCCTTCGCATGGCTGGGTTCTTAGGGGAATAATGCTGTTTGATAGGTCGCTCGTCGCGCAGGGTTATAGTGTGCTCCGCGATTGAGGTTACCCCGGTCATCCCATTAAACTTGGGGATTTCCTCTTGTAGGAATCCCTGAATGCTTGGCGCAATGTCTGTAGGCCATGGGGAAGGTCCTTGTTCGTCTGTGTCGGACACCGTCTCGAGGGCTGGAGAGGACGTTTGAAGTCGGAAGTCCTGGAGATGGGTCGTGTCATAGACACTCGGTCCCCTTGTGTCCGGAACGGCAGGAATTACACTAGACAAGGTGGCCGGGAGCGGAATTGGGGCAGCGGGGTCGTGCCTTGTAAGCCGGGGACGGGGTCTAGGAGTCGGTCGGGGCATTGGATCTGCCTCTACGCATGTTCGTTTCCGTGGAACTGGAGAAGGGGGTGTCGCGGGAGTGCGAAGCTTGAGGGCACAAAGGTATTTTCATCGATGTGAGCGAGTTATGTAAACGAATCTGGGCTGTACCGCAGCAAATCGTTGTTTCTATGGAACAGAGGAAATCTGGCAGGACTAGGAAGGCTATGCTAACTTCTCGATTCTCCAGGTGAACACGCGCTATGAGCGTCTTCGTGACGTCCCGAACGGAGCCGTCAGCGAGACGAATTCGCGAATCCTTAACAATGTGTTCTCGGGGGTACTAAGTCTCGTGGCCAACTCTTCACTGATGAAACTCGTGGTGGCACCGGTATCCACAGTTCCCTCGGTGGGCATGCCTTCGATCTGGATCCTAGCCACGATTCTCCCACCGGTTAGATGTACCGTGGGGGTTACTGGCGGGTCGTGGTGTCTATCGTCCTCTGCTCCTCCCGCCGGGGTAGAGGGCGATGACCGTTTCCCGTCCCGTTGGATCGTGCGTATGTCTCGTTTGCCGCAGTCCCAACAGAATATCACGGACGGATTCAGACATGCTGCCTGTACATGTCCTGGTTCCGCGCATCGTCGGCAATCCCGGGCTACATCCGGCACTGAAGTTTGTCCTGTGGGAGTGTTCCGTACGGGTGGTTGGCGGGGCCTGTCCTCGGGTGGTCCTCGAAAAGGATTATGCCACGTCGGTGGAGTCGGAGTTGACGGATATGCCTCGCGGCGGGTTGGTGCCGGGGAGAAATGACAGTCGCCGTCGCCAGTGAGGTCCGTGGCTGGATACGATCCTGGATGTATTGGAACTCCGTGGCCAACTGGATCAGTTGGTGAAGACTTATGATCTCGTGTTGACGGACGTAGTACTGGTATTCGGGGCGGGCGTTGTCGTAGATTCGGTCCAACTCTTGCGTCGTGCTGTAATCAGCATGGTGCATGAGGAACCGAATTTCCGTGACATAATCCTTGAAGGATTCGTTTTCTCGTTGTTTCCGATCGCGGATGTTATCTTCTAGCCTTTCGAAATACCGCGTGGGTAAGAAAAATCCGAGAAATTCCTTACGGAACTCTGACCAAGGGACTGCGCCCACTGGTTCGGAACCAACGCGCGGCACGATCCACCAAGCCTTCGGTCATACTCCTTGGCAATGCATCGACCGAGATCCCATATGCCTGAGCCCGTTCCTCCAATACCTCGACATAAGCCAACGGATCACCCTGGCCGTCGAATTGGATTCCCCATTTCCTAATTCGATCCAGGTGAGTGCCGTATGGCCAAGGGCTTGGGTTGGCGGTGATCGGGTTCGGCTGGGATTCGCTGACGAGTGCAGGGGGAATTGGCCTGTGTAGACTTGACGTGGCGGGGGTAGAGGAAAGCACCGGGACGTGAGACGTCGTACGTGCTTCCGTCTTGGGCAGGGTAACCGGCGGGGCGTGTAAAAACTGCTGGCTCAAGCCCGAGGTGGTGGCTTGCGCGTCGGGTTGTGGAGTGCGCGGTCGCGTGTATAATATTTCCAATTCGGCCAGTCGAGCCCAGACTTTCCTTCCAAGTCTACTTTTGGCTATTAGTGACGCGAACGCCTTCCGCATGTCCTCCACTTTGCCTTCGACTGAGAACTTGAATTCTTGCGCCAATGCTTCTAGCTCATCGCGCCGACGGTAGTAGATCCACTTCACGCCAACTCCAGGGTTGGGTATCTCCTGTGAGCATGCCTCGTTTTTTTTTATGTTTGCTGAAACCCTACGAGTATCACAAGATGTGAGACAAGTATGTCACGGGAATCAGCGTGAAGCACACTGACTTTGTTGCACTGTACACACTTTTTCAGCGTCGACTGTAGTGGTTGTAGTCACCCTACTACAGCTACAGCGGGAAGAGTTGTGGTTCGTGCGAATAATATAAAACGTGGCACACGGCGTGGGTGAAATGGTTGGGAGTGTGTAATCACACTGGCCCAATCACACTGTACACGCTGTTCCGGCGTCGACTGTAGTAGTTTGTAGTCACACTACTACAGCTAACGGGAAGAAATTGGGGGTTCGTGCGAATAGTATGAATCGTAGCACGCGGCGTGGGTGGAATGATTGTGAGTGTGTAATCACACTGGCCCAATCACACCGTACATACTGTTCCGGCGTCGACTGTAATAGTTTGTAGTCACACTATTACGGCTAGCGGGAGTTTGGTGTACTTCGCGAAGAATCGTAACCGGGATGTACGGTGTAGGTGAGGCGAGTATTGGTGTGTAATCACACTGACACAGCCGCACTATGCACACTATTCCAGTGTCGACTGTACTACGGGTAGTCTCACTGTTACCGCGAACGGGCACTTTGCTTTGCACAAGCACTACGGAAAAACGAAGCACACAGTATGAGTGAGACAAATACTGGCGTGTGATCACACTGGCACAGTCACACTGTACATACTTTTTCAGCGTCGACTGTAGTATTCTGTAATCACAGTACTACGGTGAACGGGAAAAAATATGTGCGTTGTGCGAAAAGGAAAACAACGACGAACGAAAGACGCGGCGAAAAGAAACAATATCTAGCGTATATCGTTAGTGTGGTTGTGTTAGTGCGTTGTCGCACTCGAAGGGGGTTAATACAATAACTATGCTAATGGCTATGCGTAATCGCATATGTTAAACGGGGAGCAAAGGGGAATAATCAATGTGTAAGTGGGTATCAAGCGTTCAGCTTGAACGTACTTTTAAAGTATTCGTGTGTTGCGTGATGGAACTTCTCGTTGTATATTTTGCACGTGGTTCTAGACTTTTCTTGATGGCACTCGCGGGTAAAAGTGTTACGCACTGGCAAGTTCTTATCAGAGAGTGAGAGACCCGCTCCTACTACTCTCGCCTTTTTATCTAGGTCAAGGTCTTGGCTCTGCCAACTCGCTTTTACTTACTTTTCCTAAATTTGCGCATGCGCTGTTAACTCACTTTGCGTTGCACTTGCGCTGTTAACTCGCCTGGCTCTTTTTGCGTTGCACATGCGCTGTCAACTTGCTAGGCTCATGTTTGCACTTGCGCTGTTAACTCAGCACAGCTGGGTGAGTGACCATGTATGAGAGAAAAACTCAGGTATATACGTTTTGGGCTATTGTTTATTTTGTGGTGCAGTATGGTGCGTCACACTCCCCCCTTTCCCACCGGGCGAATAAAAATCCGGATACGTCCGGTTTTGGTTCGGTTCACCTGGTAGGTGGTGTCAAGGTACGTATGCGTGAACCTTGTTCTAGTTCCTCGTCCCTCGCTGCCGCGGACCTCCTCAACTAGGCCCCGGGGTAGTTTACGTTGGGGCGTTTCCACCTTCCAGTCGGTAGGAGCTTCCACCAGCTCGCTTCCGTGGGCTACCTCGGTCATCACGCTTTGTTTTTCATCCTCCTCCAACGGCACCAAGTCCTGCCCCAAGACCTCCAATAGGTCGGCGAGAGGGTCGTACTCCTCGTTGGCTGGGGATGTCCTCGCGTACTGCCGGCGGAGCCGAGGCCCGTCCGGCTCGTCGTCCGACGACGCGGACTCCCAGCGTGGACCTTCTTGCGGTGGGTCGTAGGAAGACATGGGAAGGGGAAACCCGTCGGGGTCGGATATGTCCATTTCCTCGAGTAGGCGTAGGATGGGTGTCCTAGGGCGTCGAAAAGCTGGCGGGAAGTAGGGTGGTGGAACTGGGCGGTCAGCGATCGCTGGCCCCCGATAGTTCCAGCGCTCCGGCAGCTCGAAATATGAGGTGGGGGTTTCTCCTGGAGGGAGGATAACATCTACCACCGCCCGGTCAATGCGGGTTACTCGCATTCCCCATGGGCGGATGGCCGGCTCGTATGTTACCGTACGGTCTACTTCCTGGACGAAGAATGGCTCGTCCGCGTCACTATCCTCAGTGGGGGGAGGCTGGTAGCGTTGCGCCTCCGTCTCGGTCGGCGACGGGGGTCGACCATACACCCCACGCCCTAGTCGCGGGTCGCGGCGTTGTCCGGGCCTGGGTGACCAGCGCCTGGTGGGAGCCGAGAAAGGGCTCTTCCGCCTCGCTGCTCTCCTCCTCTTCGGATACATCGTCCTCCTCGTATGGCCTCTCCTCCTCCGATTCCCCCTCGCTGGCGGGGTTGTAAATGGCTCGTAGGCTACCACGGTACCCAGGGTCGTCCTCGGGCCACGGGGAGTAATGTGGCTCCGTAGGGTGAGGAGTCATCCGGGGTTCATCCTCGGGCCACGGGGAATATTGTGGCTTCGTGGGGTCAAACGTCATCCGGGGTTCATCCTCGGGCCACGGGGAATCGCGTGGCTTCGTAGAGTCGGGAATCATGGCACGCTTGGTTCAGGTTTCCGCGTACGATTGTAAAGATCTCCTGCAGTCTTTTTGCCTTATTGCCAGGGTCTTCTAGTTCGCCGGGGGCTTCTGGTGTCACCTCGTCATATAATCCTCCGGGAAGTCGTGGCTCCCTACCCTGTACTAAGTAAGCTGGACTGTAGCCGGTGGACTCGGAGACGCTGGAATAGATAACGAATGTGATCTCTGGAAGTAACTCATCCCATTGGTTCTGCTGTCCGTCGATTAGTTGCGAGATCATGGTCTTAATTGTCCGGTTGGCTCGTTCCGTTGGGTTTTCATGTGGCGAATAGGGAGCAGTGTGTTGTAGGTCGACCCCGGCGGTTTTTAGGAATGCCTTGAAGGACCGGCTAGTGAATTGCGTCCCATTGTCGCACACGAAATGAGCGAGGATTCGCTCTCGGAACGCCCGCTGAAGGCTCGCAGTAGTGGCACGTCGTAGTGGCACTAGTTCTACCCATTTGGAAAACAAGTCAAAACGAGGAGCATAGTGTTACCTTGCTTGGAACGAGGAAGTGGGCCGACGAAATCGGCTCCAATGACGGCGAAGGGTTCTTCTGCGGGCCGAGTATGCAGGCTTCTGCTGTGATGCCTTGAATTTTTGGCAACTCAGGCATTGTCGGACGTGCTTTTTTGACGTCCCGATGCATACCTGGCCAGTAGTACCGCTGACTGATTCGAAGAATAGTCTTACGTACTTCTAAGTGGCCGGCAGATGGTTGGTCATGACCCTCGTGGAGAACGCGAGGTCGCATGATCCGGGGTACGCACAACTTCCATGTAACGTCGTCGAAGTCATCGGACCGATGCACGATGTGCCGGAACAGTTGTGCGTCCCTGATGATATAATCCGGGTAGCGTTGTGGTTCCTCACTCACCTGTTGAATGCGCCGGGATAATCAAGAACATGGTTGGGCCTCCTCCTTTAACATAGCCATCCTGGTGAGGGGTTGTCGGGAAAGGGCGTCGGCGACTACGTTCTGCTTTCCGGGTCGATATCGCACGTTGTATTGATATTGTTGCAGCTCTAAAGCCCAATGTGCCACACGTCCATGTGGTGATTCAAGTGAATTTAATCACTTGAGTGCCAGATGGTCGGTGACGACCTCGAATCGATAACCCTCCAGATAACAACGAAGTTTCCTGATGGCCCAGATCACGGCGAGACATTTCTTCTCGGTGGCGGAGTAGTTCTCCTCCGCTTTGTTGAGCCGTCGACTAACGTAGGATATCACACGTTCTTGACCGTCGATTTCTTGGGTCAGGACTGCTCCGATTCCTACGTTGCTAGCGTCAGTTTGTAGCACGAACTGCACGTGGAAGTCCGGGCACGCTAGCACAGGGGCGGTGGTCAAGAGAGTTTTTAGTTCGTCGAACGCGGCCTGCTGCTCTTCGCCCCATGTCCACTTTCGCCCCGTAGCAAAATTAGGAACAAATCTGCGGTACCAAGACGCCATGCCGATGCACTGGCGTAATTCTTTCAAGTTCGACGGGGGAATTAATTCGCGGACAGCTGCCATCTTGCCGGGATCCGTGTGAATCCCCTCCTCACTGATCACATGCCCTAAGTAGGTTATTTTCCGCTGGAAGAATGCGCATTTTTCGTGGTTTATACGTAGGTTCGCTCGCCGGAGCCTTTTGAACACTTCTCTAAGGTGTTTAGTGTGTTCCTCTAGGGAGTTCCCGACCACCACAATGTCGTCCAAGTATGCGAAAGCGAACGGTTCCATGTCGACTCCGATCACGGAGTCCAAGGTACGCTGGAAAGTCGCCGGAGCCGAATGTAGTCCAAATGGCATCACTCGCCATTGATACAGGCCGCGTCCTGGCACAGTGAAAGCGGTGACCTCTCGACTTCCCGTAGCCATCGGTATCTGCCAATAGCCGTTCTTAAGGTCCAAAGTGGATATGAATTTTGCGTGTCGTAGGCGTTCCAGGATGTAGGTAATCCTCGGAAGGGGGTATGCATCAGAAACTGATCGCTCGTTGAGTTGTCGGTAGTCCACGCACATCCGACATTGCCCATTCTTCTTCTTTACTAGCACGATTGGGGACTATAAGAAGGCTCGATTAGTCCATCCTCCAGCAATTGGTCGACCTGTTCGTCGATGATCCTTCGCATGGCTGGGTTCTTAGGGGAATAACGCTGTTTGATAGGTCGCTCGTCGCGCAGTGTTATAGTGTGCTCCGCGATTGAGGTTACCCCGGTCATCCCATTAAACTTGGGGATTTCCTCTTGTAGGAATCCCTGAATGCTTGGCGCAATGTCTGTAGGCCATGGGGAAGGTCCTTGTTCGTCTGTGTCGGACACCGTCTCGAGGGCTGGAGAGGACGTGAAGTCAGTCCTGGAGATGGGTCGTGTCATAGACATTCGGTCCCCTTGTGTCCGGAACGGCAGGAATTACACTAGACAAGGTGGCCGGGAGCGGAATTGGGGCAGCGGGGTCGTGCCTTGTAAGCCGGGGTCTAGGAGTCGGTCGGGGCATTGAATCTGCCTCTACGCATGTTCGTTTCCGTGGAACTGGAGAAGGGGGTGTCGCCAGGATAGGCTCGGAGTGCGAAGCTTGAGGGCACAAAGGTATTTTCATCGATGTGAGCGAGTTATGTAAACGAATCTGGGCTGTACCGCAGCAAATCGTTGTTTCTATGGAACAGAGGAAATCTGGCAGGACTAGGAAGGCTATGCTAGCTTCTCGATTCTCCAGGTGAACACGCGCTATGAGCGTCTTCGTGACGTCCCGAACGGAGCCGTCATCGAGACAAATTCGCGAATCCTTAACCAATGTGTTCTCGGGGGTACTAAGTCTCGTGGCCAACTCTTCACTGATGAAACTCGTGGTGGCACCGGTATCCACAGTTCCCTCGGTGGGCATGCCTTCGATCTGGATCCTAGCCACGATTCTCCCACCGGTTAGATGTACCGTGGGGGTTACTGGCGGGTCGTGGTGTCTATCGTCCTCTGCTCCTCCCGCCGGGGTAGAGGGCGATGACTGTTTCCGTCCCGTTGGATCGTGCGTATGTCTCGTTTGCCGCAGTCCCAACAGTATATCACGGCCGGATTCTGACATGCTGCCTGTACATGTCCTGGTTCCGCGCATCGTCGGCAATCCCGGGCTACATCCGGCACTGAAGTTTGTCTTGTGGGAGTGTTTCGTACGGGTGGTTGGCGGGGCCTGTCCTCGGGTGGTCCTCGAAAAGGCTTATGCCACGTCGGTGGAGTCGGAGTTGACGGATATGCCTCGCGGCGGGTTGGTGCCGGGGGTAAAATGACAGTCGCCGTCGCCAGTGAGGTCCGTGGCTGGATACGATCCTGGATGTATTGGAACTCCGTGGCCAACTGGATCAGTTGGTGAAGACTTGTGATCTCGTGTCGACGGACGTAGTACTGGTATTCGGGGCGGGCGTTGTCGTAGATTCGGTCCAACTCTTGCGTCGTGCTGTAATCAGCATGGTGCATGAGGAACCGAATTTCCGTGACATAATCCTTGAAGGATTCGTTTTCTCGTTGCTTCCGATCGCGGATGTTATCTTCTAGCCTTTCGAAATACCGCGTGGGTAAGAAAAATCCGAGAAATTCCTAACGGAACTCTGACCAAGGGACTGCGCTCAGCCCACTGGTTCGGAACCAACGCGCGGCACGATCCACCAAGCCTTCGGCCATACTCCTTGGCAATGCATCGACCGAGATCCCATATGCCTGAGCCCGTTCCTCCAATACCTCGACATAAGCCAACGGATTACCCTGGCCGTCGAATTGGATTCCCCATTTCCTAATTCGATCCAGGTGAGTGCCGTATGGCCAAGGGCTTGGGTTGGCGGTGATCGGGTTCGGCTGGGATTCGCTGACGAGTGCCGGGGGAATTGGCCTGTGTAGACTTGACGTGGCGGGGGTAGAGGACAGCACCGGGACTTGAGACGTCGTACGTGCTTCCGTCTTGGGCAGGATAACCGGCGGGGGCGTGGAAAAATTGCTGGCTCAAGCCCGAGGTGGTGGCTTGCGCGTCGGGTTGTGGAGTGCGCGGTCGCGTGTATAATATTTCCAATTCGGCCAGTCGAGCCCAGACTTTCCTTCCAAGTCTACTTTTGGCTATTAGTGACGCGAACGCCTTCCGCATGTCCTCCACTTTGCCTTCGACTGAGAACTTGAATTCTTGCGCCAATGCTTCTAGCTCATCGCGCCGACGGTAGTAGATCCATTTCACGCCAACTCCAGGGTTGGGTATCTCCTGTGAGCATGCGTCGCTATCACTCTCGTGATCACTCATTATTTATTTTTTTCTTTGAAACACTCACGGAAATTTAACGACTTAAACTACAAAATCACACCTTGCTAGTGGCTTTTTATGCCACTCGGAAACTGAGTTCCTCTTGACTTGTAGGGTCCCTGCTCGGGCGCCACTTGTAACGAACCGTCACAACGCCGAGGTAACTAGCGCTGTCCAGGGGTCGAAATAAAAAAATTTATGTTCGCTGAAACCCTACAAATCGAGTATCACAAGGTGTGAGACAATCTTTGTAGACAAATGGAGACCCCGCTTCTGGGGTTATCCTCAGGTCCAACGTTGATAGGGATGTTACACTGTTCCGGCGTCGACTGTAGTAGTTTGTAGTCACACTACTACGGCTAACGGGAAGAAATTGGGGGTTCGTGCGAATAGTATGAATCGTAGCACGCGGCGTGGGTGGAATGATTGTGAGTGTGTAATCACACTGGCCCAATCACACCGTACATACTGTTCCGGCGTCGACTGTAATAGTTTGTAGTCACACTATTACGGCTAGCGGGAGTTTGGTGTACTTCGCGAAGAATCGTAACCGGGATGTACGGTGTAGGTGAGGCGCGTGTTGGTGTGTAATCACACTGACACAGCCGCACTATGCACACTATTCCAGTGTCGACTGTACTACGGGTAGTCTCACTGTTACCGCGAACGGGCACTTTGCTTTGCACAAGCACTACGGAAAAACGAAGCACACAGTATGAGTGAGACAAATGCTGGCGTGTGATCACACTGGCACAGTCACACTGTACACACTTTTTCAGCGTCGACTGTAGTAGTCTGTAATCACACTACTACAGTGAACGGGGAAAAAATATGTGCGTTGTGCGAAAAGGAAACCAACGACGAACGAAAGACGCGGCGAAAAGAAACAATATCTAGCGTATATCGTTAGTGTGGTTGTGTTAGTGCGTTGTCGCACTCGAAGGGGGTTAATACAATAACTATGCTAATGGCTACGCGTAATCGGATATGTTAAACGGGGAGCAAAGGGAATAATCAATAATCAAGCATTCAGCTTGAACGTACCTTTAAAGTATTCGTGTGTTGCGTTATGGAACTTCTCGTTGTATATTTTGCACGTGGTTCTAGACTTTTCTTGATGGCACTCGCGGGTAAAAGTGTTACGCACTGGCAAGTTCTTATCAGAGAGTGAGAGACCCGCTCCTCCTACTCTCGCCTTTTTATCTAGGTCAAGGTCTTGGCTCTGCCAACTCGCTTTTACTTACTTTTCCTAAATTTGCGCATGCGCTGTTAACTCACTTTGCGTTGCACTTGCGCTGTTAACTCGCCTGGCTTTTTTTGCGTTGCACATGCGCTGTCAATTTGCTAGGCTCATGTTTGCGTTGCACATGCGCTGTTAACTCTCTTTGCGTTGCACATGCGCTGTTAACTCAGCACAGCTGGGTGAGTGACCATGTACGAGAGAAAAACTCTGGTATATACGTTTTTGGGCTATTGTTTAGTTTGTGGCGCAGTATGGTGCGTCACAAGATATTGAAAATAATGTAATTAGCCTGACCGAGAATGGTTGTACATCACGTGTAATTTCCAAGAGGCTTGGTATAAGCCAATCGGCGGTAATCGCTGTTCAGAAGAGACGGAATGTGACTGCCAAAGCGCAAGTCGCAGGTCGCAAGAAATTTTTTGAAGGTTGCTCGACTAATGATGTCGGGAATGAGGAGGAACAAGCTTCTAACACCAAAGCGTGCTTTCTACAAATCTTACAGTTCAATCTTCCCAATTTTATTAAAAAATGTGCTTATCTCGAAAAGGGAATTGTTTTTTAACAAGATGGGGATACGAAGCACACTGCCAAAATTGTTAAGGAATGGATTGAAAAGCAACCTTTTAAATTAATGGAATGGCCAGCACAAAGTCCGGACCTCAATCCGATGGAAAACCTTTGGTCAATCGTGAAAAGACGGCTCGGCAATACGAAGCAGCTCCATCCAACATGGGCAACCTTTGGGAGCGTGTTGAAGTTGAATGGAGACGTATTCCCAAAGACATAATTGAAAATTTGGTAGAGAGCATGCCTGACCGTGTACAGGAAGTCATCTCAAATAAAGGGCTTTGGACAAAATATTAATATTATTTTAATATTAAAAACTTTTTGAAGCGTGCAAAATTGAGTTTATACGGGTTTTTTCGTTTTTTACTTTATTTTTCTCGAATTAATTTGTATCATTATTGTTAATTTAATTTAATTTAATTTAATTGTTAATTTATTAAGAATAAAATATTCAAATAAAAACAAAAATCATTTTTGGATTATCTTGTGTGGTTATGATTTTGTGGGAGACAAAAGTCTGAGTCGTGAACATGCACTCAATTTTGCTCGCCACTGTATCTATATCTCTTTTGGCATTTTAACAAACGCTTTATTTAATTTCACAATTTCAATAATTTCAAACGATTACGATATTCGATGACATTATTAATTAGAAATAAATTTACGATCATATGAAATGCACATAACCATCGGCAAAAAAAGAACAAGCTCCGATATTTTCATGCCATAAAGAATATTTTTGTTACAAAACAAACCGTTGATGTCGCAAAAACATTTAAAGCTGGAATATGCTAGATGGTTTTTTTAAATAAGCTATATTTCAAGCTATAAGCTAGATGCAAATTTTACAAGCTTTTCCATTTCCAAATATGCTAGAACTAGCTTATAATAAGCTAACCTGGCAACACTGCCAATGTGGAACGATGAGCACTAGCGAATTTCGTTGCGCTGTGCTTTCGTTTCGTATTGAAGTCAATTAAAGACGTTTTCGAGAAAATTAAATTTTTGTGATTATTTTACAAAATTTGCAAATCAATTGAAATTGGCATGGCAACGCTTAACATCTGCGAAGCTAGTACAAAGTTAGTGTCGAATTTTTGTTTTGCAGATTTTTCAACATTTTGACTATGTAAGTAGTTGAATTAACCCGTTTCTATACATAGCACATTTCTTAGCTGTGAAAATGACAAGTGTGGGATTTGTGTGACGAATCGTACGCGAGCCGAGACAAGTAATAAAGATGCGATGAAAGGATCGGGATCGGGGTCGGGGGCGTTTCGTCAGACAAATTCTTCGATGAGAATCGGGATCGGGGTCGGGGCGTTTCGTCGACAAATTCCTTCGGAGTCGGGGTCGGGGTCGAGATCGCTTGTCCCGAGACGCCCTCGGGGTCGGAGTCGAGATCGCTTGTCCCGACACGCCCTCGAGGTCGGGGTCGCAATCGGTCTCGCACTCGGGGTCGCAAACGAAAACGATTCGTAGATCGAGGACGAAAACGTGCAACGAACATGTGCTACGATACGCTCTCGAGGTCGAGACGAGACGGTGAGGATCGGGGTCGGTGTCGCAATCGAAAACGATTCGTAGATCGAGGGCGAAAACGTATGACGAACACGTGCTACGATACGCTCTCGAGATCGAGACGAGACGGTGAGGGATCGCGGTCGGAGTCGCAATCGAAAACGATTCGTAGATCGAGGACGAAAACGTGCAACGAACACGTGCTACGATACGCTCTCGAGGTCGTGTGTCCCGAGACGATACGGTGAGGGGGTCGGGGTCGCAGTCGAAAACGATTTGTAGATCGAAGACGCCTTGCACGCTAGCTAGCATCGCTAGCTGTAAAACGATCGTAGGCGCCACGCTATCTATAAAACGAACGAAGGTGTGGCGCCCACTTGTCTCGTCATTTCGAATGTATTCGAAATCGGAGCGGAGGAAGGACGATGTGATGAACGTTAAAAAGGATGGGAACGTGATGTAATTCAGACGAGAGTACAACACCATTTCCAAGACACTTGAACATAAATTAGAAAATCCAAAAGAAAAGCCGAATATTATAAGCAAGATGCAATGAGGGTAGCACACCATGAATACCCATAGATATTCGTCCACTATTCAATTTTCCTCGGTTTTCATCCAAAACCTAAAATCCTTAAAATCACTTCTAGTTTGTGACTCGAAGATACACATCGGCTCCGCGATTCTCCAAAGTTAACAATATTTAAAAATTGTTAAAATAATAATTGTGTAGTGAAAAATTGTTTAAACATTCAGTATTAACAATAAAACCCTCGTCGAAAACAAAATATAATTGTGCAGTGAAAATTGTTAATAACTTTCAAAATCAAGTTTGTTTAAACAAATTGTAAAATTCGAAAATTATTATTAAACAACATTGTAAAAATCAATTTTACAATACACAAACAAATACTTTAAAAACAATACTTCAAATAAAATAAACTTTATTTCATTCAACCATCAAATAAAAAGAAACAAACAAAAAACATCAACATGAATCCCGAGAATATCAACAACTTCAACTACACCACCAACACCATCAATGGGGAGTATTGCTATTCCTGCCAGCATTACCTACCTGCAGGTATGCAATGGCATTTCCACGCTAGCACCGATATACATAAATACAACTCTATCCGTCCGGTGGACGGAAGAATCAACATGAATCTCGAGAATATCAACAACTTCAACTACACCACCAACACCATCAATGGGGAGTATTGCTATTCCTGCCAGCATTACCTACCTGCAGGTATGCAATGGCATTTCCACGCTCGCACTGATATACATAAATACAACTCTATCCGTCCGGTGGACGGAAGAATCAAGCAGATTGTGAATGGGTACAAGGGACGTATTCTCCAATACATGTTTGAGAATGAGGGAGCGGATGTAAGGATGCCTATTGAATTCCTAAATGAGGCTGGATTAGCACTGATCCCACACTTGGAATGCGTGATGACTACCCACCTATCATCTAAATGCAATTTTGAGTTGTTTGCTGAGTACATGCTAATAAAAGAGTATGATATTCAACAAGAAATAAAATCGTTCCAGAGCACAATGTCTCAGGTTACGACTGGATCCGACTTCACCCGCTTCTTTGAATCGCATAAAAATGTGATAGACGCAAAAATGAGTGAGTTTCAGGAAAAGGATAGTGGATGGACCTTGACACGAATTATTAGGCTGGAGCTTAATGTTTATAAATGTGATCCGACAAAAGGATCTAATCATTTTGAGCTTCCGCTTAAATTAAAAAATAGAAAGGCAGTTGTTAATGTACATAACAAAGATGCCTTCTGTTTTAAGTGGGCAATTATATCGGCCCTCAAACCAATAAGTAGATCATACCATTGTAATAGTTATGGTGTTGAGATTACGTCCCCAATAATTGAGGTGAATAACATAAAGATTGACTTCAATGGATTATCATTCCCGATGGAAATTCGAAAAATAAAAGAGTTCACTCAACGAAACCCTCACATAAGTTTAAATGTTTTCGGGTATGATGAGGAATCTGATAAAATAATTGGACCACTTTACTGCGATGGAGTGGAAATGAGAATCCACATTAATTTATTATTCGTCGACGGAGCAACGGCGGGTATTCATGGACACTATGTGTGGATTAAAAATATTTCATCGTAAGTACATTCATTAAATTTGAAAATATCACAATCACCTTACAATTTCAATTTTCATTCACAGTCTACTTGCCAAACAACTGGGTAAACATCGAGTTAAGCGTTGGTTCTGTAATCAATGCTTACAATACTCAACGAGTGAGGAGAGGGCGGCTCAACATACATTGAGATGTGGTGGTTACCGAGGGACCAAGGAAGGATCAGAAGATTAACTTTAAAAACCATCATCGTCAGTTGGAGGTTCCGTTCGTCGTGTATGCAGACTTTGAATGTATATTGGAACCAGTATCATTAGATGTAAGTGTAAACACGAAAATTATTAATAAGCATGTGCCAGTAGCATTTGCATACTACATAAAGTGTGCATTTGACTCTGGCTTAGATAAGTTTGTTTCGAAGACAGGAGGTAATGTCGCTCGCACTTTCATTAAAAATTTAACGTCAGATTTGTCCGATTTGTATGAGAACCACATGAAAATAGTGGTTCCAATGCACATGACTCATAATGAGTTAGATAATTTTAGGAAAGCGACCATTTGCCACATATGTAAGGGTATTTTAAATAATGATAGAGTGAAAGATCATTGTCATTTTACAGGTAGATATAGAGGTGCAGCCCATAATTCCTGTAATCTTAATTACAAGACGGGTGATTTTATCCCCGTATTCTTTCACTAATTTCTCCAAATACGATTCTCATTTGTTTGTTAAAGAACTTGGAGAAATTGAGGGAAATAAAAGTTATTCCTTTGAATAAGGAATTGTATATTTCAATTTCTAAATATCTCCCTCTAAGGAAAAATACGTTAGAAATCAGGTTTTTGGATACTATCAGATTCATGCCCTCTAGTCTAGACACACTCGCGGGAATTTGAGTGAGGAGAATTTCAATGTGCTGAAATCACAGTACAAAAACAAGTCCGATTTTGAACTACTTCGCAGGAAAGGAGTTTTCCCATATGAATATTTAGATTCTGTTGAAAAACTAGATGAAACTTCTCTCCCACCGAGATCCAAGTTCTATAGTAATTTAACAGAGTCAGAATGTTCAGAAGAGGATTACGCTCATGCCATCCAAGTATGGCATCATTTTAATTGTCGTTCATTGAAGGAATACTTAGAATTGTATTTGAAAACTGATGTTTTATTGTTAACAGACGTTTTCCAAAAATTTTAGGGCAATTTGTTCTTCAATTTACAATCTTGACCCCGCCCATTATTACACTACACCAGGATTGTCGTGGGATGCTATGTTAAAAACCACAGAGATTGAACTCGAGTTACTCACTGATATTGATATGATTACATATTTTAAGAGTGGAATTCGGGGTGGGTTGGTGCAATGTAGTCATAGACATACAAAAGCAAACCACAAATACTTAAAAATTTTGATCCTACTAAAGAATCGGAATTTTTAATGTATGTGGATGCAAACAATTTGTATGGATGGGCTATGTCTGAACCACTACCTTACGGTGAGTTCAAATGGTTAGACACGAATCAGATTAAGAGTTTTAATCTAGAAAATATTCATGAAAATAGTGAGTATGGATATATTCTAGAGGTTGATCTAGATTACCCTTACTCAGTTCATGATGAACATAATGATCTACCATTCTGTCCGGATAACAAGCTACCATCAAGCAGTTGTAAAACTCCCAAGTTAATAGCCGATCTCGCTGAAAAGAAGAATTATATCATATACTATAAGACTTTAAAACAGTGTATGAGACATGGCTTGGAATTAAAAAATTCACTCCATCCTTCAATTTAGGCAGAAAGCCTGGCTCAAGAAATATATTGATATAAACACTGAGCATAGGACCAGAACCAAAAATAATTTTGAAAAAGATTTTTAAATTATTGAACAATGCTGTTTATGGAAAAACCATGGAAAACAGTGAAAAAGGGTGGATGTACGGATAATAACGGAGTGGGAGTATCCAGTTGAAAATAGGAAGTTAGGACGACCCAAATTATGTGCCAGGGATTTAATATCAAAATCTAATTTTCATAGTGCATCAAGGTTCAGTGAAAGTATGTATGCTATTCAAATGAAGAGGTTACACAACATTTGTGATAAACCAATTTATTTAGGATTTGTAGTGTTGGAGATGTCAAAATACAAAATGTATGACTTCCATTATGACTACATGAAACCTAAGTTTGGGAAAGCACTCAAATTAAATTATATGGATACGGATTCATTTATTTACAGCATAAAAACAAATGATTTTTATGCAGATATTCGGGATGATGTGGAATTAAAGTTTGACACGTCCGAATATCCAGATGAATTGGCCGAGTTGTATAAGTTTAAGAAATGTAATAAGAAACGATTAGGTTTCTTTAAGGATGAGTTGCATGGTAAACCAATGACTGAGTTTGTTGGTTTACGCTCAAAAATGTATGCGTACACTTATGAAAATTTCGATAACTCTGGTGAAATATGCGTCAAAAAAAATAAGGGGGTAAAGGCATGTTGTTTGATGGGCATTTCATTATCAAATTATTCAAATACTTTGTATACAGGAAAGCAAGAACGTTCTAGTATGCAGATGTGAACAAAATAAATAATCTTAAAAGAAAGTTGGATAATAATGAAAGTGCGATCAACATTTACGAAGGACAATTAATATTTCATTTCTTGTTAATGGATAGAATGAAAAAAAGAAAACTAGATGATTAGATTAATAAACAATACTTTATTGAAAATTGAAATGTATAAATTAAAAAATAAAAAATGTTTAAAATTAAGTGTACATATTAGTAAATTAAGAAAAATAAAAAATTATAAATAACTTGAAGATAAAATAAAAAGGAAAAATACAAAACACAAAATTGTTTTCAATCTTATAATATTACAAAATTTCATTCTTATGAATCCAGCTGTCTTCGGTTTTGGGGAAACCCAACCAGCGCACTAGAGCTCTATTGCCTTTCTTTTTTAACACTTTTTCAACCAGATAAGTGTTAGGAAAACTTGTTTTTTTCAGTTCCTCTTTGTAGAAACCACCTTGAATTGGATTCCCATTGAAGTCTTGTAGTAAGTATGTTGTTGGGTAAGTATTCTGTACTTTGTTTATTTTAAAAATTTCAGTTGTCCAATTAGAGTATAGCCTTTTTCAAATACGTGTTTGTACTTGCTGATGCGTACATAATCACCCATTTTCAATTTGCTTCCCGCAAACATTTTAATGTTATTGTAGACGGTTTTCAAAATATGTTTCTCATTTTTAGTGTTTACATTAACGGGTGGCATTCGTATAGTTCTATGATGTCTATTGTTGTAAACGGAAATTAGTGATTTGAATATATCAACCCACTTGTATGTCCCATTGAAACTAAATTCACGCCACATTAGGTCTTTTAATGATCTATTAAATCGTTCAACAATTGAGGCCTTTAGACTACTAAATGTTGAATAGTGGTTGATTCCATATCGTTTCATTAATATCTTAAATTGGGTGTTAAAGAACTCTTTTCCATCGTCTGTTTGAAGATTTTTGGGGAATCCTCTCCTGATTGAAATATTTTCTCCATGGCCTCAGCAACATCTTTTGCATTTTTAGACTTTATTGCTTCCCCCATCCAAATTTTGAGAATGTGTCTATCACTGTTAGCATGTAGCGATACCCATTGTTTGAGTGTGCATACTTCCCCATTTCAACCAAGTCAGCTTGCCATAATTCGTTTATCCCTTTTGTTATGACTCTACGTCTAAGAAAATGCTTACGTGAAGAAGCATGTATTTCATTAATTATTCCCCGTCTAGACATATTTATTACTTTCGAATATGAGAGCGTACAATTTTATCAAGAATATCTGATGTAGTTTTTCAGTCTTGATTATTCGCTGTTCAACTGTAGACAATTTATCGGATAATAATCTCTCATTCCTTTCTTGATGACTTGAAATCATTGATGTTAGAAAATTTCTCAGATCGTCTACAACTTGGTCCACATATTCTTTTATCGCCAAGTCGGCATTCTCAATTGGTAAGCGACCATTTTTTAAACGTCTTCCTTGTATATTGTAACTTCCATCATTATCAATGTAGAGTCCTGGTATTTTCTCACGTCGTTTTAAATGAATAGAGATCTGCTTATCATTTACATAACGTCCAAACTTGTCAACAGACATGATGATTATAAGTTCATTTCAATGTTATCAATCAATTATATATGAATTTAGTGTATAATTTGAGCCTCTCTCAATTCTTCAATTATTGATGTAATTTCATTAGTATGATTCGTATTTCCAGCTGTTTGAGAGGCAATTAAGAGTTGTAATCGCTCAACCAACTCATTTGGATCGTCCCAATATACATAATTGGGTTTATTCGTCGCGAGTGACATGAAACCAGTCCCAGAAACAATAGATTTTGAGAATTTAGGTGTAGACTCGGCAGTACGTGATTTTGTTAAGAGTGGTTTAATAATTTTTGTATATTTCTTTGCCCTTGTTCCTCTGATCTGTCCATCGGAATTAAAATTTCTCCGGTGCACATTAGTTATCAATAAAATTTCATTATATATTTCTAAATCATTTGAATTATAATTTTGAGGTAGGCGGTGGAATATTAATGAATATAATCCGCTTGTAAGACGCCAGTTTTTCCCATCATCCAATTCAATTTTTTTGTGAGTCACATTAATATGTGAATTCCCCAACATTAATTGTCCACTTGCATTTTGTATGGACCATATGTCTTATCCAAAAGATCTTCCCGTGCCAGTTCACTGATATTCAAATTTTTTGAGTTGTCTTCATGTTCGATTGATTGACTCGTTATCGAAGGCGTTGAATGTATAGCTGTTTCATTTGATAACACGTTCGATGAATGAGAGGGCTCTTGACTCATTAACGGCAATGATGAATGGAGTGAGTCTTGAACCGGTAATGGAAGCGAAGTGTGGGGGGATATTTGCTTCATAAACTTAGATGATGAATAAGGAGAACCTTCTCTCGCTAACGATTTCGAGGTATGAGGTAAGCCTTCAAACGATGTGTCTTCTATAGCTGGTTGAGAATAGAATTAATCATCATCATTATCATCATCATCATCATCATCTTGAGCATTAACACTATCCATCCCCAATCCAATGCCTTCTCAATATCATATTTAGGTTTTGAGAATTGACTCTTAGCACTGTGAAATGTGAGTTTCCTTTTCTTGTTAGGTGGTGTGTTTTTCTCTCGGTCGATTGAGAGTAGTTTTGCATAGTTTTTTTCCACTCTCAACATTATTGAACTCTGATGGTATCAATGTCTGAAATTTTTGTTATCATTCACAAGTTCATGTAGTGGTTCAGTTATAGATTTAAATGTTTCCTCCAGACCAATACTGTTCTGACTTTTGAGTTGTTTAAGATCAGAAAATTTTTTTAGAGCATTTCGGCTTTTAGTTAATTGAGTTAAAACTTTTTGATTCATTTTCTTTCAAATTTATCTCATTCAACTGTTAGTGGGTTAATGATTATTTCAGTCTTGTGGTCATTAGTGTACTGTGATCTATTTTACGAAACATAACCATATATAACCAATAAACAGATACATTAGCATGTTTTTATGAAGAGAGTTGGTTGTACAGATCAGATACCTGGTTGTACAGACCAGGTACCTGGTTGTACAGATCAGATACCTGGTTGTATCAAACAGCTAGCTGTTCTTCTAAACAGACCTGGTTGTACAGATCAGGTATCCGGTTCTGATAACAGACCTGTTTCTGTTAACAGATCTGTTTCAATTTCCCATATCCCCATTTAAAATTATGAAATTAAATTTTCAATTACATATATTCACGCAATGTAAAAGAAGAACAGTGGCTGAAAAAAAGCTGAAAATTCCCCAATTTCCCATTCCTAATGAAAATTTCGTTTTTATATTTCATTAACATTTATTTGTAATAAGTATCAGAACTAATAAAGGTGAAAAAGAAAGCTGAAAAAGAAGGCTGAAATTCCCCAAATTTACCACTCCCCATTTAAAATAATTTTGTTATTTTATTTTGATAATATAATTTATTGTTTTGGATATATTTTATTACATTTTCAATTTGAATAAACATTTTCCATCATCCTGTTTTGTTATGGTATAATTACCAGTATTTAATTCTTTAATGTATACAGGCTTAACATCATCATAACATTTCGGGAGATAAATTAAATAGTTTTCCAATGTTAATTTTAGTGAATTGGTATTAAATTTACTAGGAACCTTCGACGCTTCATATATCCTGAATTAAGTATTCCTTGGAAGAGCGCGGAAAGGGAGCTTCTCTTTCTTCTTGATTGCATTCAAATATTTCAGTGTTGATTCAATCTCCATGTCGTTGGCGAGGAATTGAATGTCCTCAGCAAGAGGAGTAACAAGAGGAAGATTAACTTCGGTGAAGTTAATCTCCTCTCCATTGCTAACCTCAAACGATGGATTCATCCTGGTTATTTGGTGTCTGTGTGTGTTTCTGTGTCTAGTACTGCTGTTGCTGCTGATACTGCAGTTGTCGTTGTTGTTGATGCTGGAGTTGGTGAGGATGTTGATGATGGTGATGATATTGTTGTTGTTGCTGGTGCTGCTGGTGTTGTTGAGTGATGAGTGGTGATGACTGAATGATATTTTCCTTCGAGAGGCTAGCTGATTTTATACTTCTCACTTTCCCCTTCCACTGTTGTTTTCAAAGGTTTTCATTACCTAAGGACGTTTTCCTTTGATTGGTTGACTTTCTAGCTGTTACTAGCTGTAGGACTTCTCAAGTGCTAGAGAAGGACAACCATCCCACTGATAAGTGTCTCCCTACTCTTCAACTGACATACACCACATTAAAAATTCTAAACACAAATGTCCACAGTTTACAGTCCCAAAATTTTGAAAACGCTCATAATTGTACTTAATGTTTTTTCCTAAATATCTGACTACTTCTAATGGTGGTTGTAAATTCCCAAAACTATCGAAATAATAAGAATCTGATCCTCTCTTGTAATATGCTACCCAATGCGTTCCATTCGATATTGAGTCTGCTAAATTTATTATTCCACACTCGAAATGATGTGGAAATTTGGGTAATTGATCCTTCATATAAACACCTCGAAAATGAGGAATCTTTCTAAAGGCAAACTTCATTATATCAAAGTTTGATAATGCTCTCTTGGGTAGCTTACCTATTAGTTTTTGAATACGTTTTTGACTTTGATTATTTCTACCAAATGATATACCATATCCATTTTGTATGGTTGTAAATACAAGCCAGCTCCCAATGCAACCGTTTCCATTTTTTTATTATGCCTCTTGTTTTCCTCTAGATGTTGTTTAGCCATCTTTGCATTGTTAATAGATTTTACTATTGCTGCACTACCTGACGCCAAACTACCCACAGCGCTCAGAGCTGTTAAAATTGGGACAAGTGGCAAGAACCCACCTATCTTGGGTACATTTATAATACGTGGAATAACAACATTTTTCCTACATCCCATCGAGTTCGATACTGCTTTACGTGCAACTTTTATTGCACTCAAGATATCAAGCGGTTTATTCTTTTTCAATTCCTTTGTAGCCTTTTTGATTATTGTAGTCAATGATGTTTTCACTCTTTTCTTTCTCTCCTGATTTGATCCCATTCCAAATTTTTCTTCGTCTTCATCATGTTTGTTACAAAGTATGCTGCTGCTCTCTCTCCAATACTACTGTCTAACGCTTTTACACGATTCCAAGCCTTTTCAATTAAAACTGAGTCAGCTTTATGACGTTCACTCAACTCTTTACTGTTTGAATATGCAATATCATGCTCTCTACACGCTTCATCCAAACCATTAATTCCACGATCACCACGTCCTAATCGTTTCTCTAACTTTGTTCCAGGTCCACAGTAATTGTATCCAAGTATATGAGCCTCAAAAGGTAGAGAGTCTATTATATTGTTTACAAGACCACTACCCTGTTTGAATTTTGATTTTGAACTAATTAAATTATAAAAACGTTTGACCATTTTATAGCAACCTCAATCAACAAACGATTCCCATTGAATGAAGTACTTCTCTCACTAACATGCGTTTTTTAAGACATAAGAAAAGCATACTAGTACGAAACATTGAGGGTGGTGGACATGGAGAGAATAATCAACAACCTCGACATAGTGTTTTGCTACCCAATACAATTAGAGCATTAATTGTTGGACCATCAAATTGTGGAAAACCAATGTGATGCTTAGTCTTATAGAGAGTCCCAATGGTCTCAAATTTGAAAATATTTATGTATTTTCAAAGAGTTTATACCAACCCAAATATGAATATTTGGAAAAACTTATCAAACCAATTCAAGGAATGGGATATTTTACATTCTCTGGAAACGATGCAGTGTTATCACCGCACGAAGCTAAAAATAATTCCATTATGATATTCGATGATGTGGCATGTGAAAAGCAGGATAATATCCGAAACTATTTTTGTATGGGAAGACATAAGAATATTGATTCATTCTATTTATGTCAAACATACACACATATACCGAAGCATTTAATACGTGACAATGCTAATTTTATTATAATGTTTAAACAAGATGATTTGAACATGCGTCATATATATCGAGATCATGTAAACAGTGACATGGACTATGAATCATTTATGGAAATTTCACGAAAATGCTGGGAGGAGAAATTTGGATTTCTACTAATCTCTAAAGATGATGATATGAAAAATGGGCGATACAGAAAAGGCTTTGATCAATTTATTATACTTTAATAATATGAATATAAAACTAATGATATGATGATTAAACAACAGTCCAAACTCAGACTTCAAAATGTCTACATCACTAACATTTGCATTAAATGGAAACACATCAGTTATAACCGAAAATTTTTTCCCACAAATTGAATTAAATAGAAATTATGAGTGTGCTCTCATTGACTTTCACACATACAATTCTATACCAAACGTAGATAGAGGGAACAATCTATTTCATATTGGAAATAAATGTATAGAAATACCTGTTGGATCGTATGAACTCGAAGAGATTGCAACATATATTATTGATGTCCTAAAGGGGTATGGTTCTTATGATGAGTTAAAAATAGAAACCAACAATAATACGCTGAAAGTTCAAGTTACCACTAAAAAAGAAACAGTATATTTTAATCGTGAACGAAGTATTGGAAAGCTATTTGGATTTGGTGCACGTATTCTAAAACCGCACAATACTGAAATTTATGCCTCAGATAATCCTGTGAATATTTTAAAAGTAAATACAATTAGATTGGAATGCAACATTATCAGTGGATCATATGTAGGTAATAGACCAAATCATGTGCTTCATGAATTTGGAATCAATGTTCCTCCGGGATATAAAATGAGTATTACACCACGAAACTTGATTTATTTACCTATCAACACTAGAGAAATAAGCACGCTCGAAGTACGGATAACTGATCAGGAGGGGGAATTAATCAATTTTCGAGGGAAACTATATCAATTCGTCTTCATTTACGAGCAACAGAATGATTATTTATAATAAAAGGTCGTTACATCACCTCACAACTCCCATTACTAAATGTAAAGGTGAAGTGAAAACACCATCATCATTATCACCTCGAGCACCATCATATCCACGACCTGCGGTATCATTAAAAATAAACTGATTTTAAAATCACTTGGATTTAATATTCAGTAAAATTACTACCTTCATTTCAAATGAATGAAATTTTTTTTGTGCAAGATAAACCTCACAATGATGAGAGTATCACGAAAAAGAATATCACACTTATTACCCATATCAGCAGAACTTCAAAACAAATGATGAAGTTCGTATTACAATCTAAAACCAAGATTTGTATGTATTACCGTCTGAAAGTTTCCTCCACTTTGAAGGGACACTTAGTAAAATTACTAACCAAAATTCAGGCACAAGTACAACAAATGATGTTGCCGGCTTGCTTAAAATAATTGCATGGCCTATTTTTGGATGAAATAAGATATGAATTGAACGGATGCGAACTGGATAGAACACGGTTTACTGGAATCACATCTACTCTGAAAAACTTTCTTTCCATTGGTCGACAGGAGTCTCTATGTTATCGTAATGCCGGGTGGAGTGGAGGTGAGAGTATATCTTCCGGAGGTCATTTCAGCTTCTCAATACCACTAAAAATGCTAATGGGATTCGCTGAAGATCATAAAAAAGTTATATTAAATTGTAAACATGAACTCATTCTCTTGCTAGCTAAAAATATGAATGATATGTTTGAAAAAACGGTCGGAGGTGTTGAACATAAAATTGCTATACAGAACATTAGTTGGAGAGTACCCCACATTGTTCCAAGCGATACTACTAAAATTAAAATGTTCAATGTAGTCAAAAGTGGTGCTACACTTCCACTTTCATTCCGCAGCTGGGATTGTTATATAAATCCCTCGTTGGTACAGGGGACTCATCATGTATGGAACGTTAAGCTAGCTGCAAATAGAGAACGTCCACGGTTTGCAGTCATTGCGTTTAAAATGATGTTGATTGAAAACAAGACCAACTCCACAACTCATATTTCGATACAACAACTTATAACTGAAATAAATAATTTTATGAAAATGTTTAACGATAAAATTTTTCCTGATCACATGGAATATTTATCAGAATCATTGAAATATTTTAATAATAGAATATGTGATGGGCCATTGGTTTCTAATGTTCATGGACAACATTTCACATCCTGCTGTTGGGCTCATAACGATGTGGAGGATGGAGTCGATACATGTGCCTGTCATTTCTATACTGTTCGCTCACAAAAATCAAAAAAAATTATAAAAATGTATGTTAGTTTAGAGAATTGATTTTAAACAATGTATTTGGAAATAAAATTATGTTACATACAGAACATACAAAGAAGAATACTATATCTTTATGGGGAATGGAATTTTTACAGCACTATTCGGTTTTTCTTTCAGATTTTCTATTTTATCTTCAAGTGTCTTGGAAATGGTGTTGTACTCTCGTCTGAATTACATCACATGCGTTACGTGCAAGACACCTTCGATCGTTTTTTCAGGTAGCGTTGGGTTTCCGAATATATTTCATCACGTTTCGTAACGTTGATTCGTGTTAGACGTTCACGTATTCGATCGTCTTGGATGTGGCGTTGCGTCACGTTTCCGTCCATTCGTTTCGATCTAGTATGATGCGTTGCCCCACGACCTACGTTTTCGATGTGGGTGTTCGCGCGTTCATACGCTACGTTCGTTAAAGAGCGTATCACGTTTTCGTAGGACGACTTCGTCTCACGTTTTCGTGTACGAACTACGAATCGACTACGACCCCGACCCCCTCACCGTCTCGTCTCGGGACACACGACCTCGAGAGCGTATCGTAGCACGTGTTCGTTGCACGTTTTCGTCCTCGATCTACGAATCGTTTTCGATTGCGATCCCTCACCGTCTCGTCTCGATCTCGAGAGCGTATCGTAGCACGTGTTCGTCATACGTTTTCGCCCTCGATCTACGAATCGTTTTCGATTGCGACACCGACCACGATCCCTCACCGTCTCGTCTCGACCTCGAGAGCGTATCGTAGCACATGTTCGTTGCACGTTTTCGTCCTCGATCTACGAATCGTTTTCGTTTGCGACCCCGAGTGCGAGACCGATTGCGACCCCGACCTCGAGGGCGTGTCGGGACAAGCGATCTCGACTCCGACCCCGAGGGCGTCTCGGGACAAGCGATCTCGACCCCGACCCCGACTCCGAAGGATTTGTCTGACGAAACGCTGATCGCAACCAAATTTTCAGGAATCATAACTACTATTGTTATTATTGTATATACCAAAACTCGCAGCTTTAGCTTTAAAGTTGCGTCTGTTATTCAATTTTTTTGATTTGCGGGGGCGGAAGTGGGCGTGGCAAAAATTTGAAACAAACTTGATCTGCGTGCAAACATAACAAATGCTGTCGAAAAAAAATTATAGCTCTATCTCTTATAGGCTCTGAGATCTAGGTGTTTATACGGACAGACGGACGGACGGACAGCCGGAAATGGCTATATCGTCTCGGCTGTTGACGCTGATCAAGAATATATATACTTTATAGGGTCGGAGATGCCTCCTTCTATCTGTTACATACATTTCATGCCGGCACAAAGTTATAATACCCTTCTACCCTATGGGTAGCGGGTATAAAAACAAGAGTACAAGTAAATTGTAAAAAAAAAGAAAAGAAATGTTCAGTGGTTCGAAAGCGAATCGTAAATTAGAAAAAGAATTTAAATGTCATGTGAAAAAAATGAACACACATTAGAAAAAAAATTTGTTTAAATTAATTTATAATTTGTTATACAAAGAATTAGTAATATTTAATTGAAAATGTGCGAATGTGTTTAATGTGTAGAGAAACAAATATTCTTTTTGTAAAACACCTTGTCGTTTAACCCGTTCTTCGAAAAATGTACGCCCGGTACAAATATTTATGTTCTCGCACATTTCGCACATGAAAATTAACGCAACTAAATGAACCTAAAGAAATGTTAAAATAGAATAAATGAGAAATTGATAAAAGTTGCTCAGAAAATTAATTTGTAATAAATAAAAGAAAAAGAAAAATGAAAACAAAATGTTCGTGGGGGCGCTGAAATAGTTCCAAAGTTTCTTCTTCCCGAAATAAAAAACACTCGCGTTTTTTTCTTATTATATATATGTATTTATTGCAAACTTTTCGGGTTGTTGAAAACGCACAATTGGGGGTAATTATACCGTAGCGAAAGAGGCGAAAATTAGAACTAACAATAGAGAAAATGCCGACGGCATTTCGTCGATCTATTGCGCTGAGCCGCGCTCAGCGGTGGTGAGTTGTGGGAGAGAGAAGCTGAGAGCACTGGAGCTTGAGTGCATTCTTACGCATTGAGCGCATTGCTGGTGAGCGAAAAAGCTTTGAGTGCTTTTCGGTCGGCGGAACGGAGCACAGTGGGCGATTTGGTCCCGCTAGCGGCATTTAATTCAAATTTTCAAATTGAAAAATCCGTTAATATTTTTTCACATATCGATAGCAGATGCTTTGATTAGATTTTTAAAAGCTTTTGAAAGCTCTACGATCAGCTGATCATCAGCTGTGATCGGTCAAACACAGCATATGATTTCGCAAAGAGCTTTACACAATTTTTTCTCTTTGCGCGCATGGAATTTGAGTTCCTCGGAAATTTAAAATTTTTGGTGAATTTGTTACAAGTTTGGTTTTTTATTATATTCAAGGTATGTATTTTCAAAAAAATCAATGTTTGTGACCGGTCTATAAATGTGTAGCTCATAAAACGTAGTGGTAATTCAGTGTATTAACAACTAGCCCGGATTAGCGTACACCTGTCTTTCGTGGAGTAGAACTTAATTTGTTCAACTAAGTCCAGTCTAACTCCTTTATTAGCCGAAAGTGTGAATCAGTGGCGTCCAAAATGTGAATTTATCAACTGCTATTATCTGCTAGCCTTGAAACTATGGTACTTTTAGATACAGTGTTAGTACCAAAAGGGATCTTTTTTAGTATTGCACTCAGAAGTCATCCCATTTTTTTCCATCATCCCATCATTTTTTAGATAAAGTTTATATATGAAATATGTTAATTGAAGTTCAAATAAAATAAAAATAAAACAAAATTTTAAATTTAAAAAAATTTTTTAAATTAAAAAATTTTAAAAAATTAAAAAAAATTTTTTAACTTAAAAATTCTATGATTTTTTCTGATCAGTGAAAAAAAACCGACTGAAGACATCTATTTTAGTTTAGAAGTTATTAATTAAATGCCGCTAGCGGGACCAAATCGCCCACTGTGGGGTGACAGCCTCGACACTCATCATTCTGTTCAGAATCAGTCTCTCCATTATTTTTCCTAAAGAAGGAAGAAGACTGATAGGCCTGTAAGAATCCACATTTGATGGTTGCTTTCCTGGTTTGAGTATCATAATGATGCTCGCCGACTTCAAGCTCTCGGATAGTATCCCAAACGCAGGATGCTGTTAAAGATGAGGACCAAGAATAGCAAAGCTTGATCTGGAAGTATTCTGATGGTCCTGTTGTCCAGCAAGTCCTCGCCAGGGGCTTTCTTCACTTTTAATTTCAAAATTAAATGTTTAACTTCGTCCAGTGTGACAGGATCTGCGGGCAAGGCCATTTGAAAAGGAGTTTCAAGTGACTCCGCAATCATTCGGCGATGGCTCTCTTGCGCAAAGTCATGTGGCTTAAAACGTTGCTCTAAGTTGTTTGCAAACACTTCTGCTTTGTCACGGCTAGTGCGGCACCAGCCTCCAGCAGGGTCTCTAAAAGCAGACTTTGTTGTGGGCAGCGTCTTGTACCTTTTAGTTATTTTCCACAGGGAGTAGTTAGTAGAAGCATCCGTCCCTAAGCTATCGAGCATGTTGCCAATTTGCATTTGTTTCCTGCGAGCCAGCACTTTGCGAAGACGATTGGCCAATCTATTGTGAATCTGCTGGATTCGAGCATCACCAGTTCTGGCGTATTCTCTTCGGACTTTGCGCTTAATTCGGAGGAGTTCGATGATTGCATGAGGAAGCTGAAGCTGCCGTTGTTCACTCGCTTGTTGTAGGTTTCTAGGAGCAGCTCTTGTTGCAGCTTGTGTTAGTTGGTTCATGAAAATATTGATGGCGTTGTCAATATCCTCCTCCTCTTGAATTTCCATGTATATGTCCAATTCCTCCTTCAAGTGCGCCTTGAAAATGTTGATATCGGCACCACGAGAGAGTATACGATCGCGTAGTGGCTTCCTTGACGGAGTAGCGTGCACTTCAGCCAATATAGGAGTGTGATCCGAAGAAAGTTCGTGGAGCGTTCTGACATGGATCCTATTGCTGTTAATGCCATTGGTAACAAAAAAATCTATTGCTGATGGTGTAATTTGTGCGTTGTAGGAATAGTAAGTGGGCTCACCCGTTGCCACAATCTGGTATTGGCTATTCGCTACTACTTCTTGCAACAGTTTGCTTCTGGAGTAGGCAATCGGATTGCCACTCGTGGGGCCCCACCATGCATGTTTGGCATTGTAGTCACCTCCAGCAATAAATTTGTTACCAAGCTCGGCGAACAGGGATTCAAATCCCACTCGGGTCCATGGTACATCAGGAGGGAGATACACGGACGCGATTTCTACTATTCCCTCCGATGTTAGTAGATTCACTCGAGCTATTTGCCATTCCACAGTTGAGATAGAAGATTGTGGAGTGTAGTTCAATGTGGAGCGCACAATCACTGAGGCGCCACCTTTGGCGTTGCCGCTGGGGTGATAGGTGTGGAAAGAAGTGTATCCTGGCAGAAATATACGCTGTCCTTCTTTCATATGTGTTTTTGTGGCCAGCATGACATCTATATTATGAGCACTGAGGAAAAGCCGGAGCTCTTCAGAATTCCTGGCTAGCCCCCGTGCATTCCACAATCCGATTTTAACAGTCGGTTGCATCATTTTGGCATACGAGAAATAAGAACCGTGACCAGTTCTCGAAATGCCTTGTTTGCCTCCAATGTTTCTTGGACCAGCTTAAATAATTGATCCATTCTTGCGTTGATCTCCATTATGGAGTTCTCCAACGCCAGGAATTTATTATCAGGCAGCACATTTGTTTCTCGCTGGTTATGTTTAAGAGCGCTTGGTCCAGGTTGAGCCCGTTGGGGGCGAGCTACCTCAGCGTAGGAAATATTGCAACTGACAGTGCTAGCAGGGATGAAACTCCGCTTGACGTCCTGTCTTGCTCTCAAAGGGTTGCTGGAGGCAAGGAGCCTTGGTTTTGGTTTTAGCATTCTGCTTTTTTCAGCCCTGACTGGACATTTTTTGTCTGTTGAGGCATGATCACCACCACAGTTGATGCACAAATAGTCATCACTAGTGCATAGTACCGAACCAGTCGTGTGCGAGCCAGAGCACTTGCCACAGATTGGTTCTTGGAAGCCGTAACTTTTGGAGTGACCAAACATGTGACATTTGAGACATTGCAAAATTTCGTTTCTACGAGAAGCGCGCTCAACAGTAATCCTGTACTTGGCAAGTTTATGTAGTTTTAAGACTTCTGAAGCTTGTGGCCCTTGTTTAAGATTGACGAAAAATAGATTTTGCCGAGTCTTGTAGTTGACCGTCGCTTCATCATCCTCTGCGTTAATCTCAATATTGCGCCAGTCTGCCTTTCTGGGACAGTAAATGTTGAGAACTTCAAAGCCAAGATGTTCAAGAGCGTTCTTGATATTGGTTGTGGGCACGCTGGCATTAATTCCTTTGATGACTACCCTGTACGGCTTATCCTCCTTGAGTTGATGGTGCCAGTACTGACAATTAAGAGTGTTTAATTGCTTAACCGTCTTTCGGAAAGCATCAGAGTTGATAGTGTATATTCTTGACACACCGAACTTAGAGGTACGAATACTGTAGTTGTCGACACCAACGCACGAGTCCAAGGCCATTTCCAAGTCTATGGGGTTGTTAACGTTAGGTACACAAATAGCAGGAGGCTTAGCGATCGTTTTCTGGGTATGTTCATACTCATTGACATCTACAGGTGTTTCTGGTTCGTCGTCCAAACCAATTTCTGGTGAGTCCATCTGCATAACATGGCTAGCTTCTTCGTCCAGAACTGCAAAACGGTTATTGCTTAGTGCCGCTGCCTTGGAGGTGGAGCATTTTTCTTCGGAGCCATTGTTGAGAAGAAGTCGCTCAACGATGTGTTAGCTGTCGATGTAGCCAAAGCCGTGGAAACATTGGGTCCCACTGTAGAAGCCACAGTATAAGTAGAAGCAGATATCGAACTGCTTTTAGATATTGATATTGTGCAGGTAACCCTGGTATCACTGCTGGTTGTAATTGTCAAAGACGAGGTTGATAAACTTGCTGATTGGCTATCGTAATCTGCATAAATTTCGTTGCGTAAAGATCGAGGGCTTACGCCAGCAATTTCCCTCATCTCTCCCAGTTTAAATTGCCTATTGCTAGGCAACGACTGCGATGATGAGTCTCCATCCATAATTACAATTGATCTTATTTACAAGTTGTAAACAAACTCCAGAACGTTTGGTGGAACTGTACCAAAGTACTGTTGAAGCCTCGCTTATAGCTTTAAAGTACCGCAATAAGCTGCCACCACCGCAAGCAGTGGCTATAAATAGATCGCGTAAACGAAGGAAACACAAGAAGAGATTGTGAAGATCACTTGCGGAGATCTGTTTAGCGCACGTCCGAATGCAATGAGGCGAGGGCTGAGACTCGTTTTGGCCTTGGAATCTATTTCGCAACTGTGTTTTGTCTTGCTTTGACATACAAACGACAGCTATATGTCCTTTTCTACCGCACTTATGTCATTCAGAATCGCGAAACTTGCATTTCTCTCTTCTGTGAGAATGTCCACAACCCGAGCACGATTTTAATGCGTTTTTGTTTGAGCTGGTAACTCTCGAGTTCTTTGAATACGCGTTTACTGCATTAAGTGGAATATTTTTTCACGAGCGATCCCCGCGTAAATCGGCTACCCACTCTCTATGTGTTTGTGAATGTTGCATTCCTCTTTTAAAGAATTCGTACCGAGCTGCCACAATGTGTCGTTTCGTTATGAAATGATCTGTGAGCTTGTCTGTGAGTTGTTTGTATGTATATGTGTTCAAATTGTTACTGCCGAACAGATTTTTTTTGAGTTCAAATATTTTTACACCACACCACGAAAGAAAATAAGCTTTTTGTTTTTGATCTGCACTGACCGAATATGCGTTAAAGTGCTGCGATAATTGTTCGAGATATGACTCCCAATTTTGTATTTCCTTGTCAAATACATGAAATGGAGGACACAGAGATTCACCCGCGTGGCTTGAATCACACTTGGAGCTGCGTTCTTTTCTAATACTGCCTGCATCCAATTGCGTTGCTGCTCTAATATCGCTGTTGTAAATTCTTGCTGTTGAGCAAGAATTGCTTGTATTAAGTTGTCATCTGCCGGCATCTTGATGAATATCAACGACTACGCGACACGATTCACTTTTATTTTATTTTTCTTCGAATTTTTCTCCTCGTCGCCAATAATGTTGTGTATGCGTTAGCATGTGCATTGCATGTTGTGTGCATAAGAACTGAACTTTATTAAATATGTATAAGTAATTGAAGTTACAGAGTTGCCAGATGATATTATTTTATTAGTATAATAATGTACGATAGTATTATTGGTATTGTTAGTGAGGAGAGATTTTAAAGTTTTTTAATTTTAGTATATATAACATTGCCCAACTCCACTCCCACGCCAACCTCCTCAAAAAAGTTATGATAACAAAAAAAAATATATTTAAGTAGAAAACGAACAATATTACAAAATCATATACATAATTGTTAAATTGTTTCATTTAGTAAAGAAATGGTTGTTTCTAGTAGCGGTGATTTTTGGATATAAGTAATTTTTCTTTGCCCACTAATAAATGGGTCAGAGCTTAAAAGTAATCTGTTAAGTAAATCTGTATTTGAAGCGACTCGTAAAATTTTGCGCGTATGTTGCAATCGGAATTTTTTAATATCTTTAATTCTCGCCTCAGCGGCTTCTTCAGAAAGCTCTCCAATCGATAATAAAGACTGGTTTATAATATCAGGAGCATGAAGTAAAACTTTATGAACCGAAGGGGGGAGATAAAACCTGGGATAGTTATTAATCAGCTGCTTTGCGGTTTCTAGAGCATAGTCGCCAAATTTTGCTAAATTTATTTTGTAGCCCGAAGATAGAGCTTGCAACAAAGTTGTAGCTCTAATTATTAAATTATTTTCAATTCCCGATATCTCGGCAGATATTTCAGAATTACTGAAGAATTTTCTGGCTGTGTTGTCATCATTCGATGTACCGCTTCCTCCAGTTCTAGGTTGATCTACTAATAGACCCATTTTAGCCCTGAACTCATCATAAATACATTTTTTTCTCAATGAAATCTTATCTTTAGCCTCTTGGGTTCGAATTTGCCATACTTTTCGTTCAATCTGTACGATAAATGAAGAAAATATTCAAAAAATCGAATATACGCATGAAGTGGTGACAGTCCGAACTCAAATCGCTCCTCATGAACTTCTTTTTTTTAAACAAACTTCTAGGTTGTTCATTTCTGTTGGCTTGGCATTACATATGTAGCATTTTGTGGATGTTGTTTCACTTAATGCATTACAAACTTTACTATCAACCATGGTAAGTTGCAGGGAATGATCGATATTTATTTTTCGATTTTGTATTTCAACTTTGCTAGTTTTAAGGTTATCAATCTTGTCTTCGAAATACGCTTCTTCATCTAGGTAAAGCTGAGTCGTCTCCTATTTAAATTGGAACCGGGGCAAATATGATGTAACAAACATATTGCTGTCTGCTAAGTCACTATCCATCATCGTTTGCTTATATTCAGCATGACCAGTGCTGCCATCGAATCCCCATTTTCATCATTACTGATATCGTAAATAACCTCTTTTTGAAGTTCCAATATGCGTTCAGCAGTGTAATTTAATAAGCTTTGAAGTTCAACTTCTGCTTGAGAATCGCTGACAGTAATATTATTCGGATAGTTTCTTCTTTAAGCACACAAAACTTGATCATAACAGGACAGCTATTCATTACTATAAGTGAACCCTGTTATTCATTACTATAAGTGCAGCCATTTTGGTGGAGTATAATTCGCGCTGTCGAACGGGATAAAAAGTATCCTATGTCCGTCTCCTGGCTCTAAGCTACCACCAATTTACCAATTTTCACTCAAATCTGTTCTGCCGTTCTTGATTTATAAGTGGTCTAACATAACACGACTTTCTTTTATATTTATAGATGGGTAGCGGGTATCTCACAGTCGAGCACACTCGACTGTAGCTTTCTTACTTGTTTCTTTTGGAAACTGTTGCAATGGAAATTTAAAGACCTAATCATAATTTTTGCCACCCACATAACATAATAAGGTTTCAAGTCTTCTCTCATTTGGGTGTATTATTTCTCTGCATTATTTTTTTTAAATTTGGCTTATTCTAGCTTTTTTTTCAAAATTCTAGCTTATGCGGGTGCTCAAAACCAGTCAACACAGCACATTGGGTCTGCGGCTGAACTAAGTGTGACGCGCACTGCGTTAAAACTTTGAATTTCGAAATGAGTCGAAGAGGCTCTGGTGCTCGAATCGCAGAGATGAAATGATCAACTGAAAAGTATGCAATGTTTTTTGTATTTCAATGACAAATTTCGGTGGCATATGTTCAGGTTTGTTTACATAAATGAAATGCGTAAACAGTAGATTTTATTAATTTGTATATTGCAATTCACAAGTGGTTCTAGATTGTCAAATAAGGAATGGTTTTTAAATGTTTTATATTTCTAAGAAGGATTTATGTAGTGTTTAATCTGATTAAGAAAAAAATGTTAACAAAATTGGATGCAATTAAGTTATTTAGTTATAACACAAAATTTTGGTTTTTTTGATTCAATTTGCTGATGTCAATGTTTATCTGGCATTTCGGTCGGCTATTGGTTAATTGGGTTAAAATACATTGATTCATTTTAATACATTTTAATCTCATTTAGATGTTAGTGGAGCTCTGACTATTTTAGTCTTGGGGTTATGAATGTTTTGTGATCTTTTTACGAAACATAATCATATATATCCAATAAACAGATACATCTGGGTTAACATGGTTTGATGGAGAGACCTAGTTATACATATCAGCTATCTGATTTGATTGTTAAACAGATCATGTTGCTGTTCTTTTAAACAGTCCTTGTTGTATAGATCAGGGAGCTGTTCTTTTTAATAGCGGACCTGTTTCTGTTAACAAACCTGTTTCAATTTCCCATTCCCCATTTAAAAATGATGAAATTAAATTTCAAATAAATTTATTTAAGCAATGTGAAAAGGTAAAAAGTGCTCAAAAGCTGAACAAGTAAGAAAGCTACAGTCGAGTGTACTCGACTGTGAGATACCCGCTACCCATTTTGAATAAAAGCAATATATTTTGCGGTATATTTCTCAAAATATACCAAATATACTACAAAAATACTAAAAAATATACCAAATGGTATATGTTGTATATCGATATGTACCGCACTCAAAATATACCATAGACGGCACAATATACCAGATTGTCAGACAAAGTAACTAAGACCCCCAGTACTATAAGTAGGCGTTTTTGCCCATACAAAAGAATTTCTTTAATAACTTCGACAATTTTTATCTGATCGCAACCAAATGTTCCGGAATCATAACTACTATAGTAATTATTGTATATACCAAAATTCGTAACTCTAGCTTTAAAATTACGCTTGTTATTCGATTTTTTTGATTTGCGGGGGCGGAAGTGGGCGTGGCAAAATTTGAAACAAACTTGATCTGCGTGCAAACATAACAAATGCTGTCGAAAAAAAATTATAGTTCTATCTCTTATAGTCTCTGAGATCCAGTGTCTCATACGGACGGACGGACAGACACACAGACACACAGACGGACAGACGGACAGACGGACATGGCTATATCGTCTCGGCTGTTGACGCTGATGAAGGTTAGGTTAGGTAGGACCGGCTGCCCCTGTACGGGGCAAAGCATAGACCAGTGGAGGTCCGTAGCTGTACCGGTAGCTTATCTACGTCTCAGAAATCGCGCAGTATGGATGCATTTTTGGCAAAAGCCAGCAGCATCCTAGGAGATAGCCGTGAGACGTCCCGAAGATCGTTGTGGCACGGCGAATTAAGGTATTTCAACCGGAGTCGGGATAACGCTGGGCATCTA
Organism: Drosophila sulfurigaster albostrigata; assembly: GCF_023558435.1. NCBI lineage: Eukaryota > Metazoa > Arthropoda > Insecta > Diptera > Drosophilidae > Drosophila > Drosophila sulfurigaster. The sequence continues at coordinate 41,887 of NW_026909710.1, read as the reverse complement.
CAGAGAAGATGCTCAAGTGTTTCCTTAACCCCGGGTTCGTTGCATTTCCTGCACTGATCACTGTTCGTGATGCCCAGCTTTACAGCATGGACAGCTGACAGACAGTGGCCAGTTAAAATGCCTAGCATTAGCCTGCAGTCTTTCCTTGAAAGCTGCATGACGAATTTGGTTAAGTTTTTGTTAGTAGAGGCACACATCAGCCTTGCAGTTTTGCACGAGTTGGCATTACGCCAGCTCGCGTCCCACTGAAGTCTAGAGCGCACCTCAATTTCATTGCCTAGAGTTCGCAGGGGTATCGGAACATTGCACATGTTACCGACATCGAGCCCTACTCCTCTTTGGCGAGAGTGTCTGCGATCTCGTTGCCATCGATGCCCTGGTGGCTTGGGATCCAATAGATACGCACGACCGCAGATGCGTTCAGCGACTCTATTGCTCTTCTGCTGTCCAGGACAACTTTGGACTTGACCACATCAGAGTGCATTGATCTTATTGCAGCCTGGCTGTCAACAAAGATGTTAATAGAGGTGTGATTACGCTGTAAACCCCGAGCCAATTCGGCAGCCTTTCCAATGGCAAAAACTTCCGCCTGGAAGATGCTGCAATGGTCTGGGAGTTTATAGGAATGTTTGGAGACCGGGTCCGGGCAGTATACGGCCGCTCCGACACCATCATCCATCTTCGAACCGTCGGTGAAGAGGTTGAGGGCTTCGGGAATGCATAACCCTTCCCGCCAGCACTCCGGTTCCAAGAATATAGTGTTAATATGGTCAGTACTGGTAAGGGGATAGTATAGTCCAAGTCTCTACTAGTCTCCCTACCAATGGCGCTGTGACCATAGCCTAGCAGACCCAAATTGCCAGTTGCGGCAATCCGTAGGGACGATTTTGCGGCTATGGATTGCGCGTATAGGTTTAATGGTTCGACACCAGCTATTACCTCGAGGGCTTTAGTTGGCGTCGACCTGAGAGCGCCTGTGATACACAGTAGCGCTTGACGCTGTGTCCTTTCCATGATGGATAGGTACGTCCTTTTTTCAGTGGCCTGCCACCACACTAGAACACCGTAGGTGAGGATAGGGCGAACAACTGAGATGTATATCCACCGCATTAGATTAGAGAGAGGCCCCAAGTGCAGCTAAGCATCTTTTCGCCATGTACAAGGCTCCGGTGGCCTTCTTCACCCTTTCTAACACATTGAGCTTCCATGTCAGTTTGCTGTCGAGGACCACACCTAGGTATTTTACTGCTAGGCTCGGCTTTAGCATAGTGCAGCCTATTTTTGGGGGGGACCACGCAGGTACCTTATACCTCTTCGTGAAGAGGATAAGGTCCGTTTTATCCGCGTTAATGCTGAGCCCGGCTGATTCGGCCCATGCTTTAACTTCCCGCAAAGTAAGTTCCATTACGGAACTAAGGGTGGTTGGGCATTTCCCAGTTATCAAAATGCTTATGTCGTCAGCATAGGCAATTAACTTGGGGCCCGTCTAGTAAATTTAAGAAGTAGGCTATTTACGACCAAATTCCAAAGGAGAGGCGAGAGAACCCCACCCTGGGGAGTGCCACCTCGCACTACCTTTGTAATGGCCGCATCGCCCCACGTAGCCACCACCCGCCTGTCACAAAGAAGGCGGTTGACCCATCTGTGGATCGCTGGTGCCGTGTTAATTGAGGTAAGGCCCTTCATAATAGCATCAGTGGTGACGTTATTGAAGGCGCCTGAAATGTCAAGAAATGCACCCAAGGCATATTCTTTATAGTGGTCTGCTTTTTCGATGGAGGCTACTAGAGCATGGAGAGCAGTCTCAATGGACTTGCCCTTTGTATACGCATGCTGATTTGGGGACAACAGATGCATTGAGTTGCTTCTGATGTGCAAATCAAGTAGCTTTTCCAATGTTTTTAGCAGGAAAGAGGTTAGGCTGATAGGCCGAAAGTCATTTGGGACCACATGACTGCATTTGCCCGCCTTGGGCAGGAAAATGACTTTCGAGGTCCTCCAAAGAGTGGGGATATGACCCCATGCGAGGCACGCCGAATAGATACCCGATAGCCACGGAACAATCGTGGGCTTGCTGGCTTGCAGCATTGCTGGCGAAAGTCCATCGAGACCGGGCGACCTGACCTTCGCAAAGGAGTCGATAGCCCAAATTATTTTGTTGTCTGTAATTAGACCGGCAGGTGGTCTCATAGCTGGGAGACTAGGAAGAGCTGCCAGTCACTGTTCCCTATTCCAATACATCCGGGAAATGAGTTGAGAGCAGTGCTTCCAGAGTTTCAGCACTGCTCTCCGTCCACGCTCCATCGCCCGACTTGAGCAGACTGGGACTGGAAGCCTGCTTGGACAGCAGCTTCCTCAGTCTGGAGGTGTCTTTGATGTTATCCAGGTCCGAGCAAAAGGTTCTCCATGAAGACCTTTTGGATGATCGGATCATCTTCTTGTACGACTTCAGGAGAGACCTATACTCGTCCCAGACATATTCGTTGTCCGCCTTCTTAGCAAGTTGAAACATGCTAGTAAGCTCCCCACGTAGCGATGAGAGATCTGGGTTCCACCAGGGTGGCTTCGATCTTCTCGTCGGTCTTGAGAGTCTACAAGATTGGCGAAACGCTGAAAGTAGTCCTGCTGAAAGGACATTGACAGTAGTTTCTAGGTCCTGTACCGAGTTGATGTTACCCGGCGAACCAAGAGACTTGGAAACAAGGCTAGAGAATTTCGCCCAGTTCGTGTTACGGGATTTCTGAACGGCTGAGCCGCAGGTACCCTGTTAAAAGGAATGGTAAATTGAATGTACTTATGGTCCGAGAAGGAGGGTCTATCAGGACCCTCCACTCTTCAACATTGGTACACTCAGTTGAAATCGTTAGGTCCAGCACATTACTGGAGGTGGGACCTACATAGGTAGATACCTCACCCCTGTTGGCTAGTCTAAGCTTATGGTTAAGGATAAAATCAAGAACTGACTCACCCTGTCATTGATGTCGGGACTTCCCCAGACGCTATGGTGGGCGTTGGCGTCCGTTCCGATAATAATATGCTTCTTGGAGGAGCAGACCATGTCCACCAGCCTCCGCAGCTCGTCAGGTGGAGCCGGCTTGTCGTGGGCCATATAACAGGATGCCAGCAGCAAACATCCTTCACGGCTCTCCAGCACCACCACGGTTAGATCGTCATTGCTGTAATTAGGTAGTAGATGAGCTTTTAGCCCCTTCTTTACAAGGATGGCAGTTCTCGATCTGCTTACCAATGTCGGGACGTATAAATCATAGTTAGGCGACTTCAGTCCAGCCACCGTGTTGCCCGACGCTATCCACGGTTCTTGGACCAAAGCCGCGTAGGCGGACACTTCCTCCAGGGCAAGGAGTAGCTCCGCCGAAGCCGTTTTGGATTTATGGAGGTTGAGTTGCAGCACACTCATTAGAGGTTAGCAAACTCGCGGGGCCCGTCTGCATGGACAGTTCCTCCCCACCTCCTCCGTCTTGTCAGTCAGGCTGAGGTTCTGGGTGGCGTCGGTCACGCTCTCGAGACCGAGATCTGCCTCAACCTCCCCTAACCTCAGCGTGTGTGTGTCCTGGTCGTTGGGATGACGTTTTTGAGGCGAAGGTACACGCTCCCTAAGCCCCACGCCATCTTCCCATTGCGCTTGTATAGCAGATCCTCGGCCTCCTTGTTGATCTGAATGATCACGTGCTGCCCACCACTGGGTAAAGGTTCATCAACCTTCAGCACGGACCAATCACTCGTCGGTATGGCCGGGTTCTGCTTTTAAGCAGCTGAAGCGCCCGCTCTCCTGAACAACTATTGGGAAAAGGACTTTCGCCTTCGGCATGGACGGAATATTATTCCTGTCCACCACGTCCAGCTTGGCCCCCCCCACAGCCCGTCCAGTTTGGGTACGGTCGCTTGCAGCCACTGCAATGTTGGGTCGTCCTTGCATGTCAGGATCTTGACACCATTCAGCCAGCCAGTGCCTTCGAACGTAGGCATTGGACTGTCTGGGACATTCTCCATCCTGACAAACAGTGCGTCGACCAGCTTGCTATGGGTCAACCGCCACCGCTCTGCAGACATTTTCCCGTTAGGGTCCCCTCTGTCTATGAGAGCAACGGCGAGATGCCGCCTGGCAGTTTCAGCAACCGTTGCTCTCTGTTTCGTTTTGTTCGAGTCCGTGTTGGTGGAGCCAGGTGCTCGCAGCTTCTTGCTCACTGGAGCCCCTTGCTTGGGACTCTCAGCGGACCGTTGGCGCTTGCTTGCCATGGACTCCACCTTGTTGTTGGCAGGGCCGGTAGAACCGGTCTGCACTTTAGTGTCTTTTGGGAGACATGAAGAAGAATATATATACTTTATAGGGTCGGAGATGCCTCCTTCAACCTGTTACATACATTTCCTGCCGGCACAAAGTTATAATACCCTTCTACCCTATGGGTAGCGGGTATAAAAATTCCCTAATTTCCCATTCCCATTTGAAAATTTCGAATTTAAATTCAATAACACCACTAACCATACAATACATACATACATAGATGCGTCAAGTCATACAACCAAAAGGTGTCATTAAAAACAGTATTATTGCAGCCCCAGTCGGGCCGTGCGCTGCGACTCGAACACCGAGCCTTTTCGGCTAATTCGAAAATTCGAAGTTCTATCGCAGCGCGCACTGCGCGCCGCGCAGCGTTGAGTTTAGTCGCAGATCAAATGCGGAGCGATGAGCACGGGCGTATTTCGTTGCGCTCTGCTTTCGTTTCTATGTATGCGTGTATGTATCTACATGCTCGCCTATATTAGTATGTGTATGCATATGAAGTTTTGCAACGTGCAGTTGCCTCACTGACAAGCAGCTAGCGCACGTCAACTTTGTTTTGCCGCGACGAAAGTCTCGAAGATGAAGTCGAGTGACTGTTCGTGCCTTCGACTCTTCGTGCCTATATACTGGCAATTTACCGTCAGCGAAAATCGAAGTGCGTTGGCTTTACTCGTAATGTGTTGGCGGGTGTGGAAAATTGCTTGGGTTCAAATCCCCGTCTTTTTTATTTATATTTTATATTCATTTTTTATTTATATTTTCATTTTTTCCAAATTAAAAAATTTAAATATTCATTTATAAATTCTTTATTTTTTTTATCAAAACTTTTGATTCAATTTTTTACTAACTAAAATATTACAAAATATAAAAATAAATACAATATTTTTTCAGAAAATATAGACAAAATTATACTTTTTTTTTTTAATTATTAGCCGATGAAAAACAATTATTATTATTTATTTCAGGAATATTATCTAATTCTAAATGCCAAACTGTCTAGAATTGGGGTGGGTTGTATGCGTGTGTAGCTTGCCCGTGTGTATGTGTATACACATTGCAAGAGTTGTTGTTGCAACTACAAGTGATTGGCACGCGCCAATTATTATTTTTGTTTGTCGCCGCTCGAATTAGTTACCAATTAAGTAAATTTACTTGATTGGTATCCAGGGAACACCACGAGGAGGCCATTGCAAGTGCAATGGGGTCATCAAATGACCTTCGAGTCGACTTGAGATTATTTGTAAATCTCCATGTTCCCCACCTAATCTAATTATTTGTGTTTGTTTACGTTACCCCACATATACGGACTGACAAACTTGGCTTTGACGATTCTGCGATTAATAAGGCTTCTTAGATTTTTATTATACCCGCTACCCATAGGGTAGAAGGGTATTATAACTTTGTGCCGGCAGGAAATGTATGTAACAGGTAGAAGGAGGCATCTCCGACCCTATAAAGTATATATATTCTTGATCAGCGTCAACAGCCGAGACGATATAGCCATGTCCGTCTGTCCGTCTGTCCGTATGAACACCTAGATCTCAGAGACTATAAGAGATAGAGCTATAATTTTCGACAGCATTTGTTATGTTTGCACGCAGATCAAGTTTGTTTCAAATTTTGGCCACGCCCACTTCCGCCCCCGTAAATCAAAAAAATCGAATAACAAGCGTAAATTTCAAGCTAGAGTTGCGAATTTTGGTATATACAATAATTCCTATAGTAGTTATGATTCCTGAAAATTTAGTTGAGATCAGATAAAAATTGTGGAAGTTATTAAAGAAATACTTTTGTATGGGCAAAACGCCTACTTACTAGGGCTCTTAGTTGCTTTGGCTGACAATCTGGTATATTATGCCGCCTATGGTATATTTTGAATGGTGTACTATATCGATATACCAAACATACCATTTAGTATTTTTTTAGTATTTTCGGTATATTTTGAAAATGATACCGCAATATTTTGCCTTTATTAAAAATGGGTAGCGGGTATCTCACAGTCGAGCACACTCGACTGTAACTTTCTTACTTGTTTTGAAGATTTTATAATTTCTAGTTTTCGGGTGCTTTTTAGCTTCTCGCCACATAGCTTCTCCGTTAGCCAAATACTGTTTTTTCGAAGCAGGACGAGTATGAAATAATTTAATATAAATAGTCGGTGCTCATTGCATGTATGCCATTTTTAATACCATTTTGAGTATTTTTCCACGCTTTCCACTTGCGCAATACATTCATTTACGATAGTTTCCTTTATTTTTCGGGCATATGGAACATTTTTAAATAATTTGTGAAATACCATGTAGTGTAGTTTTAATAATTCGTAGATGTCGACTTGTGGGGCTTTTAATTTTAAATTATTATTTTAGTTTTAAAATTTTTATTAAACAGGAAATGTTCGCTCTGTTCAAAATCCGCAGTTCGTCCTTAAATAAAATTATTTAGCAAATATCATCCTGATATAGTCTTGACAATATTAACAAGTAAGAAAGTTACAGTCGAGTGTGCTCGACTGCGAGATACCCGCTACCCATTTTTAATAAAGGCAAAATATTGCGGTATCATTTTCAAAATATACCGAAAATACTAAAAATACTAAAAATATACCAAATGGTATGTTTATACCAAACAGATAGATAGATATAGTACACCGTTCAATATATACCATAGACGGCACAATGTGCCAGATTGTCGGCCAAAGCAACTCAGACCCCTAGTAAGTAGGCGTTTTTGCCCATACAAAAGTATTTCTTTAATAACTTCCACAATTTTTAACTGATCGCAACCAGATTAATTATTGTGTATACCAAAATTCGCAACTCTAGCTTTTAAATTAGGCGTGTTATTCGATTTTTTTGATTTGCGGAGGCGGAAGTGGGCGTAGCAAAAATTTGAAACAAAAAAAATTATAGCTTTATCTCTTATAGTCTCTCAGATCTAAGTGTTCATACGGACAGACGGAAAGACGGACATGGCTATATCGTCTCGGCTGTTGACGCTGATCAAGAATATATATACTTTATAGGATCGGAGATGCCTTCTTCTACCTGTTACATACATTTCCTGCCGGCACAAAGTTGTACTCGTAATACCCTTTCTAGTCTATGGTAGACCCTGTCAATTCTCTCCTTGTTTCTTCTATAACATTTAATTGCATATCATCATCTGGCTCACAATTTCCAGTTGTTTTTCTTCACGTGATGATTCATTCATTCATTGACTACATCTTGAAAATTATTGCATTGGATTATTATTAGTAGTAGCACCTCTACTTCTTATTAAATAAAATAAATGTTTCAGTGGATCCTGATTTAGTTTTGACAATATTAAAAAGTATGCATCACGTTCACTCCATACATCTTCTGCCAGCATTAAAATTGAATTTATTGATAGTATCAGTCCATCTATGCAATAAACTTTGTTGTTATTGACATTTCATTAAATAGTCTCTCATTTCCATCATATAATTTTCCGTGTCACTATTTTGTTGAACAGCAAACCTATTTGGATTTTTATCATATAAATTGTTGCTATTAAGGCAATCAAACAGCTTATTAATCCTTTCAATAAACTTGGCTGTGGAGAGTGCTACATCTTCGCAATCAATTAATGTTCCATTTTTAATTAAAGTATAAATGGCTGATGCTACTGTGTGGCTAAATACCTGTGTGGCATATTTAACTTTCATTTTTTCAAAGGCATTAGGATATACGTGCTTCCTTGATAGCTTAGGGCATAATCGAGCTGAACTGTTGTTTGTGTCAATCTCAAACAATTTAACAACAATTTGCCACGAGACCTTGCCATCTGGGGTCTTAATCGAATTACGCATTAAAATATTCCGAAGGGATTTGAATAAATGGGGGACATCATAAATTGTGTGAATTTTCTACTCATTAACAAAAAAGTATGGTGTTTCGTCATTCACCCAATATTTGGTTAACAGAGGAGCCTGTTATTCGGGCCTTGATCACATACCACTGCTCTGATAGTTAGGCCAATGTTTTGTGCGACAATTATATTTTTGTTAATGAGTTCTTTTAATTTGATGGCTGACAGTCCAGTGGATGTAGCAAAATAACTTAGAACAAATTTCCAATTGGCATAAAGGCCTCGCGCCATAAAAACGCAAATCTGCTTGCATAGTTCTCCTGATTTTTCATAGCCATCGTCCACAAAACCTTCCACTTCGTCATGGTGGGAATTATATTGTAGCCCTTTCCGTATTGAGATCTCATCAAATAATAATACGGCATTCTTACTGTTGTCATCCATTTTTGAAAATATTTCTTTCAATGCATTTATTAAGTGGTCATTCAGACCCGGAGTCATATTTTTTATTGGTGCCCATCTCAGTAACGATGATTTCGATGGGAGATTCAATTCAAGATCATCCCTCATAAATGAATACACCTTAGCTGAATAAAAATTAATGCTTTGAGCTATTAGTCTTTCTTTATCTTGGCACTTTTTTTTATTGCTCTTTATCAACATCTTGCAAAATGTGTTTGAATTCTCTGATAGTCCTTTCTTGTCAAGAATTCCAAATAGATTGCTCTGATTTTTTTTCGATTTTAAATATTTACTTTCTGTTTTCTTAATTTCATTTGTAGCAGCGTTATTTTCTTCGTATACATATAATATATTATTATTCTTTCTTTTCTGTTTATTGAGTTCTTCAATGGTTGACCAGTATTTGCATATAATGCATTTCGTTTTTTTCTTCTTCTTTCCACACAATCAATGCTTGTGGGCTCCAGTGGCTTATGTGCACTTTGAAAAATAGAAATTGGTTCTATCTCTTCGCAAAATGAAAACACATCAGTGTTCCCTGTGAACAAACATGTATTTAAATTTAGCTTCGGCTCATCTACTAATCGCAGAGTCGGCAAAGCCCCTGCTTTTAAATTTTTAACCCCTAAATACTTCGACTCAAAATGTACGTTACATATTACCGCCCTAGCAATATTGACTCCCTTCTGTAATTTACATTTCGAAACCCATTCGCGACGGAGAGTTTCATTTTTCGGGAATCGGAACAAACGGACAGGAAAGAGCTCTGAGCTATCCCTATAGCTTCGCTGGCATGAATCAATGTTGCAATTAAACCCACTTTTCCTGACATCTTTTTTTTATTAAATTAGCCATTTTAATATTTTATAAATCAAAAAAACGCAAGCAATTAATCTCTCTAAAAATCGACGCAACTCTTACCACACGCAGACAAATTAGAAAGAACAAGAAAAGCGCGGTTGAATAATGCAAAGGAAAATAGACAAAAAAACAACAAAAAATTGGCGCGTGCCAATCACTTTGCTTTCCATATACATGTGTACATACATATTTACATATACATATGCATGTCACACAAGCTTATGGTAAATTATTAAGAAGAAAAAAAGCGCAGTCAAAATGGCGGAAAAGAAAATTTGTCAAATCAAATCAAAACAGATCAAACTGTCGACAAACAAAAATAACAAATGGCGCGTGCCAATCACTTGTAGTTGCAACAACAACTCTTGCAATGTGTATACACATGCACACGGGCAAGCTACTCACGCATACAACCCACCCCACCTAAATTCTAGACAGTTTGGCATTTAGAATTATATAATATTTCTGAAATAAATAATATATAATCATCGGATAATAATTAAAAAAAGTATAATTTTGTATATATTTTCTGAAAAATATGGTTTTATTTTTATATTTTGTAATATTTTAGTTAGTAAAATAATGAATCAAAAGTTTTAATACAAAAAAAATAAAGAATTTATAAATATTTTCATTTTTAAAAGTTTGTTTTAATAAATACGTGTTTGTAAATCATGTAATAATGCAATTTATACAATATAATACAATTACAGAAAAATATTAAAAACATAATTTATTAATCTGGCGGTCAGACTGAAAACGCTATGGGGGGCTCCCAAGAACAAAATTAGCCAAAAATGGTCTGAGAATGGACTTATTAAACAATTCAACCCGGGCTGGGATGTCAGCCCAAACGTCGGTGGAACGCGTGAATGCTACCACCGGCGGGCACGGGGGGGAGAGATCCTCTCTGCGTGTCGCCAGCGGTCACACCTCTGAGGCGGCGGGAGCAGGCCGTATCCAAAAATTCCACCAAAATTCGAGGTTGGTGCTCGCGGGTGCTGTGGTCTTAACCGACTCAGACCAAAAGAGCGCTGCGCCAACTTCTACGGCGGAGGGGGAACGTCTTCCTCTTCAGTCACCCCTGCCCATCGCCAGCACCTCCAAGGTTGCGCAGCGGGGCACGGGGGGGCTGGAGGAGAAGGCCAAAAATAAGGCAGCGACCCGTATTCACGCAAGGCTTAGTGGGGTAGCTAACCTGTCCGTCAAGGACCAGGAGAGGCTTGCCTGGGCCAACACGTGGATGCGGGAAAACCAACTTAGCTCCCTTCCAAAAGACACTCATGTGCAGACCGGTTCTACCGGCCCTACCAACAACAAGGTGGAGTCCATGGCAAGCAAGCGCCAACGGTCCGCTGAAAGTCCCAAGCAAGGGGCCCCAGTGAGCAACAGGCTGCGAGCACCTGACTCCACCAACACGGACTCGAACAAGACGAAACAGAGAGCAACGGTTGCTGAAACTGCCAGGCGGCATCTCGCCGTTGCTCTCATAGACAGAGGGGACCCTAACGGGAAAATGTCTGCAAAGCGGTGGCGGTTGACCCATAGCAAGCTGGTCAACGCACTGTTTGTCAGGATGGAGAATGTCCCAGACAGTCCAATGCCTACATTCGAAGGCACTGGCTGGATGAATGGTGTCAAGATCCTGACATGCAAGGACGTTCCAACATTGCAGTGGCTGCAAGCGACCGTACCCAAACTGGACGTAGTGGACAGGAATAACATTCCGTCCATGCCGAAGGCGAAAGTCCTTTTTCCCATAGCTGTGCAGGGCGAGCGGGCGTTTCAGCTGCTTAAAAAGCAGAACCCGGCCATACCGACGAGTGATTGGACCGTGCTGAAGGTTGATGAACCTTTCCCCAGTGGTGGGCAGCACGTGATCATTCAGATCAATAAGGAGGCCGAGGATCTGCTATATAAACGCAAAGGGAAGATGGCGTGGGGCTTAGGGAGCGTGTACCTTCGCCTCAAAAAACGTCATCCTAACGACAAGAACACACACACGATGAGGTCAGGGAGGTTGAGGCAGATCTCGGTCTTGAGAGCGTGACCGACGACACCCAGCACCTCAGCTTGACTGATGAGACGGAGGAGGTGGGGGAGGAACTGTCCATGCAGACGGGCCCTCCCCGCGAGTTTGCTAACCTCTAATGAGTGTGCTGCAACTCAACCTCTATAAGTCCAAAACGGCTTCGGCGGAGCTAGTCCTTGTCCTGGAGGAAGTGTCCGCCAACGCGGCTTTGGTCCAAGAATCGTGGATAGCGTCGGGCAACATTGGTAAGTAGATCGAGAACTGCCATCCTTGTAAAAAAAGGGGCTAAAAGCTCATCTACTACCTAATTACAGCAATGACGATCTTACCGTGGTGGTGGTGGAGAGCCGTGAGGGATGTTTGCTGCTGGCATCCTGCTACATGGCCCACGACATGCCGGCCCCACCGAGCTGCGAAGGCTGGTGGACATGGTCTGCTCCTCCAAAAAACATCTCATAATCGGAACGGACGCCAACGCCCACCATAGCGTCTGGGGAAGTCCCGACATTAACGACAGGGGTAAGTCAGTTCTTGATTTTATCCTTAACTATAAGCTTAGACTAGCCAACAGAGGTGAGGTATCTACCTATGTAGGTCCCACCTCTTGTAATGTGCTGGACTTAACGATTGCAACTGAGTGTACCAATGTAGAATAGATAATGGATAGACCCTCCTTCTCGGATCATAAGTACATTCAGTTTACCATTCCTTTTAATAGGGTACCTGCGGCTCAGACGTTCAGAAATCCCGCAATACCAACTGGGCGAAATTCTCTAGCCTTGTTTCCAAGTCTCTTGGACCGCCGGGTAACATCAACTCGGTACAGGACCTAGAAACAAATGTCAATGTCCTCTCAGCAGGACTACTTTCCGCGTTTCGCCAATCCTGTAGGCTCTCAAGACCGACGAGAAGATCGAAGCCACCCTGGTGGAACCCAGATCTCTCTTCGCTTCGTGGGGAGCTTACTAGCATGTTTCAACTTGCTAATAAAGCGTACATCGAATATGTCTGGAACGAGTACAGGTCTCTCCTAAAGTCTTACAAGAGGATGATCCGATCATCCAAAAGGTCTTCATGGAGAACCTTTTGCTCAGACCTGGACAACATCAAAGATACCTCCAGACTGAGGAAGCTGCTGTCCAAGCAGGCTTCCAGTCCTAGTCTGCTCAAGTCGGGCGATGGAGTGTGGACGGAGAGTAGTGCTGAAACTCTTGAAGCACTGCTCTCAACTCATTTCCCGGGATGTATGGGAATGAAGAACAGTGACTGGCAGCTCCTTCCTAGTCTCCCAGTTATGAGACCCCCTGCCGGTCTAATTGCAGTTAAAAAAATAATTTGGGCTATCGACTCCTTTGCGAAGGTCAGGTCGCCAGGTCTCGATGGACTTTCGCCAGCAATGCTGCAAGCCAGCAAGCCCACGATTGTTCCGTGGCTATCGGGCATCTATTCGGCGCGCCTCGCATGGGGTCATATCCCCACTCTTTGGAGGACCTCGAAAGTCATTTTCCTGCCCAAGGCGGGCAAATGCAGTCATGTGGTTCCTATTGACTTCCGGCCTATCAGCCTAACCTCTTTCCTGCTAAAAACATTGGAAAAGCTACTTGATTTGCACATCAGAAGCAACTCAATGCATCTGTTGTCCCCAAATCAGCATGCGTATACAAAGGGCAAGTCCATTGAGACAGCTCTCCATGCTCTAGTAGCCTCCAAGCAGACCACTATAAAGAATATGCCTTGGGTGCATTTCTTGACATTTCAGGCGCTTTCAATAACGTCACCACTGACGCTATTATGAAGGGCCTTACCTCAGTTAACACGGCACCAGCGATCCACAGGCGGGTCAACTGCCTTCTTTGTGACAGGCGGGTGGTGGCTACGTGGGGCGATGCGGCCATTACAAAGGTAGTGCGAGTTGGCACTCCCCAGGGTGGGGTTCTCTCGCCTCTCCTTTGGAATTTGGTCGTAAATAGCCTACTTCAAAAATTTACTAGACGGGCCCCCAAGTTAATTGCCTATGCCGACGACATAAGCATTTTGATAACTGGGAAGTGCCCAACCACCCTTAGTTCCGTAATGGAACTTAATTTGCGGGAAGTTAAAGCATGGGCCGAATCAGCCGGGCTCAGCATTAACGCGGACAAAACGGACCTTATCCTCTTCACGAAGAGGTATAAGGTACCTGCGTGGTCCCCCCTTAAAATAGGCTGCACCATACTAAAGCCGAGCCTAGCAGTAAAATACCTAGGTGTGGTCCTGGACAGCAAACTGTCATGGAAGCTTAACGTGTTAGAAAGGGTGAAGAAAGCCACCGGAGCCTTGTACATGGCGAAAAGATGCTTAGTTGCACTTGGGGCCTATCTCCTAATCTAATGCGGTGGATATACATCTCAGTTTTCGCCCTATCCTCACCTACGGTGTTCTAGTGTGGTGGCAGGCCACGGAAAAAAGGACGTAGCTCTCCATCATGGAAAGGACACAGCGTCAAGCGCTACTGTGTATCACAGGCGCTATCAGGTCGACGCCAACTAAAGCCCTCGAGGTAATAGTTGGCGTCGAACCGTTGAACCTATACGCGCAATCCATAGCCGCAAAATCGTCCCTAAGGATTTCCGCAACAGGCAATCTGGGTCTGTCAGGCTATGGTCACAGCGCCATTGGTAGGGAGACTAGTAGAGACTTGGACTATACTATCCCCCTACCAGTACAGACCATATTAAAACAATATTCTTGGAACCGGACTGCTGGCGGGAAGGGTTATGCATTCCCGAAGCCCTCAACCTCTTCGCCGACGGGTCGAAGATGGATGATGGTGTCGGAGCGGCCGTATACTGTCCAGACCCGGTCTCCAAACATTCCTATAAACTACCAGACCACCATCTTCCAGGCGGAAGTTTTTGACATTGGCAAGGCTGCCGAATTGGCTCGGGGTTTACAGCGTAATCATAACTCAATTAACATCTTTGTTGACAGCCAGGCTGCAATAAGATCAATATACTCCGATGTGGTCAAGTCCAAAGTTGTCCTGGACAGCAGAAGAGCAATAGAGTCGCTGAACGCATCTGCGGTCGTGCGTATCTATTGGATCCCAAGCCACCAGGGCATCGATGGCAACGAGATCTCAGACTCTCTCGCCAAAGAGGGAGTGGGGCTCGATGCCGGTAACATGTGCAATGTTCCGATATCCCTGCGAACTCTAGGCACAGAAATTGAGGTGCGCTCTAGACTTCAGTGGGACGCTAGCTGGCGCAATGCTACTTCGTGCAAAACTGCAAGGCTGATGTGTGCCTCTACTAACAAAAACTTAACCAATTTCGTCATGCAGCTTTCAAGGAAAGACTGCAGACTAATGCTAGGCATTTTAACTGGTCACTGTCTGTCGGCTGTCCATGATGTAAAGCTGGGTATCACGAACAGTGATCAGTGCAGGAAATGCAACGAGCCCGGGGTTAAGGAAACACTCGAGCATCTTCTGTAGATGCCCAGCGTTATCCCGACTCCGGTTGAAATACCTTAATTCGCCGTGCCACAACGATCTTCGGGGCGTTTCACGGCTACCTCCTAGGATGCTGCTGGCTTTTGCCAAAAATGCATCCATACTGCGCGATTTCTGAGACGTAGATAGTAGGTCTATGCTTTGCCCCGTACAGGGGCAGCCGGTCCTACCTAAACCTAAACCTAATTAATTAAATTTTTTACCAGTTTTAATTTTAATTTATTAGAAAATTAAAATTAAAACTAAATTCCAAAAATGTATTTAACTTTCAAAAAAGATTGAACTTTAAATAATAATAATTGTATTATTTATATTTTCTCGAATTTTCTGAAATGTTATTGTTATCTTAAAATGTAAAAAACAAAATTTTAAAGTTCAAACTTTTTAAATAGGGTTTTAAAAACTGCTTGCAAAAAGGAATTTGTAAATCATCAAAAATCAATGCGCTATTAGATTTTACTTCTGTCAGTAAACTTAAAAGGGAATGAAAAAATTTAAATCGCATTAAAAAAATCAAAATATACATATATTCTCGATCGGGAGTTGAACCGGACCCACATGTTGAGATTGCACACCACCAGCAGAGCCAACGCGGTCCTTGTGCAAGTGCCATTTAACTGCAAACATATATAACGCGAGCAATTGTTGTTATTTTCATCTTCAAGACTTTCGTCGCGGCAAAACAAAATTGGCGTGCGCTAGCTGCACCGCACGTTGCAATACTTCGTGTATGCATGTGAAGCACAGATTAGCCTGCACGCCAACTTGCTCTACCATCGCTTTTACCACCTCCTCTTTGCTTGACAGTTCGTTCAGGTCTCTGACAACTAGAT
Organism: Drosophila sulfurigaster albostrigata; assembly: GCF_023558435.1. Lineage (NCBI taxonomy): Eukaryota > Metazoa > Arthropoda > Insecta > Diptera > Drosophilidae > Drosophila > Drosophila sulfurigaster. Next base: position 26,075 of record NW_026909710.1, on the reverse strand, counting down.
GCGTGAGCTGAGACAAAGTGCGCACCTTTTGCACAGTCTCCTAACACTTGCTCGATCTCAGGAGGTTGAGGCAGATCTCGGTCTTGAGAGCGTGACCGACGACACCCAGCACCTCAGCTTGACTGATGAGACGGAGAAGGTGGGGGAGGAACTGTCCATGCAGACGGGCCCTCCCCGCGAGTTTGCTAACCTCTAATGAGTGTGCTGCAACTCAACCTCTATAAGTCCAAAACGGCTTCGGCGGAGCTAGTCCTTGTCCCGGAGGAAGTGTCCGCCAACGCGGCTTTGGTCCAAGAATCGTGGATAGCGTCGGGCAACATTGGTAAGTAGATCGAGAACTGCCATCCTTGTAAAAAAAAGGGGCTAAAAGCTCATCTACTACCTAATTACAGCAATGACGATCTTACCGTGGTAGTGGTGGAGAGCCGTGAGGATGTTTGCTGCTGGCATCCTGCTACATGGCCCACGACATGCCGGCCCCACCTGACGAGCTGCGAGGGCTGGTGGACATGGTCTGCTCCTCCAAAAACATCTCATAATCGGAACGGACGCCAACGCCCACCATAGCGTCTGGGGAAGTCCCGACATTAACGACAGGGGTAAGTCAGTTCTTGATTTTATCCTTAACTATAAGCTCAGACTAGCCAACAGAGGTGAGGTATCTACCTATGTAGGTCCCACCTCTTGTAATGTGCTGGACTTAACGATTGCAACTGAGTGTACCAATGTAGAATAGATAATGGATAGACCCTCCTTCTCGGATCATAAGTACATTCAGTTTACCATTCCTTTTAATAGGGTACCTGCGGCTCAGACGTTCAGAAATCCCCGCAATACCAACTGGGCGAAATTCTCTAGCCTTGTTTCCAAGTCTCTTGGACCGCCGGGTAACATCAACTCGGTACAGGACCTAGAAACAAATGTCAATGTCCTCTCAGCAGGACTACTTTCCGCGTTTCGCCAATCCTGTAGGCTCTCAAGACCGACGAGAAGATCGAAGCCACCCTGGTGGAACCCAGATCTCTCTTCGCTTCGTGGGGAGCTTACTAGCATGTTTCAACTTGCTAATAAAGCGTACATCGAATATGTCTGGAACGAGTACAGGTCTCTCCTAAAGTCTTACAAGAGGATGATCCGATCATCCAAAAGGTCTTCATGGAGAACCTTTTGCTCAGACCTGACAACATCAAAGATACCTCCAGACTGAGGAAGCTGCTGTCCAAGCAGGCTTCCAGTCCTAGTCTGCTCAAGTCGGGCGATGGAGTGTGGACGGAGAGTAGTGCTGAAACTCTTGAAGCACTGCTCTCAACTCATTTCCCGGATGTATGGGAATGAAGAACAGTGACTGGCAGCTCCTTCCTAGTCTCCCAGTTATGAGACCCCTGCCGGTCTAATTGCAGTTAAAAAATAATTTGGGCTATCGACTCCTTTGCGAAGGTCAGGTCGCCAGGTCTCGATGGACTTTCGCCAGCAATGCTGCAAGCCAGCAAGCCCACGATTGTTCCGTGGCTATCGGGCATCTATTCGGCGCGCCTCGCATGGCGAAAGTCATTTTCCTGCCCAAGGCGGGCAAATGCAGTCATGTGGTTCCTAATGACTTCCGGCCTATCAGCCAAACCTCTTTCCTGCTAAAAACATTGGAAAAGCTACTTGATTTGCACATCAGAAGCAACTCAATGCATCTGTTGTCCCCAAATCAGCGTGCGTATACAAAGGGCAAGTCCATTGAGACAGCTCTCCATGCTCTAGTAGCCTCCAAGCAGACCACTATAAAGAATATGCCTTGGGTGCATTTCTTGACATTTCAGGCGCTTTCAATAACGTCACCACTGACGCTATTATGAAGGGCCTTACCTCAGTTAACACGGCACCAGCGATCCACAGGCGGGTCAACTGCCTTCTTTGTGACAGGCGGGTGGTGGCTACGTGGGGCGATGCGGCCATTACAAAGGTAGTGCGAGTTGGCACTCCCCAGGGTGGGGTTCTCTCGCCTCTCCTTTGGAATTTGGTCGTAAATAGCCTACTTCAAAAATTTACTAGACGGGCCCCCAAGTTAATTGCCTATGCCGACGACATAAGTATTTTGATAACTGGGAAGTGCCCAACCACCCTTAGTTCCGTAATGGAACTTAATTTGCGGGAAGTTAAAGCATGGGCCGAATCAGCCGGGCTCAGCATTAACGCGGACAAAACGGACCTTATCCTCTTCACGAAGAGGTATAAGGTACCTGCGTGGTCCCCCCTTAAAATAGGCTGCACCATACTAAAGCCGAGCCTAGCAGTAAAATACCTAGGTGTGGTCCTGGACAGCAAACTGTCATGGAAGCTTAACGTGTTAGAAAGGGTGAAGAAAGCCACCGGAGCCTTGTACATGGCGAAAAAGATGCTTAGTTGCACTTGGGGCCTATCTCCTAATCTAATGCGGTGGATATACATCTCAGTTTTTCGCCCTATCCTCACCTACGGTGTTCTAGTGTGGTGGCAGGCCACGGAAAAAAGGACGTAGCTCTCCATCATGGAAAGGACACAGCGTCAAGCGCTACTGTGTATCACAGGCGCTATCAGGTCGACGCCAACTAAAGCCCTCGAGGTAATAGTTGGCGTCGAACCGTTGAACCTATACGCGCAATCCATAGCCGCAAAATCGTCCCTAAGGATTTCCGCAACAGGCAATCTGGGTCTGTCAGGCTATGGTCACAGCGCCATTGGTAGGAGACTAGTAGAGACTTGGACTATACTATCCCCCTACCAGTACAGACCATATTAAAACAATATTCTTGGAACCGGAGTGCTGGCGGGAAGGGTTATGCATTCCCGAAGCCCTCAACCTCTTCGCCGACGGGTCGAAGATGGATGATGGTGTCGGAGAGGCCGTATACTGTCCAGACCCGGTCTCCAAACATTCCTATAAACTACCAGACCACTGCACCATCTTCCAGGCGGAAGTTTTTGACATTGGCAAGGCTGCCGAATTGGCTCGGGGTTTACAGCGTAATCATAACTCAATTAACATCTTTGTTGACAGCCAGGCTGCAATAAGATCAATATACTCCGATGTGGTCAAGTCCAAAGTTGTCCTGGACAGCAGAAGAGCAATAGAGTCGCTGAACGCATCTGCGGTCGTGCGTATCTATTGGATCCCAAGCCACCAGGGCATCGATGGCAACGAGATCTCAGACTCTCTCGCCAAAGAGGGAGTGGGGCTCGATGCCGGTAACATGTGCAATGTTCCGATATCCCTGCGAACTCTAGGCACAGAAATTGAGGTGCGCTCTAGACTTCAGTGGGACGCTAGCTGGCGCAATGCTAACTCGTGCAAAACTGCAAGGCTGATGTGTGCCTCTACTAACAAAAACTTAACAATTTCGTCATGCAGCTTTCAAGGAAAGACTGCAGACTAATGCTAGGCATTTTAACTGGTCACTGTCTGTCGGCTGTCCATGATGTAAAGCTGGGTATCACGAACAGTGATCAGTGCAGGAAATGCAACGAGCCCGGGTTAAGGAAACACTCGAGCATCTTCTCTGTAGATGCCCAGCGTTATCCCGACTCCGGTTGAAATACCTTAATTCGCCGTGCCACAACGATCTTCGGGGCGTTTCACGGCTACCTCCTAGGATGCTGCTGGCTTTTGCCAAAAATGCATCCATACTGCGCGATTTCTGAGACGTAGATAGTAGGTCTATGCTTTGCCCCGTACAGGGGCAGCCGGTCCTACCTAAACCTAAACCTAATTAATTAAATTTTTTACCAGTTTTAATTTTAATTTATTAGAAAATTAAAATTAAAACTAAATTCCAAAATGTATTTAACTTTCAAAAAGATTGAACTTTAAATAATATTAATTGTATTATTTATATTTTCTCGAATTTTCTGAAATGTTATTGTTATCTTAAAATGTAAAAAACAAAATTTTAAAGTTCAAACTTTTTTAAATAGGGTTTTAAAAACTGCTTGCAAAAAGGAATTTGTAAATCATCAAAAATCAATGCGCTATTAGATTTTACTTCTGTCAGTAAACTTAAAAGGGAATGAAAAAATTTAAATCGCATTAAAAAAATCAAAATATACATATATTCTCGATCGGGAGTTGAACCCGGACCCACATGTTGAGATTGCACACCACCAGCAGAGCCATCGCGGTCCTTGTGCAAGTGCCATTTAACTGCAAACATATATAACGCGAGCAATTGTTGTTATTTTCATCTTCAAGACTTTCGTCGCGGCAAAACAAAATTGGCGTGCGCTAGCTGCACAGCACGTTGCAATACTTCACATGCATACACATACTGATATACGCGAGCATGAATGTAGATACATACACGCATACATAGAAACGAAAGCATAGCGCAACGAAATACGCCCGTGCTCATCGCTCCGCATTTGATCTGCGACTAAACTCAACGCTGCGCGCTGCGTTAGAACTTCCAATTTTCGAATGAGCCGAAGAAGCTCGGTGTTCGAATCGCAGCGCACGGCCCGACTGGGGCTGCAAAAATACTGTTTTTAATGATACCTTTTGGTTGTATGACTTGACGCATCTATGTATTGTATGGTTAGTGATAACACTTATTTGAAGGAAGTAAAAAAGCTGAAAAATTCCCAAATTTCCCATAATGGTTCAGTTATAGGTTTAAATGTTTCTTCCAAGCCAATACTGTTCTGACTTTTGAGTTGTTTAAGATTAGAACATTTTTTAGAGCAATTCGGCTTTTAGTTAATTTAAGTTAAAACTTTTGATTCATTTTGTTGAAAATCCAATTAATCCGATTTAATCCGCACAGATAATGTATTGTTGAGCACGGCGACGTTTCGTTCTTCAATCCTTTTGATGTATCACTTAATCAGTTTTATATATTTTTATTTAGTTTATTTATATTTTATTCAGCAACTAGCGGACACGTCTTTATCCTTCGATGGTTAACGACGAAACAGGAAGAAGTTTAGAAAAAGTGAGGCCATATAAGGCCAAACATCAATCGATATTCGATATCTTTATACATATATAATATATACTGTTTTAACATTTTAGTGATGAGATGCTCCGATAATATATGTAAATATACTGTAATTGCATCCAATGTGATGCTTAATTTCCACACATTTTGATTCAAATTTATCTCATTCAACTTTTAGTGGATCAGTGACTATTCAGTCTTGTGGTCATTAGTATACTGTGATCTATTTTACAAAACATAATCATATATATCCAATAAACAGATACATCTGCCTTACCATGTTTTGATGAAGAGAGCTGGTTGTACAGATCAGCTATCTGACTTTTAAACAGATCAGCTAGCTGTTCTTTTAAACATACTTGGTTGTATATATCAGGTATCCGGTTCTGATAACGGACCTGTTTCTGTTAGCAGACCTGTTCAATTTCCCATACCCCATTTAAAAATGATGAAATTAAATTTCAAATACATTCACGCTGAAAAATTCCCCAATTTCCCATTCCCTAATGAAAATTTCGAATTTAAATTTCAATAACATTTATTTTAATTTGAAGTAAGTAAGTATTTGAAGTAATAAAGTTGGAAAAGAAAGCTGAAAATTCCCCATTCCCCATTTAAAAAAATTGTAAATTTAATATTCAATTGAATTTATTGTTGTTCTTTTATTAGAGAAGTTTGAGGTTCATCCTGGATATGCTGTGATTTTATGTGTGTGTGCTACACTACATCGCGTCCAGCCGATTTTCAGCTTGCCCAGCTGAGTGATTTTTGTGGCCCGTATTGGAGGCACCAGGACCGTCGCCGCCTGAGTGTTGGCGTAGGCTGGTTGTATGCTCTTTACTTGGCACAGATTAGCCTGCACGCCAACTTGCTCTACCATCGCTTTTACCACCTCCTCTTTGCTTGACAGTTCGTTCAGGTCTCTGACAACTAGATGCGTGAGCTGAGACAAAGTGCGCACCTTTTGCACAGTCTCCTAACACTTGCTCGATCTCCTCTCGTAGTTTGTCTGTATTGTCCAGACGAGATCCTTCAAGTTCGAGCAGCAGATCGTCCTTGGCAGTTCTACGTGCAGTGGTCACTCTGTCTGAGACATTTTTGAGTTTGCCGTCCTGCCGTCTCGTAACTAGAGAGAGTACCAGCGCGTCCGGGCGTAATTTTTACTTTTTTGTTTCGCTTTGGAGGAGGAGTTGTCTCGCGGCCGTTTGGGCGTGGCCGCTGCCTTACTCCCAGTTGCCGCCAACTCTCTTGGTGCTGCCTGTGCCTCTTACGTTGGCGTGATTATTCAGCTGTCTCATCGCATAGCTGCTCAGCTGCCGCTCGTTGCAGCTTCATCAGCCTCATGAGTTTGCTCATCATCTTTTCGTTAATGTGCCTCTGAGAGGCAAACGCTTCTTTCGACCACTTAAATAAGTGTTGGACTTTTGGTTCTTGGTGGATTCAAACCGGGTATCACTGGTGAGTGCAAAGTTCACAACTTTATGCACTGCGCCACAGCAGCTGCACTCTTTAAGTAGAGTTTATTGCGTAGATTAATATGCACCTCCTGAAAGTATACAACTGCAAGTCACTCAGCTGCATCCACGTCAAGCTACAGACCCTCCTGAGAGTATGCAAGTAACTTCTGCACGGTGTGGTGCTCAGGGTCGGCCGTATGGCAACGCCAGAGCGCCCAGTCTGGCTGAGCAGTTGTTAATAGTGCAGCCCTCGTCGTCAGCTGGCCGTGGACGTGCACTTGCTTTTGCTTTGCACTTGTGGTTTATTATACTAAAAATAAAAACAATTTCCCTCGCAGCCGTCAACATTGCCAATGCGCCTTTTGGTAACGCGGCTCCCTACGATGTCCAGCAGCAAGTGCTCCGACTGTCCGTAAGTAAGCAAGGCTTGGACACAGCTCAAACTCACTCGTTGTCACTTTTTTTTTTAGTGTTGCGACTTGGTTTAACGATTTCCAGTGCGATCGGAAGGAGCGCCTTAAAAACGCGACCGGCTTGTGGAAACTCGTACACTCTGTCTGTTCTGTGTGTGTGTGTGTTTTTTTTTATTCGCTATAAACTAGATCTAATAATAAATATACACAAACTAAAGTGATAGATAGAAGATAGAAAGAAAGAAACTGTCAAGGAGATTCTTGTGGTACTGCCGTGAGGTATTGCTTAACGAGACCTTGAGGGGAGCTCACTCTCCTCCGCTTCACCTGCGGTTACGGTCCCTCTCTAGAGTCCGTAGTGCGGTGGTCACTTTTTCTGCATAGCTGAATGGCGCTGACCAGTACTCTTCTTTCTCCATCATACGGTTCACAACAAAAGCCGTCGTGACTCTACATTCTAGTGCTCCTTCAAGCTCTCTTCGCTCACAAGAAAAGCGCCGACAGCACACTAAGATGTGCTCCGCCGTTTCCTCGACTTCGGGATGACGCCATAAGCACATCGGGTCACTTTCGTGTCCAAATCTATATATGTAGATAGCTGCGGAAGCAGTCGTGCCCACTCAGAATCTGTGTCAGGTGGTAGTTGACGAAGCCGAATTTCCTGCTGACCCATTTATCTATGTTTGGGATTAGAGCATGGGTCCAGCGGCCCTTGCCAGATAAGTCCCACTTTTCCTGCCATTTCCTTAGGCACTCTGCTTTAAAATTGGACGACGCGTTGTGTTCGCCATCCAGCCGATTCTCCCTTTATGCCTGTAACTATTGACCTCTCTAGCGCCAGTATGTCCAGAAGCATCATGACAGCTTAGGCTAAAGCGGCGTCATCCGAAATGGTTCTGAAGCCTCTGCAACGCGCAGAGTCGATAGGTTGACTGCATCTTCCACAAATGTCCAGCTCCCGTCCAGAACCACTTGAGAACAGGCGAAAAAATAAAATTTACTGAATACGTTTTTAATTTATGTAAACAAGCCTACAATTATGCCATACAAATTTGTAATTGGAGAACGAAATATTGCATACATTCAAGCTGATCTTTCAAACACATAAAAAACAAGAAGGCTACAGTCAAGTATGCTTAACTCTGAGACCCCCGCTACCCAACGGTATTGGGTATAAAGAGTCTCTAGTAAATAACTTCCACAATTTTTATCTGATCGCAATCAAAGAAAGAAAGAAATCATAAATACTATGGTTTATATTGTATACACCGAAATTCGCAGCTATAGATTGAAAATTACGCTTGTTATTCGAATCTATTGATTTGCGGGGGCGGAAGTGGGCGTGGCAAAAATTTAAAACAAACTTGATCTGCGTGCAAACATAACAAATGCGTGTGACCTTGTCACACAGTATACCAGCTTTTTGTCGCTATCGATAACTCTCGATCGCGACCACACTGTCAGCTGACCTGAGTGGTCACACGTGCAGCCATCTGGCATCAACAACTGGTTTTAATGTATCCGCGTCCATTCGAGACTTAAATTCAATACTAGCTGTTTCCATGATTTTTTAGACCACGAACTATGGCCAGTTGCACAGCAACATCTGCTTCAGCCACCTTCATTTCATCGAAGACCAAAACGCAGAGTTTATTGACTCAATTATTTTAACACAGTAAGGTTACTGTTTTTTGCATGCCTGAGTCAATGCATTTTACAGTTTTTTGGTGTGCAGTTGACTTACTGAATAAAAAAAGTCGAATAACCACACTCTTCGGATCAGCCAAGCATGTGCTCACATTTTCGTTGTTGATTTTAAATCCACTCGGGTGCGAGCGATTTTTTGTTTCGCTTCAAATTGTTTGTCTCGTGTTCATCATAATGATTTCAAGCGCTACTCATTCGGTTTAACAATCATTTTTTTGAACAAGAATATCACTCAACTCACAAAAATCAGCTCGTATGATTTTACTCATGTGGACTTTTTAATTAGGTTGGGGGAAAATAAAAAAAACAGTTTGATCTTTGTCTACTTTTGTACTTGTGGAAAAAGTTGAGCTTTCAAATGAAAATACTGTAGAATCGCAGTTTGATCTAACGATCAAGACGCAATAAAAAAATGTTGTATTTCACAAATTAAGTACTTGGACGTTCCATTAACGTTAAATTAGCCGAAGCACACTGCTGCATTTGTAGCGCAGGTGGAATCAAAAAAACAAGCAGCTTTATGCCACACACAAATATTTGGAATCCAAATTCCATCAACATTATTGCGAATTTTCTCTTTTAATGTTACTAAGGCCGGTACACCTTCCACTTGTGGCGCGCAAATATGCTATATTTTTCAATAAACGGCATAACAAAACACAGGGATGGAGAACTGTTTAACAGAATTGAAGCTTCTTGAAAAATATTTCAAAAGCGCTACATAGGTCTACCAATTTCTACTAACTCAGCAACTTCTATCGATTCCTTAAACGAATTCTCCAAAATGTTGGCAAGCAAATGGCTGCTGCAGTTTAAACAAATATTGTTCTGCAAAGCTTTAACGATATTTGGGCCTCGATCGGTAACGAACTTCAGTTGGTCCAAATAATACATGATAATTTCCAAAATCATAAACGCTTAATGTATAGCATTTAATTATCTCTTTCATTGGTGCAAAGATTGATGTTGGGTGTTTTTTCATTTAGAAGATAATTGCAGAAGTCAAGGCTTAAGAGGTCAACCAATTTAAACGCCAATTTCAACGAATCCAGAGGCAATATTTTAATGCAACTAACTAATTTGTTCTGTGGAATGTTCTTTTTTGAAGAGCTCATATGCTTTACGCACTGTCGTCATCTTAAAACGATTGGCAACTACATCGCCTGCTTTTATAAGTGTGCTTGTTTCCTGAGGCCTGGACTCTAATATTGTCATTAATATAAAACTCTTTAATTGCATTAGGTAAGCTCTCTGGTAGGGTCTTCTAAAATTTAGTTTTAGTTATTGCATCCCAATAAGGTGATCGTGATAGATGGCGAACAGCCAAGTGCTTCTAAAGCAGCGAGGCGCAATCATGATACAATTATACAAGGTGGTCTCGTCGGCAAAAGCTGTCCGTTACCTATACCATAATTAAGAGCGGTGAAACGACTATGCCTAGTGAGTGCGAAAGAATCGACAGTCGTGCTTTTTGATTAACCCTTCAATGGTGCATAGGGCTTAATTGTTCCGTTATATAATATTAAAAAGAGTTGAAGTGTTTTTTATAATTTAATTTTGAATAGTTTTCAATTGGATAGTAATCGTTGTTTTGTTTTTGAATACTTATTTTTTTGTTGAGGTACTTAATTTTAAAATATATACGGATCTTAAAGTAAAATTGTTTGATGGCTAAATTAATATTTATATCCCTAGCAGCTAATAACAACTTTTCCTTTATATTTTTTTTTTAAATTAAAATAATTTGAAACTATATTGGAGAAAATAATTTAATTTTGTTTTCGATGCTTTTAAAAGTCCTCCACGCGAAACTTCGTCTACATAAGTAAATGATGCCTTCTCGGTAATCTCATTTTTTAATAACATAGCCTACGTTATACTCTATGGCATCCTTCGTCAACTCATCTATCTCATCTATAGCAGCTGGAATGTGTTTATCAAAATCCTCAAACTCGTTCTGCACTGTGTCTGCACATTGATCTGATTACGATTCAACCACGTATCGGTGTTGTCTTCATCAACATTTTGATTATTTGACAGTTCAGTATTTTTGGCAAATAATAATAAAGATTATTAATTAGAAAAAAAAATAAGGAAAAAATGTGAAGGTAATAAAAAGCGAATACAGATAAAAGCTACAAACAATCACGATCCAAACTTTGCTGGAATATAGAGCTAAACATTTAAAGATTAGTATTATTAAGTTATTTTATTTGTATTTTTATTTTATTCAAACTATGCTGAAACTTAAAGCTAAGCATTAAAAATTAGTTTTATTAAGTTAATTTATTTTTGTATTATTTTATTTTATCATACCTGTTATATACTTTCTTAATCTATACTTAAACAGGAGTGGTGTCGGGTGGTCATATTGTTCACTGTCATTCAGCCAAAATTCCTCTTTGGATATCGATATCCTGTCCATATGGTTTAGTGGTTTCAATTGAATTTGCCATAGACAATTTCGAGTTGAATACATCGAACCAGTCATTGAAAAGTTGGAAAAAATCAGCGGTTTCGCATGCATTATCTACATTCTTACCCAACTCATAACATCTTCTAATAGCGATGGCGGTTGTATAGGAAAATAGTTGCGTGGCGAATTTGACCTTTTGTTTCCAACGTTAAGGTGGTTATCAGTGATCTTAAATAATATCGATACATCTGATTTAGAGCAGTGGCCAATTGTCTCATATATAACATCTGCTGTGCTGTCATATTCAAAAGCTTCAGCCACCTTCATTTCATCAAAGGACAAAACGCATAGCTTATCGACTTCTGACGTTTCCTCATTTTCCATGAGGTCTATTACAACATCAAGGGGACCTGCATTAATTTGAACTTCTGCCAACCATCTGTACAATGTTGCCCGACTTGGCAAAGGGAATCCTTTTCTATAAAGATGATTGTATGCACGAGGTACTGTGGCATGAAGGCAAATAGTAGAAGACATGTATGTTGACTTAAAAAACGTCCTCTTTCCTCCATTTTTCAATATATTAATGTGTGTCTCGGTAAAAATTTTGCCAAGAGATTTTTCCAGTTCCTTATATTGTTCAAGTTGCTGGCGCAAACAACATCCTTCTCCAATATACGAATCAATTTTCGCTGTTTCTCGTTCTTCAAAGCTAGTGCACGATCTATATCTTTGTCCCTATATTTGAAATAATTAAGTTTTAGCATATACTTATTTATCTTTATTTATATTATTACTCTGTTTGCATTGCAGACTCCGAGTAGCATAATTTTAAAATTTTTCGGTTGGGCTCCGTCTTTTTGTGAGGGACAGCATCATTAATTAATCGTCTTCTTTTGAATATATTTCCTTTGTTTGGCGACTTTCATTGCGAAGAATCAAAATGGGTTTCGCAAAGCTTGGACTTTTCACCAAGTTTGCAGCCAAAGATTTGCTCCTACAGTGTCCTCTTCATCAAACATTTTGGTGCATTACACCGTGCACGTGTTTTCCGCATAAATTGCAATATGTAATTTTTACACAAGGGTTAATCTTCACAAAAAAAATCGTCCGCACACAACCTTTCACTTCAACAAGCACGAGCGCACTGAACGTTAACGGACTGAAACCGAACGAAAAGGTACACGACGAGAATACCTTGTATTTGCGCAATGCAAATAGAGCCAATAAACGGCTAACGGAAACTGCTGTCGAAGATGATCCGGAACCGACTGTGGCTCAGCCGAATGTTGAAGAAAATACCGAACACCATGCAATCAAGTGCAACCAAGAAAAAGTAGTGTCCCGAAGGGTTGCACAAGCTGCCCAATGCGCACGCAATTGTTGGTATACCGAGCGCTGCAATAAATACGTCAGTCAGATTTGAAACGCATATCGAAACGTCACAAATCGATGGTGCCGACGGCAAGTTAGCCGCTAGTCGATAAGTGTGTACTCTTTGATGGTGTCAGTCTCAATTACGAGGATATCGTTAAACATCGATGAGAGCAGCAACAGCTCAACGCTAATGACGAGATGACGGCTGAGAAAATTGGAGTTGCGCAGTCCTCGCAGCAATGTGTCAATACCAGCGACAATTGCAGAATCTCCTCGAAGACTGGGGGTTTGCCCAAACGCAAAAGGGGCCGACCCCGCAAGCACCCTGAGGAATTTTGCTTCGTCAGATGACCAAAAAATTTAAATCAGTAATTCTTCGACACATACATAGTTTAAAATAAATACAACAAATTTTATATAATTGAATAATAGCAGTCAAGGGTTTTTAGCTATTGTTTTATTTTTGGTAAAAGCAACCCTGATCTTTTCTTGAATTGTCGATTGGTATATTGGAATTGAGCTTGTGGTCACACCGACAACTCACAAAAAATATTCGTTAAAAATTTTGTGCTACAGTTTAATTGAAAAGAAAACATGCCAAAATTTAAATTAAGGCGTTATCCTCCGCGCATGCGGCTAGATGGGGGTTCTCGAAAGGGCAACGAGAACGGGGATATAACAATGGAGACCAATAACAATGGAGTTAATGGGATGTTGTACTCAGGTAAATACATCGGTATCCTTATTGAGCACTGCTCAACGCCTATACACTGAGTGCACTTTTTTTGTAGATACCCTGTGCTTATAGGTAGTGTTGCCATATTAGCTATTTTATTGCTAGATCTAGCTATTTTGAAACCGCAAAAGCTTAAGATTTTGTGAAATGCTATTAGCCAGAATTCTAGGATTTTTTTATGATTCGGCTACTTTTGGCACTTTTTTAATAGTAACACATACACAAAACATTACACATATGTTAGCTCTAAGTCGCAATAAGAAGTTTCTTGTTCAAAGAGGACAACTGTTCCTGTCAACGCCGACACACCAAATGACTTCTCGTCGATCTTGCTTTCGTGATCAGTGCTGCCATATCCTTTCACTAAGCTCGCGTTGCCACTCGTTGCCAGCAACCAGTAGTGCCATACTCACATTCGGCCATCCTGATATGCATCGTCTGTCCCAGACGACAACCAATCATCGTTGTACCCGACGTACTGCCATAGCTTCATATTGTCAGATCTTGTGTTAGTAATATTGGGCTCTTCGATCTGTGCAGCTTTTCTGACTTCAAAACACCCATTGCGTTTCACTTTTATTACCTCATATGAACCAAGATAATTATTGTGTAATTTCTTCCCAGAAAAGAATTGTGTCCGCTTCACAGCAACAAAGTCACCTTCTTTGTAGCCATACACCTGTTTATGCTTTTGTCGTACTGCTTTTGCTGCACAGTTTCCTGCAATTCACCATTCGATTGATTCAACTGACGCAGTTGCTCAGCTACCTCGACAGCTGTGCCCTGGAAATTCTGATCGGTTTGTTGCAACTCCTGCAGTTGCTCCTGCAACTGCTTGTTGCTACTCTTCTGCAACTTAAGTGCGCTGTGCGTTTGCTGCAGCTCCTGCTTCATGCCGTGCAGCTTCTCAATAAGTCTTTCGGCATTCATGTCCGCCTCCATCTCAAACAACTCAAAGATTTGCACCGTTTCGCTCTTCTCTGCCTGCAACACTTCCAGCACTGTCGAAAGCTCCGCATTTTTGGCCAATAAATTGGCATTGGCCACCCGAATGGCCTCGACTAGCGTCTTCAAGTCGGCGATCTTTTGTTCATCTTCTCGTGCCAACTGCTCCTTGTGCTGCAGCTCCGTGTTTGTGATCTCCAGTCACTCTTGCAGCTCCTTGATGGCCACCTCGTTGTCGCTGCTCTGTTGCTGCTGCTCCAGTTGCAACTTGGCTAAGTCTTTCTGCAACTTTTGCTCACGCCTTTGCGCCTCGCTCATGTTTGCATTACTCGTTTGAACCTGTTGACGCGCCTTCTGCAGCTCACGCTCCAGCTGCAAGCGTTCCTTGCTGCTCGCATCGCCACGTACGCACCTCCGCTCCTGGTACCACAACGAACTTTTGAATCGACTGAACATCGTCTACAGTTACAGCTCCTTCGAATTCGCCAAATGGAATTTTACTGACTTTTCCCATACCACTCAAAACAGATGTACATTTATTGAGCTCCACTGCAGGCAAGCGTTTATAAACTGAGTACTTCATAATAGACACATCGGCTCCTGTATCAACCAGGCATGATACCTCAACGTTGTTTAGATTTATAATTTTTAGTCGCTTTAACTACTTGAACGGCTTTTATAGCGTTAGGACAATTTAACGAAATATGTCCATCTTCTTGACACTTGAAGCACTTCGTTTTAGCTACGCAGTCTTTACGCACATGATCGACTGAACCACAATTAAAGCAACGAGATTGGTTTTTTAGAGTTGTCGCTGTTCTGGTTACGCTTTCTTGCTTTATTATCGTCTTTTTTGGTTTTCAACATCTTTTACACACTCATAGTCGCAGTATTTTTCTTTTAATTCCTCAAAAGTTTTGCAGACGTACATGTTATATTTATACTCATTTGGAATATTTAAGCCCTTTACTATGTAGCGAATAATTAACTTTGTTTCGACGTTACCCAAGGCAGCAATTTTTCTCACATTCTTGGAAGCTTTCAACATCTTGTTTCTTCCTTTCATTCAGTTTTGTATGTATCTCTGCACTTTCGTATTCTCTTTTGAACTCTTTTAACAGCTTGCTTTTTAGTTCTCCGTAATTACATACAAATTCAGATTCAAGGAACAACTGAGCCGTTTTTGTCATTTTCGATCGCGCATTTACGTATTTTTGTTTCTCGTTTAGCTCGAAGTTATTAAACCAATATTCCACTGGCACTGACTCTCCATCAAAATCTGGCACAACTTTGGAAAACCTTCTAACGACACTTTTGGCTCTTGTCGGTCTATCTCACCGGCTTGAATTTTTAAGTTTAATAATAGAATTATTTGTTGTAAATTCACTTGATTTTGTTCAATCATCCATTTTCGCCAGTTCAATTTCACTTTTTTTCTTTGTGCTATTGCTTGCAACTTCCAATAATTCTTTCTTTCCTTCTTCTTTCTTCACCGTTTGTTGCGCTATTTCTCGCAAATTCCACCGATTTGATATTCACTTCATCTGTATTCACTGTTCTTCTGCTTCGCAGCATATATGTCTGTCCTCTTTCAACTTTAGATTTTTCTATTGCAGCTGTTTTTCTCATAGTTCACATCCACACACATGCACATATTCATCGCGACTCGACAATATGTACACTCGATTTGGTTTTCAACTGTTCCTGTCAACGCCGACACACCAACTGACTTCTCGTCGATCTTGCTTTCGTGATCAGTGCTGCCATATCCATTTATAGGTAGGAGATGCCTCCTTCTACCTGTTACATACATTTCCTGCCGGCACAAAGTTATAATACCCTTCTACCCTATGGGTAGCGGGTATAAAAAGCGGTATAAAGGGCGAGTCAGCTCTAGCATTATCCGCTAAATTATTCAATCTGCAGCAAAAGCAAAAGTCAGCAAGTCAATATATAGATGTTGAACAATTGACAAGGGCCTTGCAATCAGCACATATGATTCACGGTGTACCGCAAGAATATGCCAGAGAACTACTGCACAGTTGTACGCAATAAACACACAAGCTGTACCTTGTATAATTGTACCATGCAACTATTAGTTGTAATTAATCGAAGAAAATAAAATAATCGATTAATGTAGCAGTTTTGATATTATTAAATGTGAATGAACTGCAATTGCTTCCAAAGTAATAAACTAATGAATGAATTAAACAACATTTATATATATTTTATTTATTCAATACTGAACTAATAAATAATAATTTGGACAGACGCGAAGTATTTAACCTATGTATTTCTTTTTTCTGTAGCAGTAGCACCCGTCTTATAAAAAAGACGCTCTGCCGGAATCGAAGTGCCAATAAGGAAGCAATAAAGGCAAGCTATAATATATAGATTAGGATATACTAATCGAATTTCGTCCCAGGCATCAAATGAACTGGGTTTCGTTTTAGCTGCAATACTGAACCATTTAAGAAGTAGTTTAGCTCATATTGAATTTGCGATTCATTCATTCTTCTTGCTTCATTTCTATGCCCGTAAGTCGAGTTCTACTTCGTCAGTTGATGACTCTTCACTAGCACTTCCAAGGCATTCAACTATTTGTGAATGTGCCGTCAATTCTTTCCTTTTGCGTTTCATTATTGAAGCCAAGGACAAAGAATTATGAATATGTATTTTTTTGAAGCGAGCGTCAAACGACCGATCAAACTGTTCCAGTATAGTCGGCTTAAGCTTGCTTCCCATAAATTACGTGCACACTACTCTCACTATTTGTTGGCGTCCACAATGAGAAATGGGTATGACCTGGGCTAAAGTAGTATACTTCTCCCCCCTTATCTGAGTAGTCATGGCTTCTAATGGCTTAAGTAATGCAATAATTTCGACTATTTCATCTTTTTCCCTTGTTGAAATCATTTGCGGGCATCAGAAAAATTTAATACCACTTGCCTGATGTATGACATTAATTTTATAAAGCGCTGCAGCATATACAAATTAGAATTCCACCTCGTTTTCATATCAAAGATTGCCTTCAAGGCATTTCTTTCTGGAACGCCAGCAGAAAGCTGCAGCTAGAGCAAATTTTCTTTCGATTTTCCATTGCGCTTCAACCAAACTATTATTGTACGGCATTTGGTGATTAAGCTAGATGCTTCTTTAAGTTATAATGCATTCATGCACACTAAATTTAAGACAATGAACATAGCGCGATTTACCAAAGCTTTTATATATAGCTTTACCCATATTTGCGCCCTTGTCCGTTGCCACTGCTATTATGTATATCATCTTTTCAGTTGGTTTGAATTATCTATCGGATTGGATTATCTTGTGGAATCTTTTCAGTCTTCTTACTGTTAAACTGTTGTCTACTAGACTTAAGGCTGAATTATTTTCGTCAATATGGAAATTTATTTATTTCTTCTTTTATGGTTGGAATATTAAGATCTTTGTGAATATTTGCATTCTTGCTCGTGCTGACCACTTCTGTATCGTCCTTTTCACATAGTTGGTGTCTAAAAAAAGTAAAATTCCAAATATACTTATGATATTAGTAAAAAGAACTAGAATAATTATAAATAAAAAAATTTACACGTTTTGCTGGTTGTTGGTGCGTTATAAGAATTTTAATTTTTTAATTTGGCGCGTAAAATTGTATTTTGGTTATTTTGTAGTATAATCGATTAATGACTCAATTAACCGAAACCCATTTTACGGTACAATTAAGTCGCTAATTGAAACAAATTTGTCGATTAATATTTATCATATGATTAATCAAGCCATCACTAATTCTCCCGAATCATTTAGATTTTTGAAGAAATAAGCTAGAATAAGGTAAACTTAAAAAAAGGCTAAGAAACAAGCTACACCAAAATGCGAGAAAACTTGAAATCTTATTTTGTTTTTATGTGGGTGGCAAAAATCATTGGGGGTTGTATTTATGATTAGATCTTTCAATTTCCATTACGACAATTTGCAAATGAAAAAAATATCAATTCAAAGGTTATTGTTGATGAATTTATAATTGTAATATACTATATTAAAGCTTTGCTTATAAATATATTCTTAAAGTTTGCATTTAAATAAAATTTGTTAATAATTTAACGATTTCATCTTGAATTTAAACATTTTTAATTTTTTTTATTAATCGTTAACATTTTCGCATTTAATGAGATGAATTTGATCTATTTTAGTTTTAGCTAATCAATATTCGATATATTAAAATATTCAAATATTTTAGTGAAATCCAACACATTTTTTTTGGTTTGAAAAATATTACTAACTGAAAATACGTTAAAAGTTCAATTTCTCCAAATTATCCTGCAAACTAAAATAAAAAAAAAAAACAAACATATAATATACATACATGTATATTAAATCAATATCAATTTATTCATCCCTGTTACGTAGCTGCATTATACATTTTTCAATAAAATTAATGCAAGTCTTTCGTATATCAGAAGCATTTTGTTGAAACTGTATCTCTTTATTTTTTCTCAAACGCATATGCCAAATATAAATCATTACTTAGGATATGCGTGGTTTCATCCTTGAAAATGTCTATTTCAACATCGTTATAATTTCCTCCTTAAGAGAATTTATGGTGGTTGTCAATTCATTAAGCAATTTTGAAGATTCCGACCTCTCGCTTTAAAATATCTTGATTAGTTTTGCAAATCGCGCAAATTTGGCTTTAAAAATAGCAAATTTACTTTATCGCAATAAAGCTCATGTAATATTTTAGCATTGTGGCATTTTTCTTCAGTAGCTGCTAAAGCCAAGCGTAACTTTAGTTCAGAACACTGATGTGAAATTTTCGATACCGCAGGTTCTATCGAAAGTCACCATGTATCCTATACTCTGGGTATTTTTAAAGGAGTCTGAAAGAATAAAAGTAGTCATTCAGTATAACCAATACATTTTATATCAAACAGTACAGGAGTTAATAACCAAAAATACCTAAAATATTGTATATATCGGAGCGTTTCGGTCACTGAGCAGACCCAGCTGTGCCGAGTTACCAGAACTCAGCAAGCTAACAGCCTATGTGCAACGTTAGCAGAACTAAACGAGCTAACAGCGCATGTGCAGCGTAAGCAGTACCAAGTGAGTTAACAGCGTATGTGCATTTTTAAGGGAAGCAGAGCTGGTTAGTCAAGGCCATGAGCGAAAGCACACTCTCACTCTCTTAGCAACAAAACCTAGTAGTGCGCAGAATATTTTTCGCGATTTACCAAGTGCAATGAAGAGAACCCACAAGTACAACATCTTAACACAACTCACCCTCCCAAGAAGGTATACCTTGCAGGTACGTTCAAGCCTGACGCTGGCAATCAATCCAGACGTAGCCAAGGTTTGCAGACGATGCGCGGAGCCAGGACACTTACAGGCAGGATGTCAGAGCCCAGCAGTGATATTCTGCTGGGACTGTGACAAGCGAGATATACGAAAGATACATTGCTGTCGGAGAAATGAATCGGGAAACGACCATCGACTTCCACCCCAGCGGGAGGAGCCGAGGACGACAGCCACCTCAACCCGTCAGTAACCCCGACGATGTTTGTAACCGGTGGAAGAATCGTGGCCAGGATCTAAATCAAAAGCATGTCAATCGAAGGAATTGTGGACACCGGTGCCACAACTATTTGTGGCAACACGACTGAGTACCCCAAAACCGCATTGATAAGGTATTCGAGAATTCGTCTCTCTTACGTCTCCATCCGGGAGATCACAAAGACGCTTATGGCACGCGTCCACCTAGAGGATCGAGATTTCGAACCTCCTCTCAAGTCCTCGAAATGAGATCCGACCTGGACCAGCAAGAACCTTCCCTTTTAATTTATTTATTAGCCTTATTGTAATGTGCTTATTATAATTTTAATTGTTGACGTGGTTACATTGACAGTTGAGAGAGATTCTTATTATTTCAAAATTATGCGTAATTTGAGTCAGGACGTTGAGAAAATCTATAACAATTCTTACCGAGAAAGGGTGTTCGTCCCGGTTATTATCTAGTAAACTTAACATTAGTCAGTCGGTGGTCATACGCGTCCAAAAAAGACACAAAGTTTCTTAACAGATGCGGATGCTCATCATATTATGTCTAATATGAGAAAGGACAAGATCTTAACGCCTAATGTGGCTTCTTTAGAGATTAATAAAGATGTAAGTCGATGGACATCTCCAAGACCACTTCAAAAAAATTGGGAATGTTGTAGCAGTGAAAAAGAATAATTCTGCATTATCGGATAAAAATGTGAAGGCACGTTTAAGTTTTGCCAGACAGCACCGAAATTGGTCTATAGATGACTGGAAGCGGGTAATTTGGTCAGACGAAACGAAATTTAATAGTTTCCAATCAGATGGAAAACAAAATTGCTGGCGTCGGCCCGTTGAATCAATCCAATGACACCACGTTATGCAAACAGTAAAGCATGGTAGAGGCCATATAATCTGCTGATTGGTTGTAAGCTTGATTTATTAAAATGCAACTGTGAAAATTTATAAATTTTGCAACTATGTTGTGGCTTTTTCGTAAATGTGAAAACAATGTGTAAATATTGAAAACTTTGCGTGGTAGTTACATTGATGTTCTATGTGTTTTGTTGTGTCTGTTCAATTGTTGTTGGTGTATTTTATACCTAAAATTTAATAATTGTAGCTGTATTCCGTGAAGTGTAACTCTTTTTGCCGCGCGCCCTGCTAGCAACTAAAAATGATATGTTCTTTGTAAAAATACATATGTAGATTAAGGCGTTAGTAATTTCCTTTGCCGTTTTTCCCCCTTTTCGAAAAATGACATGTTGCAGTCGAATATGAGTTTTGCCGCTTAACATTGCTGGAGATTTGGGACAACACGACGCCTCTGCCTTAAAGAAGTGGATTTTAGAAAAATTTAATCTGAATGATGTCAGAAAGTCACAGGTTAACGAATTCGAGGAAAACGTTAACACATTAATATCTCACATCAAAAAATATTTGCCTAAATGCAACCAAATGTTGTCAACGTTTAAGGTTCAGCGCTCAGCATGGCTTTCGGAGGCAATTATTATAACCATTGAGCAACAGCTTACGAATCTATCCCCATCTAAAATGGGGAGGCCAAAACTAAGTTATGAATGCGTTTGAAACAAGAGTTAGCAAACGATCTTTCATCGGAAATAGATTCAATAGATCACTTATTACATGAGGCTTTTGTTTCAGCGAAGAGGGCCAGAGGTTACGGATGATTTGCTTAATGCATTAAAAGACGTCAGGGAACAACAGACAGGCAACGCGACTGGAACTTTGAAATCTCAGGTGATTATTCCACTTAACCCTGACTTACTAAACAGCAGTATATCAACATTTATCATGTAAATAAAGTTCGCGGCTGCGACATTTTCCCTCCATATTCATTACTTCAACAAGACAAAATAATTTGCAGATCATGTCAAAAAGAAATTTCGGAAAGTCTTGCCTTGCTCTTCTGCTGTCCAGGACAACTTTGGACTTGACCACATCAGAGTGCATTGATCTTATTGCAGCCTGGCTGTCAACAAAGATGTTAATAGAGGTGTGATTACGCTGTAAACCCTGAGCCATTCGGCAGCCTTTCCAATGGCAAAAAACTTCCGCCTGGAAGATGCTGCAAATGGTCTGGGAGTTTATAGGAATGTTTGGAGACCGGGTCCGGGGCAGTATACGGCCGCTCCGACACCATCATCCATCTTCGGAACCGTCGGTGAAGAGGCTGGAGGGCTTCGGAATGCATAAACCTTCCCGCCAGCACCCGGTTCCGCGAATATAGTGTTAATATGGTCAGTACTGGTAAGGGGATAGTATAGTCAAGTCTCTACTAGTCTCCTACCATCGGTGCTGTGACCATAGCCTAGCAGACTCCAAATTGCCAGTTGCGGCAATCTCGTAGGGACGATTTTGCGGCTAAGTGGATTGCGCGTATAAGCTTAACGGTTCGACACCAGCTATTACCTCGAGGGCTTTAGCTGGCGTCGACCTGAGAGCGCCTTGTGATACAGTGCAGCGCTTGACGCTGTGTCCTTTCCATGATGGATAGGTATGTCCTTTTTCAGTGGCCTGCCACCACACTAGAACACCGTAGGTGAGGATAGGGCGAACAACTGGAGATGTATATCCACCGCATTAGATTAGAGAGAGGCCCAAGTGCAGCTAAGCATCTTTTTCGCCATGTACAAGGCTCCGGTGGTCTCTTTCACCCTTTCTAACACATTGAGCTTCCATGTCAGTTTGCTGTCGAGGACCACACCTAGGTATTTTTACTGCTAGGCTCGGCTTTTAGCATAGTGCAGCCTATTTTTGGGACTACGCAGGTACCTTTATACCTCTTCGTGAAGAGTGATAAGGTCCGTTTTATCCGCGTTAATGCTGAGCCCGGCTGATTCGGCCCATGCTTTAACTTTCCTGCAAAAGTAAGTTCCATTACGGAACTAAGGGTGGTTGGGCATTTCCCAGTTATCAAAATGCTTATGTCGTCAGCATAGGCAATTAACTTGGGGGCCCGTCTAGTAAATTTAAGAAGTAGGCTATTTACGACCAAATTCCAAAGGAGAGGCGAGAGAACCCCACCCTGGGGAGTGCCACCTCGCACTACCTTTGTAATGGCCGCATCGCCCCACGTAGCCACCACCCGCCTGTCACAAAGAAGGCGGTTGACCCATCTGTGGATCGCTGGTGCCGTGTTATTGAGGTAAGGCCCTTCATAATAGCATCAGTGGTGACGTTATTGAAGGCGCCTGAAATGTCAAGAAATGCACCCAAGGCATATTCTTTATAGTGGTCTGCTTTATCGATGGAGGCTACTAGAGCATGGAGAGCAGTCTCAATGGACTTGCCCTTTGTATACGCATGCTGATTTGGGGACAACAGATGCATTGAGTTGTTTCTGATGTGCAAATCAAGTAGCTTTTCCAATGTTTTTAGCAAGAAAGAGGTTAGGCTGATAGGCCGAAAGTCATTTGGGACCACATGACTGCATTTGCCCGCCTTGGGCAGAAAAAATGACTTTCGAGGTCCTCCAAAGAGTGGGGATATGACCCCATGCGAGGCACGCCGAATAGATACCCGATAGCCACGGAACAATCGTGGGCTTGCTGGCTTGCAGCATTGCTGGCGAAAGTCCATCGAGACCGGGCGACCTGACCTTCGCAAAGGAGTCGATAGCCCAAATTATTTTGTTGTCTGTAATTAGACCGGCAGGTGGTCTCATAGCTGGGAGACTAGGAAAGAGCTGCCAGTCACTGTTCCCTCATTCCAATACATCCTGGAAATGAGTTGAGAGCAGTGCTTCCAGAGTTTCAGCACTGCTCTCCGTCCACGCTCCATCGCCCGACTTGAGCAGACTGGGACTGGAAGCCTGCTTGGACAGCAGCTTCCTCAGTCTGGAGGTGTCTTTGATGTTATCCAGGTCCGAGCAAAAGGTTCTCCATGAAGACCTTTTGGATGATCGGATCATCTTCTTGTACGACTTCAGGAGAGACCTATACTGTCCCAGACATATTCGTTGTCCGCCTTCTTAGCAAGTTGAAACATGCTAGTAAGCTCTCCCACGTAGCGATGAGAGATCTGGGTTCCACCAGGGTGGCTTCGATCTTCTCGTCGGTCTTGAGAGTCTACAAGATTGGCGAAACGCTGAAAGTAGTCCTGCTGAAAGGACATTGACAGTAGTTTCTAGGTCCTGTACCGAGTTGATGTTACCCGGCGAACCAAGAGACTTGGAAACAAGGCTAGAGAATTTCGCCCAGTTCGTGTTACGGGATTTCTGAACGGCTGAGCCGCAGGTACCCTGTTAAAAGGAATGGTAAATTGAATGTACTTATGGTCCGAGAAGGAGGGTCTATCCAGGACCCTCCACTCTTCAACATTGGTACACTCAGTTGAAATCGTTAGGTCCAGCACATTACTGGAGGTGGGACCTACATAGGTAGATACCTCACCCCTGTTGGCTAGTCTAAGCTATGGTTAAGGATAAAATCAAGAACTGACTCACCCCTGTCATTGATGTCGGGACTTCCCCAGACGCTATGGTGGGCGTTGGCGTCCGTTCCGATAATAATATGCTTCTTGGAGGAGCAGACCATGTCCACCAGCCTCCGCAGCTCGTCAGGTGGAGCCGGCTTGTCGTGGGCCATATAACAGGATGCCAGCAGCAAACATCCTTCACGGCTCTCCAGCACCACCACGGTTAGATCGTCATTGCTGTAATTAGGTAGTAGATGAGCTTTTAGCCCCTTCTTTACAAGGATGGCAGTTCTCGATCTGCTTACCAATGTCGGGACGTATAAATCATAGTTAGGCGACTTCAGTCCAGCCACCGTGTTGCCCGACGCTATCCACGGTTCTTGGACCAAAGCCGCGTAGGCGGACACTTCCTCCAGGGCAAGGAGTAGCTCCGCCGAAGCCGTTTTGGATTTATGGAGGCTGAGTTGCAGCACACCCATTAGAGGTTAGCAAACCTCGCGGGGGCCCGTCTGCATGGACAGTTCCTCCCCACCTCCTCCGTCTTGTCAGTCAGGCTGAGGTTCTGGGTGGCGTCGGTCACGCTCTCGAGACCGAGATCTGCCTCAACCTCCCCTAACCTCAGCGTGTGTGTGTCCTGGTCGTTGGGATGACGTTTTTGAGGCGAAGGTACACGCTCCCTAAGCCCCACGCCATCTTCCCATTGCGCTTGTATAGCAGATCCTCGGCCTCCTTGTTGATCTGAATGATCACGTGCTGCCCACCACTGGGTAAAGGTTCATCAACCTTCAGCACGGACCAATCACTCGTCGGTATGGCCGGGTTCTGCTTTTAAGCAGCTGAAGCGCCCGCTCTCCTGAACAACTATTGGGAAAAGGACTTCGCCTTCGGCATGGACGGAATATTATTCCTGTCCACCACGTCCAGCTTGGCCCCTCCCACAGCCCGTCCAGTTTGGGTACGGTCGCTTGCAGCCACTGCAATGTTGTCGTCCTTGCATGTCAGGATCTTGACACCATTCAGCCAGCCAGTGCCTTCGAACGTAGGCATTGGACTGTCTGGGACATTCTCCATCCTGACAAACAGTGCGTCGACCAGCTTGCTATGGGTCAACCGCCACCGCTCTGCAGACATTTTCCCGTTAGGGTCCCTCTGTCTATGAGAGCAACGGCGAGATGCCGCCTGGCAGTTTCAGCAACCGTTGCTCTCTGTTTCGTTTTGTTCGAGTCCGTGTTGGTGGAGCCAGGTGCTCGCAGCTTGCTCACTGGAGCCCCTTGCTTGGGACTCTCAGCGGACCGTTGGCGCTTGCTTTGCCATGGACTCCACCTTGTTGTTGGCAGGGCCGGTAGAACCGGTCTGCACTTTAGTGTCTTTTGGGAGGGGGCTGTTGGTTTTCCCGCATCCACGTGTTGGCCCAGGCAAGCTCTCCCGGTCCTTGACGGACAGGTTAGCTACGCCACTAAGCCTTGCGTGAATACGGGTCGCCGCCCTATTTTTGGTTTTCCTTCAGCCCCCGCGCCCCTCTGCGCAACCTTGGAGGTGCTGGCGATAGGCAGGTGACTGAAGAGGAAGACGTTCCCTCCACCGTAGAAGTTGGCGCAGCGCTCTTTTGGTCCGTGTCGGTTAAGACCACAGCACCCGCGCGCACCAACCCCGAATTTTTGTGGCAGTGTTGTTACAACTGGTACGGCCTGCTCCTGCCGCCTCAGAGGTGTGACCGCTGGCGACACGCAGAGAGGATCTCTCCCCCGTGCCCGCCGGTGGTAGCAGTCACGCCTTCCACTGACGTTTGGGCTGACATCCCAGCCCGGGTTGAATCGTTTAATGAGTCCATTCCGAGACCATAGTTGGCTAATTTTGTTCTTGGGAGCCCCCATAGCGTTTTCAGTCTTACCGCCAGACACCTCGTACCATGGATTCTGCTACTTATCTTCAGGCAGATGCCCGAAAAGATAAGGAACAGAGTCCTCAGCTAGGATCTGCAGTTCCTGAAATATCGACGTATAGTAGAGATCTGCTACCCGTTGACACTGAGGTAATACAGATCCTACTCCAGCCAGCACCCTCGGGGAGGGTTCAGCAGAGGATTTTTGC